>NC_060914.1:9186482-9497059 GCF_021234035.1 Daphnia pulicaria
TTCCCTCAGACCTTCATTGGGGAAAACGACAACAAAATGAAACATTAAACGCCATGAATATACAAACGAGAGAAGGCTAGATGTATATTCTGCACGGTATGTTATATGGCGCAGTTAAAGGAGACACTCAAAACTTGGAGAAAAATAAAATAAAATAAAAAAACGAAAACGAATGCATATCGTGCGAGACGACAGGGAAATATTACGAACCAAGGGCATCCGTAAATCTCGACTCGCATGCAGACGGTCCGTCGGTGATGGCTGTAAGGGAAGAAGCGCAACTTGCGGGCGATCAGCACCGGGTCCAATTCGCGTTTCTCGGCCACGTACGTGTTTGTATTTCCAGCAATTACCTGTTAAATTAAACCAATACCATAATATTTAAAAATTATTATTCTCCAAATCAACATGTTTTATTGTCAGACAGTTTGAATCGTTCGTATAGGGGGAAAATATACTATTTTCAATATTTCATCTTTGTTTCAAAAAATTTCTCAAGAGAAAAGAAAGAAAATCAAACGCCGATGAGTTCTGACGCAGAATTCCCGTGTGCTTTTCGTTCGGGAAACTTCCCTGAGCCATTTGCCTTTAGGCAATGGCGTGTTGACGTTGGAGAAAGGAAAACAAGGCTGTGTACGATTATTGATCGTGGATTCATGGATTGTTGGGCTCTGCTCAGACTAGATCCAATTGTTGTACACGAATCGTGCTATAGTTTGCCTCGTTCTATTCTGTTGATTAGCGGCAATATACACTTATCCTTCACCCTCAATTCCAGCTCATCCTTTTTGTGTGTATACCTACCACCGTCCAAGTTGAGTGTTGTACACGTATACGAGAACAACAATCGACGTCGTCATCGCCGTCGAAAAGGCACGACGCCATCAAAGTCAACTTTGTTCGTTGTTGATGATATTTGGGATTACTATCCCGTGAATCTCGGCCAAAGTTTGGGTATACGACGCCACTTGAGTTAGGACCGAGTCACACGCAACTCTTCCGTCATCAATCTAGTAAGGCCGGTGAGAAAAAAGTTGGCGACGTTGGAAAGTCGAGGAGCGACGGGGGGACGGGAGAAAAAGTTCATTGTTCCTTCCATCAAATTCTCTCCGCCGCGCCCGCTGAGATCCAGTGGCATTTTCAGGTTCATGTCGACATTTTCTGTTTCTTTTTTTATAGGAGTTCCAGGTTTTCGTGATGGATTTCGGTGGTGGAAGTAGTCCGTGTTTTCTTGGTAGGATCGATGGCGGGCAACTTATTCCCGTGAACCTCGGTACCAGGGCGCGCGCCGAGTATTTCGTTAATAATCTAGAGCGTCGGTTTAAGGGATGGAGGGATGACGTGTCGCTCATACAGAGCGCAGCTTTTCTCTCGCTCCCTGCGCCTCGTATTTCTCCGTCCGTCTTGGTCTGTTAAACGCAGAATTCCCCTCTCCTTTCTTCCACGTTGGCTCCGGCGAGCGTTGGGAATTCCGACAGAGTTGATTGGCCATCTATGCAGCACATACGTCCAGGGAGAGAAATGAAGGCCGTTCTTTTGATTCATTAGCCAGCTTGTCTTGCCCCCCTCCATATAATAAACGTCCCCATACACATGTGGGTTATCCACAATCCCCTCGCTCTGCCAGTCACCCTGTCATCCAGCTCTCATTCCTCTGGATGGCTGGATGGCTGGATGGCAGAGTCGGAGAAGGAGAATTTCAGAAAGAGCGAGAGTGCGAGACATTCGTCGTTGACGTCCCGTCACTTCTAACTATTCCCGACTAGAGTTTGACTGTAAACACATCTATGCGATGTAAAAGGAACGGCAGCAATCCCTAATTGATCTCGCTGCGGCTGGCATCGAGCAGCCACTTCTCGATGAACGCTCGGCGGGAATCGCGGAATAGATTAGTCGTCGTGCAAGAAAAGGACGGCTGCATTGCTGCGTCATTCAAAACCTTTGAAACACTCAAATGCTCAACGAACCCCAAGAGGGATTTCAATTTCACCGAATTTCACGACTCGTGTCAATGTTTTCAACACAACTATTGTTTGGCTAAAGTTTTCTTTTTTTTCTGTACGTCAACCTCTCCTTCTCAAATAATTTTGTAAGACGCATAATTGTAATCAGCTAATAGTCAAATGCCCCATTTTCATCATTAGATTTTATTAGTTCTTGGTCTTCTTGGAAAAACAGAAATAACTGCGCGCTGAAGTTGATATGGAAAAATAACATGAGTGAAAAGGAACTTCTGAATTGCATGATTCATTATCCAATTTTTCTAAATCACATTTTGATTCCCTGTTATTTCCTGGGGGTTTATTCTGTCCCTTTTTTTGTTCATCTTTTGTCATCGTGGAAACAATTTCGAGGTGACATTGTGGTTGTTGTTGTTTCCCCCCTTCAAACTCACAGTACTATTTTTTCTACACCCCACCAGAATAGAATGGAGAATGATTTGAAGCTTCCGGTAGTTTTCTCTCTTCCTCTAGTTGTCTGCATCGTCTTGTTTAAAAAATAAAAAAAACACCCCGGAATCACTTTGGTATTCTTTTCTGTTGTTGTTTTCTTTTTGTGTTTGTTTCTTTTTCCCTTCCTTTCCATCGTGTTTGGGAAGACACGAGAAATAATTGAGAGTCTAACGTGTACGACTGTGCGTGGCTACTTGAAAGACCCGCGCACACAAGTGATGGTTACTAACCCACCTGCTGATAATGACTGCAGCAGGAAAGTAAAGCTCATCAACAACCTTCAACTTCCTTTTCTCCACTTGAACCTTTTTCAATATTTTTAAAAATATTCTTTCTACCCTGTGTAGATCCTTGGCTGAGCTTGGCTGAGCTTGGCCAAAAGTCGAAACATTCGCATGTTCAAGCGACCGAAAAAGGTAATTAGACGTGCTTGGCTACCTGAAAAGATTTCACGACCGTCATGGTGAGAGCAGAATGACTAATACGATCAAGCCAGGTGTGGAACAGTAGACGGTGAAGAGGGCGGACAGTCGGTGCAGTGGTTAGATTTTGGTGCACAATGGCAGCGGAGACGGGAAAGAGCTACTTGCTTGTTAAGGGCATCTACTCGATCAGTCGAGTCATCCACCAACGGTCATGATAAGACAAGTGGAAAACAGACGGTGACGTTGGGACTGCTGTGATCGATGATGTCCAGCGGGATGCGACGGACTGAAGGCCAATACATTAGACAGTCAACAGTGAAATGTCTAAACGATTTAGCGTCGAGGATGGGCTCTTGCGCTAGTTTGTCCACTTCATCTTTAACATGTTTGGACGTCTATAATTTTAGTTTTGAACTTTTAATAATTTAAGGGACTGAAAATTTGGTTAAAAAATCCAAAAGTGAACAAGCCAAAGCAGTTTGAGACATGACCGGGCAATTTGATTTTAAACTATTTCCCAATTCCTCACGCTATAATAGGCACCTCAATCAGTTGTGAGAAAATCAGAAAAAGGAAATGAACTGATTGCCCGTTTCGACGGTGAGAATGAGGGAACGAAACGCTGCATGAACGTCCGACCGACAACAACCGTACACATCCATGCTGTTATTAACATTTTCTTTTTCCATTATATTCTTTTTCGGTTAGAGAAACTGTGATTCAGTCAGAGCTGCACACCGCATAATAAGAGACGACAACAATAAAGAGCTGTCGTTTCTGTGTCCTACTGCCAACTGTCACAATACAGTGCAGGAGAAGCAGTTCTCACGAGAGATACTGGACTCGCACGTTGAACAAGGAATCCCGTGCGAGAGTTGAAGGTGCGGTTTTGAACGGCGTCCTTCCCAATTATCGATTACTTATCTGGAATATTATTCCATTTTAGAAAATAAAATAGTCTCGCGATGATTACCGCATTTAACGGCAATATTCGGCTGGACAAATTTTTTTAAAGTTCTAATAATTTACTTGTAGTTAGAAGATGAGGGTTAGGAGTGTCAACCTAAAAAAAAAGGGGTGGCTTCAAGAAGAGATTGCCGTCTGGATATAAGAAGAAGATGATCGCCCTTTAATCATTTCCGCTCCTGATCCCGCCCTACTTTTCTCTCTTTTTTTAGTAGCGTAGGGATCGGCTCTTTAGATAAAAGACTAAACAAGTTAACAACCCAACACTAGAAAGAAAAACAAGACAACCATCAAAAGTTGGGAAAGCACGAACGCAATCCATGGGATGGCGACGATGGAACACGCAAGTGCCGGCAAACTTGCAACGGACGTAGATAAACCATCATCCGTTTAACTCGCAACCCCCCCGTCGATCTTCAATCTCCTCCCGGCGTCTGCAGTGTAATCCGCGTGAGATAATTACGGGTTGTTATACGTAGAGAGCGGGCGTATAAAGAAGGGACTCGGGCCAGCTGCTTCTGTGCGTCATCCGTTGGAAATCAAAGAAGTCAAACGAGGACATCCAACTTTTTATTTCTTTCCACGCGAATGGGAGAGAGCAGAGGGATAACAATCAAGATTGCAGAAGAAGAATCAAGTAAAGGGCGACGAATACGACGGCGGAAGGAGAGACTGTGCGAGAAAATGGAAAAGAAAGGAGTTGGTGCCCTTTTGGCTCTTCCCAATCGAGATTTCCTCACACCCTCATCATGTGTTGTGTAGTGTTGACTTGACGTGACTTCTCATCTATATAATCACGTAGCGGCTTCGTGCTCCATTCTGATTCTCTGCTCTTTTCCTCTTTCTATTCCTTCTTTTCTTTCATTCGCTTTTTTTTTCTTTCTTCTCTGTCCTTCTATGTCATCGTGGACCTTTATCATCTCACAGTCTGTGAGAGTTGCAGCAGCCGGGAAGGAGAAAGGGCCGTTTCGGCGGAGTACTGTGCCACTGCCACTAGTCAAAGAGGAAATGGGAGGAGATGTGACGGTAAAGAGAGAGGGGGGAAGTTCCACGGCCCTTTACATACGGACCGTAACGATCAAAAATAAATTTATAGATAAAATATAAAAAAATAGATTGGGATCTACACACTGCGTGGCCGGGGAATATCGTGCCCTTATGTTACAGCACTTAAGCCAGTACCACCGTATATAATAAATGATTATTAAAAAATCAGTTTATAGTCTGATATTCAATTGAATTTCCCCCCTATACTTCTCTCCTGGTTCAGACTTTGGAAGTTGGATGGCAATAAAGAAATAGAATAGGAACGGCTGCAAAGTAATGGAAAGCAGACTGCGCAATAAGAAACATACCTCTTCGCCTTTAATGTCCTTGTAGCGAACCCATTTGGCCAACGATTCCCTCCAATATTCAAGTAGAAAGTGTTCAGCGAATTCTTGTCCTTGGCCGTTGCCGAATCGTCCTATCGAAAGAAAGGAAAACCGAATTAAATAAGGAACCACATAAAAAAAAGAAGACTCGTCAAACATTCATTTGTGTGAGGATTGTTTCCCCTTCACCTACTCTCTTTCTCTACTTAGTCACTATACCTTGATTTTCGTGATTGTTCTGCTGCCGTTAAAATAAATAGTGGCCCCATTGCAAAATTACAAACTCGTACAAACCAACTTTTCAGGTTTACTAGTTCCCAGCAGCAGCTTCTAATTATTCCCTCCTTGCCCTTACCTTGGGTCTCGACAGCCGTGATGACGTGGTCCGTCTTCAAGTCGATCTCGAGCCAGTCTCGTGGCTGATGAGTGGCCTGTTGGCGAGGACACCACGCGCCTCCGTTCCTCTCCACGCGCACTCTGCACATAATAAGGAAATCAACAAGAAAAGAAGAGAAAAAAGAAACAAATTATTGGCATTAGTCGTGTTTGTTTGTTTATATTTTGTTGGATATTTATTTCATGTGATGGCCGACTGATCGTGACGGGAATCATCGCAAATCAAAACAGTTGGCGGCCCAACAGTCTAACGAATTCCTCCTAGTTTATTTCTGCCTGTTGATGGACGCCAGTCACTGGTCCACCACTATGCACTCGATTTATCAAGACTTTCTGGTCCTTTCGTCGTGTCTACACGATGATGTGTACAACACAAAAAATGGGGTCTGCTTCGATGACTTCATTTTCGTGATCGTTCACAGATGAAAATTGCGCCGAGTCAGCCGAAACTCGAGAAAGAATAAAAGGATCGGGAATAAAGGCGCTGGCTTGACCATAGAATGGAATCGTGAGACCGGCAAGGGCAACATCACTTGATTCTGATGGTGTTGAATGCGATGGCGACACGAAAAACCAGGAGGCCAATGGCATTAATTCTGTTGGAATTCCCGTCTTCTTCATCGACGTGTCTCTGATGTTGGTTTTAGCTACATGACTCGGTTCATTTCATTCCCAGTTTTTCTGCTTTCCTCTCATGCTGATTGTTTACTTTTATACAATTTTCCGACTTGGGTTATTTTCCTTTTCCACAAAATTGGTTAAATATTTTTTTTTAAATTTAATTCTATTCAAAAGAAAAGGAGAAAACTAAATTTAGCGGTTTTCTTCCACCGGGGCTGAGTTACATGTTTGCTTGTTTGTGTCGCTCTTGTCCCTGGAGCAGGATCGTAACTCGAGACTCACTATTCGACCCACAACATCTGGTTAGTGTGAGCTGCCAATTAGCGATAAATAGCGTCGTCCTTTTCAAGAATCGATTTTAAAGTGAGTAAAAGCTTTGCAAAAACCGAGATGATATCGAAGAAGATATAGAAGAGTCTTTCAAAGTTGAATGTTGGAAATGGAGTCAAAACGGAAATTTTGGAATAGTCATACAAAATTAGCGTTTCTCTATCTGTTCACAGCTTGAACGTCAGCGTCGAATGAAGTAGAGAGTGGGTCGCTGTCGAACGATATTGAGTTTGACATGTTGTCATGGCTGTAGTGGAATGTGCAACGCTACACTGCTTCTACTTGTTTATTCTTCCGGTTTTGATCGATTCCAATAACCTCCAAATCTTCGAGAGATGACTTCAAATGACAGCGAAGAAGTTACCCGTCACCCATCAACTTTTTCCAGCTTGAGCTTATTTCCTAGCAGAACGAATCCTGTCACCAGTATTGAAGACAAAATGGAAGACGAAATATTGTAAGATGAGATTCGCGTTCACTCGACCAGTTACTAACGTTTTCGTCTTATTTCAAACAGATTTGAAATCTGAAATCTTTCCACTCTCATCTCTTAGCGAATTTCATTCATTCAGCTTCGGAGGATACTTGGCCGATCCATGAACAATTCAGCAGAGGGAGAAATTCACACATTGAAAAGTGAAATGTAGTACCTGGCGTTGTGCGGTCCGACGCTGGCGCCGTCAAACGACGAGCTGGCGGCGATGTCTTCGTCGCGTATGGCTCCCGATTCCATGCCCAAGGCGCCGACGCATTGACCTAATTGAGTCGTTCGTGCGAGATGCGAAAAGGAGACGACAGGAACCCGACGACAACCAAAAGACAAAAGAAGTGAATTAATAAATTTATGACGCTGTAGAGACTAGAGAGAGAGGAAAAAGAAACATGAAATAACAAATGTTTAAAGAAGAAATTGTATAGTCTAGTCTAATTTACTAGTGGATATGTTTTATACAGTTTGTGTCATAAAGAAAGGCGGCCGACACATTTTCTTTTATGAAAACAAAAGCCGGATTCTGCCCCATTAAGAATTCAGCCTCCGCTCACAATAGAACGTAGTTGTTGCTTTTCTTTTGTTTTCCAAAATTTTGTTGTGTCTATTTCATTAAATTTCTTTCGTCGAGTCGAGTACCGGCACTCGGGGGCACACTCGAAATAGTCCAAGGGAAAACGCAATCAATGTTAATTGAAAAAGCTTGATACAACAGCCAGCATCAAGAAGAGTCTGTCAGCCTACAAGGGAGAGAGTCTGCGCTGTTGTACAACTGGACCTCCTCGGGCTCTTCGTCCGGCACTCGAGAGTCAAGATCCGAGTACAAATTAATCGACACCCAAGAGATGGGCAACACACAGCGCCTCATCTAATGAAAAAGACACCCATCCAACAGCACATTGCATTCTCTTACGTGTTTTATTTCCTTTCTTTATTTTCTTCTTCGTCGCCATATTTTTTTGTACACAGCCCCTCATCTTTTCTTGCTCTTGAATCTTTGACGTAAGTCAAACTGAGTTGTCACGTCCAACTTCTCCTGATTCCACGAGTAAATTAGGGCAAAGCGCCATTTAAAAACGGTCTTTTAACAAGTAAATTGCCGTGTTACATGACGAGTCAACTGACGCATCAAATAATAAGATTTAAACAAATTTCGAAAATGAGGATCCTTTGTTGAGTCTGAATTGCAAAGTGTTGTACGTACTCGTGTCGAGTGCGGCTGCTGGAAGGACGACGGTCGTGGCCATCATTACGACTATGGCGAGCGCTGCGACGCTTCCCACTCTGCAATCTCGACGACGCCGTGATGTTGGTGCGGCGCACTCCATGTCTTGGTCCGACGCCTACCGACTTTCTTCCGTCGTCAGTCTCGAAGTAGACAGAGCACGTCTCTCCTGCCCCAAACGGCTTCTGGAAATTTAAAACAAAAGAGAACAAAAGATTTTGAGATTAATTACTGCACGCTAGTCCCGTTGTTTCCATCAAACAGGATGAACTTTGCAAAGGAAGGCCCATCGCAGTCGTCGAGAGGTATATTCATAACGAACGCAAAAGGCAATCGGTATGCAAAAGGAACTCTCTCCTCTGATCTTTTCTTTGAATAGGAGGAGCTTTATGATGGAACCGCCCGACGGAGCAATCGAGAATGAGTTTCCCGCCGTTAACTTCAAATACGATCTATTTATATGCCACGACATTCATTATCAAGTTGGCGGTGCACGTCTGATTTGCAGTCGGATCTGAATCGAAATTCAAAGTGCGCGCCTTTACAGAGAATAAACAGAAAGTCAGATGACGAGATAGAGCAGAGACGACTCAGCTGGCAGAGGTACTGCCCGTGAGAAAGATGAACAGGGTTCTACAGAAACACGAATATGAAAAAGCGGAAAAAAAAGTGAGTCTGTGAGATCGCCGCTCCTGTTGGTCGATGGGCCACGCACAGCTTCCGCTGCTTTTGGCCGTTTCGTCTTCTTCCTATATAGTCAACTCCGGTCTCAAGTTGCCCGTCGCACCGCTGAGCTAACAATGTGCTGCCGCTGCTGGGCTACAACCATCATCAGAACAATCGATCCTAATCACAATGGGGGAGCCGGAGCCCCCAGACTCCTTCTTCCTCCTGCAGCTATGACCCAATCACAACGGATAGTTACATCGGGTTCGGAACGTACAATGAAGAAGACACAGAACAAAGAAAGGAAAATGATAATACAATTTTGAAATGGAAAAAAAAACGAAATCATCGTTGGATTTTCTGCATATGCAAATAAACTAGGTAGGTCTATGCTAAGACAAAATATTTAGAATCAAAAAAAGGAAAGACGGGAATACATAGTCGTTATATACCCCATGGCGGGATCAATAATGGAATATCCCTACACTGTCTGATATACTACACACAGTTTGCATGTAAAACAATACCACAAGAGAAACTCGTTGGTACTGGCCTCTGTCGGGTTTGCCATAGGAGTTGGATGCTGGGACTCGTGTCCTTGTGCTACCACACATGCAGCGCAGCCTGGCAGATGTGTTTATTCTGTATTGTTGAGACCCTCTCGCTGTGTCTTTCTCTCGGGTCTCTTTTGTTGGAGAACTTCCATCAGAACAGAACAACTTTGTCAGAAGGGCTCCTATGCCAAGTTGGAAGTTTTCCACTTTTGATTTATACTTTGATATCGATATCAAGAGCGAGACGAACAGGACCTGACTCCCGTCCCCAAGTCCTTGTGTTATATCGAACCGCCATCACGGACGGGGGCGAACGCCTGAACGAGAACTTCAAAACTCTCATCGCGCTGAGTTTGGAGAATATCAATGGGGAAAAAATCGGAGGGGAGAAGGCGCCTAGGCTATTCTCTTAAACGGGAGAAAAAAGTGTAGAGGGTTTCATCTCAACCGGGTCATTTAACGGGTTGCATGAAAACGCGGACCGCTGACTTTTGAATAGGATCGAGAGTTGAAGGAGAATTGAAGGGGCTGATGCACAGCTCAATGTACATGGCAGCAGCTTTTTCTCGTCGTCGCAGATGCGGACGGATGCAGAGGGGAATTCACAAAGATACAAGTCCGTTTCAATAGTGCGCTGGCGCAAAGAACCTTCTGTACTTGTACACCAGAGAAGAAAAGAGAAGCGGTGCAGAAGGGCTCCCTCTCAAGAGAGAGAGAGAGAGATGTGTGCACACGGTTGGATCGTTTCTGGTACATGTATGCGTAATTACATATATATTATGCATCCGCCGATGTATATATGTGCACTGTGGTGGCGGTGAACAAACACATACAGCACGGAGTAGCAGCGCTGAAAGAGGCCACGGAGGAAGCGGATTACATCTAGTACCCGTCCGCTACTAGTCTCGTCTTCTATTCATCCAGGTCATTAGCCAGTATGAAAAGCACTAGTATTTCCTGTACAGAACCAAGATGAAGCAGCGACCAACAAACTTTTAATTGCCCGTGTGTTTTCGGATAAAGAGATATGCGGCGGAGTGTATTATTGAATCCGCCGCCGCAATCGAATCCAGATAGACTCGAGAAACGGGGGAGCAGACGTCGGTTGGTTATGGCTTGAATTTCCCCGTCTGTTTCAGCTGACAATTTGCGTCTATGGTTTCTCTTTTTTACGATTTTAAATGAGAGATACGACGAGGCTTGATGGGTGAAACGCGAGGATATCTTTCCCTCTCTGAAAATAAGTAGAGAAAAAGACGAAAAGAACTGATCCCTCGTTACACACGGGAACTGTGCTGAATAGAGACGAGTGTAAAGGTTCTCCGTTCAGTAGTACTCTCCCCCCTCATCGCACGGCCTTTGCCTGGATCTATACGTCGCAGCACGTTTACTTGCGTGTGTTATTCGAGAGGATGGATTTAGGTGCCGTATATTTCTGGATAGTAGACGTGCGTATGTATAGGGTATGGTCGTATCCATTCGCGTTAAAGAAATAAGAAAATACGAAAGGAAATAAAGAGGCGAGAATCCAAAGAGCCCGCATGGGATCCACGACATCTGACGTGCCAGGGAAAGCGGAAAGCCCGATTTTTATAGATGGATCGCACAGCAGCAATCCCTCTGCTTATTCTCTTATTGTCGCCGCGTCCCTTTCCATCCACCCACCCACCCCCTGGATATGCACCAATTGCGCCATCCACGTGACGGTGGACCGACTATGCCGCGCTGGATGCAGTGCGTGGAATGGACGCGAGTTTCCCGCGATCTAATACAGCACAGACATAATAAATAACAGTGGGCTGCCCAACCGACAGCCATCCCCGAGGTGCTGAATCTCGCCATTTATCCTCGACAACAAACCGACGACCACGAGAAAAAGATGAAAAACGAATAGAAGAAAAAATCCAAACTAGTTGGAATCCTATTCACGTAGTTTCACTAGAATAGTACAAAGGAGCAACGGGATCCTTCTTATTTCTATTATGGGCTATAACATCCGATTTCTAGCCGAAGGAGAATGTGAGAGCCGCGGGAGAGCGGATCAGTCGGCTCAAGAAATGAAAAGAAAAAGACGAATAAGTTTCGATAAGATGAACCTAATCATTTCGGCAAAGAATTGGAGGAGAAATTTTTTTTTTTTTTTTGTCAAATAACGACACAACTTGGCGGCGGTCGGATTTCACGATTGTAATTGTCCAGTTTCTCTCTGAAATTCCTCGTCATCTCTGAAAATCTTTTCTGGAAAAATATCAACGGGCCAAGAATTTTCTGGCTGGTCATTATTTATTGACGCCAAGGCGGAGAGACGATGGACATTCTCGTGTTACTCGGACGAGTCGAGCCTCCCTTGATTGATCCATGCGCGCGCGCGCGCACCTTAACACACAGAAACTCACAATCGCCCCTTTTTTTTCAATAAAAGTGGGAAAAGGGGAAAGAAAAATCCTGGAAAAATCCGAACAAGAGAACGTCGCCGGAGATTTCTATCGCCTGTCCCTGTTCATCGTTTCCCTTGGCTGACTTCTCATAATTTATTCCACGTATATGCATCTATAAGTCTATGCACGGCCTTGTGTTGTGCACCTTCGACCAGAAAGAGTCTCCCTCCTTTTGGTGGTGGTGGTGGTGCATCTGTCCCCCCTCATTTTCGTCGTCGGTTGCTGTTACCTGGCCGGCCCTTGGTGGCGGTCGATGGAAATTGAAACGCGCGCGACCCGTGTCAGCTAAAAGATGCAGTCGGGATAAATAGTCGCCGTGTCCTCTTAGTCTTTTCTCGTCTTTTCTCCTTTCATTCCTGAGGCTGGACCCCTTTTTGCGGTCGAGGGAGAGACGGAGAGGAGGGCCATGGTCGTCTACATGGATCCGTGACCCGCGAGGTATTTTATTTTTATTTGGTTTTTGTCCGACTTTTCCACCATGTGTCGTCGTATCTTTCGATGACGTGCCAATGAATATTCCAGCATTTATACATAAACTTTTTACATAATCGGTAAAGTTATTCCCCCTTTTTTTCTTTCCTCCCTGGGCTGTTTAGATCCTGGCCTATGACCGGCCAGTCGCTATTACTCCTGGGCCGTTTTCCCCCTGCGTCTCCGGTTCCCATTTTCCGTAACCCCCGCAGTCGAAACACTCGACGACGGTCGTTTTCTCTCTCATTTGACGTTAAACTTGATCGACATGATGTCAAGAGACTGAAGAGAGATGGTCGATTCAAAACCGCTCCCTCCTTTCCTCCTTCCCTCCTTCGCTCCGACGTGTACCGGACAGACGTACAGCAACTTTGCTCCACTGTGGCCCTTTATTCCCTTCGCTTATACAGTCGAGCCTCCCTCATTTTAATAGGTCGTTAAACCAAGCGACTAATGAATGCGCAACAAAGTTTTCCCACCGGGACTCTGTGCATCCGCAAGAGCATCAAAGTATTCCGGCTGTCTTCCGCTCTCTCCTATCGCGAACCATTTGACGATGTTTAGGCTGGATGCGGCCAGCTTTAATCGTATGAAACATTTCTCCATTAAACGCGCAGTGAAAAGCGGTGAAAAGGGTAAAAAATAATACGAAAGCGCGTACTCGTTTATTTATTCGGCCTGAAAAAAGTTCTGGTCGTCCACTCTGCCCTGCTGTTATTCCGTCAATTCCATTTTCGAAAGGGCACCGAAGCAGCAGCCGAGTCCATCGAGTGCGAAATTGTCATTCTCCGCCTTTTCCTCTCTCACTCTCTTGAGAGAGACGGAAGCAAAAGAAATGGACGCATCCTTCAACATCCACCATTTATTTATATGGATACGCATAGGACATAGAGAGGCAGAAAAGAGAGTGGCGACCGGGGTAGACAGGCTACAACAGCATTGAGCTTCAAGAGCGTTCTGTTCTGTTCCGTTTTCATCGCCTAGTCTCTTCTTCTTTTCTCCGCTTTTCTCTCCGACTGACTTTGGCTCCCCCCTCGACGACTTTTTCTGGCCCGTTTTCTTTTCCTTTCGTGTCGACGAGCAAAGGTAAAAATATGCACAGACACAAACACAACAAAAAGGAGAAGCTGAAAGGAATAGAAAAAGAAGAAAAGGAGTGAAAACCATTTCATTTTTTTTTTCCAGCCCCTCACACCGCCTCACACAGACGAGTCCCACAGTCTAACTGAATCTACAATTTCTCTATTTCAACCCGGATGGACTCTCAGTCCTTTGACTCGAATCATAATTCACGTAGACATGAGATATATGTACACATACTACGACTACTTTTATGCTTTTAGCTGTTGTATGGAGGAATAGAGTGGAAAACTCTTCGTCTCCCTCCACGTATGATTTCGTCGACGTCCTTTCTCCCTTTTCTCGTCTCTTCCCATTGCAGTTCCCAGTAGTTTGAGCGCTGTAGCCCCCACATTTCCCTCTAGAGTCTTTTCTGTGCGCTCCTCGCCTCGCTATATAACCTCTCAGAGAGATCTATAGCGCGACATTAAATACCTCCACAGTTCACATAGTCCCACACATGGCAGACGAGCGCGGATGAACTGGCGGACTCGGACGGGCGGCAGACAGAAACTGAGGGGTCCAATAGGTCCATGAATGGATGCGTCAAGAATATAAATGAATAGAAAATTACCAACATTGAACCGGGCCCATGCGGTTTTTAGTTACTTCAGTCCCGGCCCCTTGCCGCAGTTATCACTTCAACGTATATTTGTATTTTTTGTGAAAAAGTCAGCTTTGCAATGGTGCATTGGCCATTGTAGCTATCTTATTTACACTCCAATGCCAAATTTAGCAGTTATGCGAGACTTGGTTGAAGTCAATCTCTGTCTCTCGACTTTTACTCGATTTTTATTTTTCCACAAAGAGCGGCGATGGATCAAATCAGGAGAAAGCCCTACGCGTATGAGGCACAGCACTCGTCGCGATTGATTCGGCTGATAAGAATTGTGAGATGCCTGTGCGGATGCCAAGACTTGATGTTTCGGTTGACGTGCACGTAGTGCAGCGCATATCAAGTCACCATTTTCTCTGTCGAATGGGTCTCGAATGACAGCCGGGAAACGAATCTCAACATTCAAAACCCATTTGATATTGTATACCGGTGTATATGGCATCATGATTCGAGTCAAAGAGAAGAGAAAAGAGAAGTAAAGAGTCATCACGAGTTTAACATCTGCTGCGTTTTTGTGACTCTTTTTTATTTTCCCCCTTTTTTTCCTACTCTCTTTGAAATCATCCTTTATGGTGTCGAGTCGACTGGAAAATTGATCAATGCGACAAAAAGTCACATGGAGAGAGAGAGAACATTTACGTGTGCGTATAGAGTAAGGAGTAGTAGAAGGGGGTCGCTCCTAAAAAGGTTCGATGGCACCACTCAACGTCGACGCGGCCACGATTGATTCCCTTTATGACAATTTTTGTTTGTTTGAATTTCCTTATACTCAGTTGCCCCCTGAAAACGAACGGAGAATGTTGTCGTCGTCGACCGCCGTAAATCACAGTCGCCGGCCGGTGGCAGTTATACATCCACATCGCTGGAGCGATGAAAACGTTGATGGAGCTGCGCCCGTCTAATACACAATTCCACGTCGTGACAAACTTCAGCCCTAGAATCCTCAAGTTCTTGTGCCAGTCTGCCACCCTATTTGGGGTTGTCGTTTGCTAGACGGGGCGGCCAGCGAGTTTCATATCGAGCCATTGTTTCTCCTGGTGAATCAAAGTCACCACGACAACTGCGGGGTTCAAATAAGTTTCACAGGGAACTAGGGAAGAGATGATGGTCATCCTGGCTAGCTCCGCTCCCCCTTGTCCAGCAAGAGACCCAAGAGGAGAAAAGAATTGACGGTGGTGCTGCTGCTGGTATGTGGCTGTCGCTTAATGGAGCGTGTAACAACAACGCGGAGACTCTGGGAGAGGAGAGATAATAGCCGACCCTAACGATGAGATATTATATTCCGACCCTACGAAGAGAGAGACAAGTCTTGAAATAATATACACGACCTTTCGTGGGCGCTTTATGTGGACTGACTGCAGAGTCTTGGCCATCGCTGGCCATGTTGTGGTGCTGGTAGGGGAATAAATAAGAGAGCAGAAGAGGGAAGAGAGATGGAAGAAAGAGAATAAGAGAAGAGAGAGAGCTTTTAAGGTCGCCAAGATGAGAGATGGAAAGGGAGTTGTTTCTTCGTGTATAAGTGCTAGGAGATGGAGACACACAGCAGCTCCGGCCGGGAAGAAGACGGAAAAGAAAAAAAGGGGGAGGGAGGAGACTCAGCAGAGAGCAAGTGAAACTGAGAGAGAGAGAGAAATGTTTGGCTTTTTTGGGTTCTCTCAATGTGAGGATTTATGACGTCCATATCGAAATTTATTAGACTTTGATTCGACTGCGAGTCGAGAAGGAGCGAACAAGAGAGGGAGAAATGAAACAACCTCCTCAACGACCTGGTAATATCCTCCTTTAAGAAAAAATAAATAAAAGATTTTGTTTTTCGTAAGAGAGCGAGAGGCAGAAACAAAAAGGCGTAGAGGGTTCATTAGGCAACTGGAACTGGAACGATATATTATTCCATCCAGTGTGTAGCATGATACCGTACCGTCTATGGAAAGGATCGGGGATGGATGGAGAGAAGCTTATAGTACACGGACGAGTTTTGGGTCTTTTCCTGTTTTCAACTGCAGTCGAGAAAGAGGCGGCAACAGCAGGAGCGGCGGCAATGATCGACACATAGACACAGGAGACAACGAAGGGGCGGAGTCGATCTGAAGCCAAAGAACAGAAACCGAGCGAGAAAAACCCCCACAAAAAATAAAATAAATGAGAAAAGGTCCACGACGACCCATTTTTCATCGGCTGGAATGAATTTTCTAAATCTATTGTGTGTCCATCTCTTCTTCCCTAGTGAAGTTCGCTTAGGGTTCATTAAGTTTCTACCCGGGAGGGGGGAAATGCAACCGAGTCTCATTAATAAGTATGCAGGAGGCAAAGATCCGCTTTTAATTCTTTTTAATGCTGTTTCTACCTTGCGTCATTTTAAAGACTTCAGTTCCTTTTTTCGGGCCTTTTTTTTTTTAAATTTATGCAGTCGCTATTGATCGTCTTAAGTCCCAGTCCCAGAATAGAGCGAACACTTATTCGAACCCAAATTTAGACCTATTAATAATATTCAAAAGCTTTTCATTGTCGAGGACGTTTTTACTTTTTGAAAAAAATTGAAATCAAGAAGAGGAAAGTTTGAAGAAAGGGAAGGAGAGTTTGAAGTTTTCGAGAAACAAAAGAAGACGAGGCTCAGTTTAGAATTAAGGATGGTGAATGAAACAGACACCCACGTCCTCATCTCCTCTGCTGCTGCGCTTCTTCTGAAAATTCCTCTCTTGCATAGTGTCTCTCAGCTTCTTGCGACTTTTCCGGACTTTTGAGATTAGTCCACCAAGGGGAGTCAAGTGAGTTCTGAGACGAAATAAGAGAGGGACAACTTTTATCTTTTCTTTTTTCCTTGCAGAGGCAAAAGAAGAGAAGGCAAAGTCGTTAAAGGTGCGGTTGCACCCAGTAACTTCATCATCTCTCTTTTGTTTTGTTTGTTTTACCTCCTCGGCGGTCGTCTGTGTCTTGTGTGTGTGTACATGAGAATCGAGAAGGAGCGGACCAGAAGCGCAGTGACCTCCTATCCAGTAGGGTTGGAGAGTTTCAAACTTCGGACATTATTATCGTGTTAAACGCGTTGCCCATTCGGTGGTGGTGTTAACTTCTTGTGGGGTCTTTTTTTTTCCTGCGTTATATTGCCTTCGCTATCTGTGTCTGTTTGGGCTGCACAATCATTGCCGGCATTGCCCGTCGTATGTTTGTTATTTTGCACCGACGAGCGTCACGAACGTGCGCATCGGGACAGGACGAGGCGCAACACAAGAGCGATGGCGGACGAAAGGGAGTGGATGGGTTGCGTAGGTGGGATTTAATTAAGCAGCCATACAAAATGAAATGTCCACCCTTGCCAGTAGGTCGTTTTTTTTTGTTGTTGTTCGAACTAGCCATAGGAGGGATTATAAGAGAACCAGAAATACCAGATAAAAAGTAATCATATATTCGGAAACCTTTTCGGGGCTCTGCTGGGCTACTCCTCCCTCTTAGTGTTGCAGTTTCAAAGTGGACAGAGAATAAGAAGAAGGGGGACCAGGCAAGGCAACACCAGCAGGATGTTTGTGTGTCTGCCTGTCTGGTCGGTGTGAGGGAGCACAGAGACAAAACCTTCCCGTTGCATCGGACGAACAATAAAAGCCACAGCGGAGAATCCTCTCGTCATCCGACCCGCACACAAACACATACGAGAGGGAGGCGATAGTCGGTGGGGTCGAGCCGTCGAGGGATAATGAAGTGAAAGGGGGGGGGGGGGACGGGGAGAAGAAGTGAAACAAGGAGAAAAAATGGGAAAACGGTATTGAATAACACTTAAAATTATGCTGCATTCTATTATACCTGCCCTGCTATGAGAATTATGGTAAATGGGCTTCTCTTGTTCCAGAGTAGTGGGGTCTTCTATTAAAACCGACTGGAAATGACAAAATTTTTGATCATTTAGAAAATTCATTTCTGCCGCGTTTCTAAACCGAGTTCAGGAAAAGTAGTGTAAATATTTGTGACTGGATTGTGGCTTGCGAGTTACCACCCAACGACTTTTGAAACTCTGGGGAGGTATTGGATTATTTAGTAAACAATTCCAATCGGTTGTATCAGAAGACTGGAGGGGTGAACGAGGCGATGTCGGTGGCCTCCGTTCTTGTGAGACAACAACAACACAAACAGCAGCCCCAGAGTACAGAGAACAGCGTCAGAAATCAGAACGAGGGGTCCCTAACGGTAATGGTAGAGGACGCAAAGATGGGCGGCGGAATTTAACTGATGAGAGACGACTGGCGTGTAGAGTCTCTCTGCTGAGAACAGAGAAGAGGCTATGCGACGCTAAAGAGGACACAGCAGCATCTGAAAGCAAAAAAGACGAACCATCTGCTCTCCGGATAGCCGACGGATCTCTTATTCTTAAGAAACAAGCGACGACACATCTGACAATCTGACGGCCCTGCCATGACGGCCTTCATCTATGATGCGCACATTGAGCTCTTTAAGGCAAAGTGATTGCGTCGCAGTCAATCTCGGAGTTAAGTGGCACAGGGATTATGTCAATCCCTTTGCTCTTTAGCCTTAAAAAAATTGATTTTGCCATTTGTGTTATCATTAGAGGCGTTCCCTATAAAATGTCATCTACTACTACTAGGTAAAATAGAGAGAAATGTTTGAACCGGCTTTTACTTTATTTTTATTAAATTCCGAAAGGAGAAAGAAACGGTACTCAGACAAACAAAAAATAAAAGACAATGTCACGAACAAGATGTAAAAATCCATTATTCTACGCACCTAACGCCTAGCTGTTTTGAGAGGCAAAGAATGAAGGAATGAGAGATAGATGGAATTGGAATGGGATGTGAGACAGTGAGAAAGAGAAAGAAAGAAAGAAAGAAAAGAGATGGATGAAATTTGATTTATGATAGCCGCTCGGAGTTTTTTTTTGTTTTTTTCTGCGCCGCTCACGCCACCGTGACCGTTCACCCGTTGACTGATGGATGATCACACAGTCGGGCCGTTCACCACGACAACGGCAGTTTCCCCCTCACATGGCTATCGCACAGATGGATCTGTCGTGCGGTTGGCCGTGATCAAGTACGGGATGACGAATTCGGCACGGCCCTGATTGCCGCTATTCACACAGGACGACTCGCTCACGTGGTAGTGCTAACGAACGGGCGGAGGAACCCAAACGAAACCTCTTCAGGCACACCAGGGCTGATGTGACGTGTCCATCGACTTTTATTTTTATTTATTTTATTTTATTTGTTTTGTTTTTTTCTTTCTTTTGTTTTCGCTTCACCGGGGCGGTCAACTGCTCCATCCACAAATTCGAGCTAATGACTTTCCGTATTCCATTGATCTGAAATACGAGTTTCACCTGATTTTGAGTTCCTCTGAGTTATTTATTTACGCTTCTCTCTGGACGTGGCTCTTTAGCGGTTAGCGTGAACGCGATATAAAATTTAAAAGGAAACACCCAGTCGACCCACTTCGTTCACAATTTGGAATTTGACATGAAGACAAACGGTTTCCCAATGGCCGCTGGTTCTACCAAGAAATCCTATATCTAGACCGGTAATCAAATTGTCTTGTGAATATTTTGAGTTTCTCTCCTTCGTGATTCAACCGCACTCAATTAAAATGAACATCCCAGCCAGAAATAAGAAGAGTCAAAGGGAGAAGGAGAGACCCTCTAATTTGAACCGTTTCAATTATACGAAGCAAGGAGGAAATTACAGTAGAGCAACTGAACGCAAGAGATGGAAAAGGTCCATCACGGCCAACAAAAAGAACGAACGAACGAAATGAGAAGGTTGGACTATAACCCCGCCACAGGCGCGCTGTTTGTGTTGCGTTCAAAGATGAATGCGATTTCAAGTTGAAAAGGAGCAAAATAGCAGAAAGAACCTGAGCGGCGTATGCGTGTTGTGTCGTTATTCATATTCCCCCTTTGTTAATGGATGTACTCGGATGTACTTGAATGTGTGTACAAGCAGATTCGTTTCTTTTTCTTCCATATTTGATTGTTGCATTGTGCCGGTGATGATTGCGCAGCGGTCGGGCGGTTTCGGGATTAACGGTCGACCACCTCGTTGTGGTTTTGTTCCTTCCATCCACTTTTTTGCCTGTGCTGTCGTGTTGTCGTGTTGTCTGTGTGCGGTGGTGAATGCGCGTAACATGTGCAAGCCATAGAGTAGGAGATGGGTTCTCTCGGGTTCTCTTTATTTCTTTCCCTTTTTCGGTTTGTTTGGTTGCGCGCCTCTTTCCATCCCTTGTGACAATCCACGTACTACATGGTGACTTGACACGCGAAACCAACGGCGAGGCTCAAGAGAGAAACAGAGGGGCAACGAAAAGGAGAAATGGAATAAGGAAGAGGAGAGCTGTTGCTGGGAGGAGTCACATATGGCCCAGCCAAAGTGACATGATCTTCTTCGCCCTTCCAAGTTCCAGCTTCCATCCCTCGGCTCGCTCTGTTGTGTCCTGTGCTAAACACATACAAACAGACACACGCTGACCATGTGTGTCAGATCTCAGATTGTATTATCGTTAGCCAACTTTTTTGGTCAGGTTTTTCTCTTATTCTTTTGTTTTGCGTTCCTTAATCTTTACTAAATACATTGGCGTCGTGTGGCGTCGCTCGTACCGCCAAGTGCGCCTGGCTGCTGCTGTTGGAGATTTTTTCGGTTTGAAGTCGACGTTCTGGAACCCGTTGAGCTATGAGACTAACCAACCAAGAATGTCTTCTGCGATATCTGTTCTCTTTCACCAAATTTCTTCTTTTACTTTTTTCTTTTTTTTTCAGAATGTTTTTAAAATTCCCGCGTTGGAGTTTCAACAGAGATCCACGGTTACAAAAGGTTTTTTTTTGTCTGAAAAGAAATTTGTTTTATCGTGAGCTATTCGAGAAGGATCAGTCACCCCTTTGACGTCATGTTCTTTTCTTTTATTTATTTTTGTATTTATTTTTGTTAAGACTTTTAAGAAAATTTAATAAAGGAAGAAATGAGACACTGCGTTTCGATGCTACATTTGACTGGTGAAGTTGATGACGACCAACGCTTGGACCAACGGGATATTTCTCTAGCGGTTTAGCCCCGTAAAATCGTAACTTGGAAACATTTTCATTTTGTGTGATTATTTTGTCGTGTAAATTATCGACTTGGATTTTACACGTCAATGCTTAGATTTCGTTGCGGAACGGTTTGATAGGCCGAACGAAAGTAACCAAATCAACGATTTGAAATTTAAATAATTAATGTTAAAACAAATAAAAATAAACTAAAATTTTCCGGAAATGTGAAGATATATTACGACCGTGTGGCAAACGTATCCTCACGAAAACAAATAAATGGCGAGAAATAATATGAATGCGAGGTGAAGAAAACGATGGAAAGATATTTTTCCATCATCCCTCGACAGACCAGCAGCAGCTAGACGGAACAGTGGACCTTTCGAGCTGTAAAACATCAAATGAGAGAACAGCGGGTCTTTCCTTTTTGAGGAGTTCTCGTCTCCCCTCGCCGTGTGAGTGCAGCAGATCCATAAGCTGCTGCTACTTCCTGCCTATTAATACACGACCGCTTCACCACCGAAAAACATCAACACGGATTGCATGAAAAAGGAAAACCAACAAAAGCGAAGGAAAAAGAACAAAAGCTTCCAGTTAATTTCAACCAAACACTAAAAGATGAAATGTTCCGTCCGCTTTTCAAAATGCCAAGGAAATATTTTCTCCGAGACGTGACGATCTCAGCGTCAAACTCATCTAATTTCGCAACGCGCATATACAATTCCAATGTGTGTAGTGGGTGTAATGGATTCCGACCCGCTTCTAACTGGCCCTCCTGAATTCCACAGACTGAAAAACAAAATTCCCTTCATCATCAAATCAAAAGGAAAAGAAAGAAAAGAAAAGGGGAAATTTTTCATCGGATCTTGTTACAAACACGGCGGGTTCTTCTTCTTCTCCTCCATTGCACCGACTCAATACGTACGTGCATTTACTGCACGCTGCATTTTCATTCGTTTTCCCTGTTTTTTTTTTTCCTCTCCTTCCTTCCTTTCTTTTCAGGTTGAAATGAATTTCCCAGTATTTTCGTGTACTTGTGTGTGAGGGTGTTCATGAAAGAAGATTCAAAAAGAAGAAGAAGAGAAGGAGGAGGAGGAGAGCTTGTTTCGGTGATGTGTCGAGTCTGATGGGGCACTGATTTCTCCTCACCGGGGTCCCACTCTCCCGAGTTCGGAGTTTGACTGAAAGATGAGGGGAAAAAGAATCAAAGAATCAAAGAATAAAAGAGAAAACACGGACAGAGCGAGAGGTTCATCGGGCGCGCGCGGTCGGCACGGTGGAATAGAAGACGAAAAAGAAAAAAAGACGAAGATGGATCGGGTTTTTTCCCTCTTTTCGGTTCCTGACGTTCCTCTTCTCTGTCGGTCGGCGAAATGTCTGTCCCAC
Source organism: Daphnia pulicaria (assembly GCF_021234035.1). NCBI lineage: Eukaryota > Metazoa > Arthropoda > Branchiopoda > Diplostraca > Daphniidae > Daphnia > Daphnia pulicaria. Next base: position 9,209,027 of record NC_060914.1, read on the forward strand.
TACAACCCCCATTCTCCTCTGTTTTTCTCCTCGCTGTGGAATCTAATTCTTTTCTAGCCCTGACTAGAGGGTAGAGTAGAGAGTGGTACTTTGACTACTACTAGTACTACAAAACTACCATGTGTACCAATATACACACCATCCATCGCCCATCAGTCGACTGGAAATGACCCGCAGTGTACCGCATCTCTTTTTCTCTCTCGGCTCTGGCGGTCAGGCATCGCTGAGCTGAGCACGTTTGTACTTTGTCTGTGTGGAACGCGTATGGCAGATATAAATATAAACGACAAACGGCAACAACAACAACAATTGTTGTGGATATAGAAAGTGTGAGCTCCGAGTGCGGGATGGGTTCCGTATTTTTGTTCTTTTGTTTTGGTTTCAAAACTTTTTTCTTTATATTTTTCTTTTGTCCGCTCGTTCGTTTCAAACAACATCAGCAGATGAGTTACCCGATTGTCGACCCTGACATAATATCCTCTTGGATGTCCAGGAGGAGACCAACAATAGACAATTTTATTATCTGCTAATTATTCACATCGTTTCTTGTTGACCGCAGGATATTTCCCTTTCTGGGGATGAGCTAAAAATTGCAATTAATTAATTTCGGAGCATTTCTATTGAATTTTCGTTGAATAGAATAACATATAATTACAAGTCTTTTACACACTGCCGCGATTGTGTATGTGATGATGTAACCAATTGCATAGGAAGGCCATCATCACCAGACAACGAAACGACCCCGAGTCGACTAAACAAAAGAAAAGTCAAGGGGAGCGAGAGAACAAGAGCAGCTAGGAGACAAAAAAGATGAAAAGAGAAAAACTTGAAAGGGAAAATAAAAAAAAGAGAAAAAGAAGAAAAGGTCATTCATTTCCAATCAGCGGTGCTGCTGGGGACCCAGTCTTGGGCTCGTTACCGAGAGAAGGGAATTAGGAAAGCGATGATGAGCCCTTAATGAACGGAGACCAAAGCAGCCGGGCTGCATGGCTGCAACCAAGAAAAAAAGCAAGTAGTTGGCGCTGCCACGACAAACCATGGAATCACCAGAGTCTCGGGGAAAGACGGCGAACGGAAATTAATTATACAACCAGTCAAAACGGAAAAAATTCGTTGCTCTCAAAAAATGGTTCAAAAATAAAATTGAACGAGGCATGTAGACGCGCTGTCCCTTTCTCTTTTCTTGAAAAGATCCTCAAGTCACATTGACGCGAGAGGGGGGGGGGAGGACTGACTAATCAGACGACAAGGCTAGTGAGATAATATGTGGAGCACATGTCCCGATGGCGTCAGAGCCTCACAAGGGCGAACCGCGCTTACAGCAGATTCTTTCCGTCAGTTTCTTTTTTTGTTTTATGTTTAAGCTTTTTTTGGGAAAAGAAAACGGTTTAAAAGTGTCAGCCGATGGAAAGCTGACTTTGATTTACAAAGTTTTAACTAGAAATACGGAAGATGTCGTCACAAGTCGCAGCCCCCCACCCCAGCTCGTAATTCATGTGATTTTCCTTATTAGAATGAGAAGTAGAAGACGACGATGGGTTCTAAACTTGGTGGTGTAACCCTCTGACTCGTACGAATCCCTCAACTACTCCTCGCACGGTCTCTCGCCTTTCATCTGGAAGAAGAGGAACACCACAGACTACCTGGGTTCTTGTACAACAAACAGGGTTCCCTCCCAGTGTACCTCTCACAGTCTCACCTTTTCTCCTTCCCGACGTGTCACGGTCTTTTCTCTCTTTTCAGTTTTTTTTATTTTGTGAAGCAAATGCCATGACAGCTGCATAGTCGCACGGCTTTTACGACAGTCTCTTGGTTTTATGTCGCACTAACACCTCGTCGTCAAAGAAAACAAAAGATGAAGAGAATGAAGCCGACGATGGCCATTACATTTCACATGCGCGCCCTTCGCGTGGCCGCGACATCTCTCAATCAGAAATCGGATACTTTCATTCCCACAGAATGCGGGACATTTGTTTGCTATTGTCGGTCTTCTTATTGTTGCAAGTTGTTGGCTACACAATTCCTTGGGTTAAAAGTCCTTCGACTGCCTAACGCAGAGATTAGCGATTTTTTGTTGCGTCCCTGGAAAAGTGGAAATCATAAAAAAAATTGGACAGAGCCGGACAGCGCAATTGTTTTCCAGGCAAGAACCACAAAAGGACAAAACAGGACACAACCCAACTGACCAAAACGGTCATTATACAATCCATCACACTGTTGAGCTCATTTTCGTTTCTTTCGTTTTCACTTGGAATTTTCAGTTTTTTTTTATTTGGAAAATCTGCTGACAGGGACTGCATCAACTCTCTCTCTCTCTCTAAGCACGTAGCATTGTAGTTGACAATGAAAGCCGACGTAACGAAATAGCCCCGGTGACTCACCTTTTATTCAAAATCTGATGTCAGTTGTTCTAGTTGATTTGGTTCCGAAGTTGGAGACGATTATTTCCAACGTCTTTTGGCAAATCAAAAAGGAAACCAAGGTGATCACGATGGGTGTGACGGTCGACCGGTCCGGAGACTCGATGACAGAAAATCCAACCAGAGATCACGTCCGACACACACTGATGTTAGTTAATCCGATCTGTCGATGCACCGACGAACCAATTTGGCGAGGAACTGGACACGGGCAAAAACACGGGCGGGAAACAGGAAAACGACACGATGGTCGAAATTGATCCGCCAAGAGACCGGGAAAAGGACAACAAGACCTTCGTTTTTCCTTTTTTCGACTGTGTCCTTAATTCGAATTGATTGTCAATTGATCATTCAACTTGGACTGCCAAGTGGAAAGGATTCAATTGGTTTGACAGTTGACTTGGACTCTCTCTCTTCATGCTGCGAAATCAGCCATTCAATCAAATTTAATTGATAGTCGGGGTCACTTGGACACTCTCTTTATCTTTTCTTGATTTTCGGTTTTCTCTTCTCACAGCCGTCGCGCAACTCTTTCCAATATTTCAATTTGCACTGGCGGATTTCACCCACTCGGATCGGCACTTTGATAGGAAACGGCACAAAACACGGCGAAATATTCAACGCGAAGACAACAGACAGAGAAAGTGACTGTCTGTTTTGTTTGTTGTTTTTTTTTGGCCCCAAAAAACCCGAAACTTGGAAAACTTTGCAAACGACGAGATACGAAGCAGGGAGACGTGAGACGTACCTACGTTGTAAACAGCTCGACTGCTGCCGCCCTACTGACGTCCTTTGCTGTGCAGACGGTTGGGTTAACAACACAAGAGGGCGCCTCCTGTGTGTGTGTTGTGTGTGTGCGCGCACAGCATCGACTCGGGACTCGCATAGTCGAAGAGGGAAGCCATGGGCTCGAGTCGTTTTCTCTCCTTCGTCAATGGCCCGCAGCGATGAGCGAGCGAGCCCCGTAAAAAATCCAGAAATATAAATAATAATAATAATAATAATCGAGGAGAAATATCGCCGTCGTTGACTCGCGTTGTGTGCGCCAGAGTGGGCGCAGCTCATCGGAGAAAAGCGAAACGACCGGGAGAGACGGGGAGAAACGCGGAGAGACGAGAGAAGAGTAAGGGAATCTTATGGGAAAATATCAAGACAAGAAAAGAAGGGCAAAAGTATTATTCGATATCGATTGCACCGGGTGGGTTGGACGGCCATCATAGAGCGGGCGAGTTTTCTCTCTCTCTCGTTCTCTTCTTGACTTCCTTTCTTCTCCATTTGTTATGTATAGGCCTATACACGTAAAGAAATAACGTCTACCCGCCTAAACGTTATTGGATGATGTACAGATATGGACGATGTGATGGACTCGATCCGACTCTTGGTGCAACGTCTACCAGCAGAAGCGGTTCGATTGGGGGGGAATGAAAAAGTCAAGGAAACGACACCACCCACAACAAAAGGAAATGAAAAAACAATAAGAAAAAGGAAAGAAAGAAAAAAAGAAGAGAAGAACAACAAACAGAACGGACGACCGAAACCCAAAGCGATCCGAAAATAAGAAAATAAGAAAACAAGAAAATAAGAGAGACGGCCAGTTGCACATGTGTTGTGGGCATTGGGCTCATGTCCAAAACTTCCCGTTGATTGTGTAAACCTTATGCCTCGACGACTATAAGCTCGCATGTATACAGTCGGGGAATAAATCTAAACATGGCGCAAATAAAGAAGCGGAGAAGAGAAACATTGGACGACGCAAACATGACTGACAGTCAAAGTGTATAAAACCTGTCGGGGCCCAGTAGATTTAATACGTCAGACGGCGATATAAATACCTGAGCATCTCCACCAAACGTTTTATTTCCTTTATCAGGTAAAGGCAGCAGGTATAACGTCAGATTCCTTTACTGTGGACTCGGCTGTTTGCCTCGTCTCTTATATACAAGAAAAAACAAAAAGGACATGCCCGATCGATTATAGATATCGCGCAACACCAAAAAGCGACCGAGCATATGGAGAAAAAGAGTTGCTTGATTCCTCCTCTGTTTCTTCTTTGGCTTTCTGCTGGAACTCGGTGAGCCACGGTGATTTTGGGCTCGTAATCGACGACGACTCCCCTCGGCGTTTGGTCCGCGTCCGTCGCTGTTTGCTGCCGTGGATCAGCGGTGATCGACTGCCTCACCGAGCCGCTAACCAAAACGATGAGCCAACCATCGAGGCGATCTTCATTTCTTTCGGTTACCGAGACTGTAGGGGGAAAGAATAACAACGATCGAACCATTTGCAGCCAAATGCTTTCATTAGGTGAGTAGATTTCGGTGTGGACGCTGAGAGCCCGAGACATCGCGGCTGATTAATGACGGGCTTCTCCCCCAATAATTCTCCCCCCCTTTTTCCTATTTTCTTTTTTGGTTTCGACCCCATTCTTTTTCATTTCTCCGTAAAAGAGACGATTGACGTGGTTCCATATCGCAAAGAGCCAAGGAAAAGAAAGAGAGAAGGTGCTGCCCTTCAATGAGACAAAGCGCCCGGCTGACGCAATAAGGGCACGTGTGCTAAAAGAAGGGACCAGGGATAGACCGACGACATTCATCACCCAGGACCCAATATTTCGCCTTCACGGGGGGTCAAGAAGAATCGGAGAATGAAGTGAACCTCTGCCGCAACTCTAATCAACGCCACACTTGCTGTGGTTTTGTGCCCGTCAATGGATGGGTTACATAGCCCATTTAGTCCAACGACCGTTTTTCAACCTATTGTGTTTTTTAGTCATTTTCTCTCCTTTACTTTTCATTCCTATTTCCATTTTGACTTTTTATGCATTTTTTTTCGGGGGAGGGAGGGGGATCTGTTGTACAGTCACGTACGTCTTCTTACAGTACCTGACAAGACCAGCAGGTGTATATTGTGTATAAGTTATGCTGAAATTTTTTCAAGTGTAATGTCCTCCCATTGCCACGAACCACCACGAAACGAAATTTCTGGTTGGAAGTGGGGGGGCGGAGGGTTAGTTGCTGGTGGGTAAATGTTAAAAGGAAAAAGGGAAAAAGAGAATGAGGAATGAATGGAATAAAAAGAGAAAAAGTCAAAAGAATGTTATTGCTTTCTCGGAAGGTGTTGATGGCTTCCCTGCGGATTTTTCTTTTCTTTCTTTCCTCGTTCACTTGACACTCGCTGCTGGCCCTCACCCCCGAAGACTTGCCCGATTCGATCTGCCGTTCTGCCACGTACTACAGGGCATATGCCGGTTAGGTGTTGCACGGCAGAGTTCTTGTCTAACTTGGGGGTCTTTTGGGTTTCTCTTGGGCTGCGGCTTGGCTCTCCGCTGCGGTGCTGCTGTGACAGGTCGGAAAAAAAGGAGATCTTCTCGCTCCTTCGTTTAAAAAAGCGAAGGCAAAAGGCAAACCATATTGGGTGGGGCGCGGTTTCGTTTTCCTCCCTTATACGAAAGAAAATGTCTTGACAGCAGCCAGTCTTCTTCTTCTGCTCATTTCTACTCACCATTCTTTCATATTCTTTCCTTCCCAAACTGGAAAAAAAAGAAAAAAAAAACTTTTGGCAGGGACCTCGTTGATGGGTCGACGGGGCGTCTAGCCCCCGCTACACGGCACTGACTGGCAAGAGACCGCCGACCGTTTCGGTCCATCGCTTCTCTCCTCATCTCTCGTGCCAAAAAGGAAGAACAAGAGACAGAGCGGTGGCTGTGCTGGTCTCCCGCAAGAAATCTCCACTCAGGATGTTGTTCCATCGACTTGACTGATGTCTCCCATCACTTGATGGAAGCAGTGCAGTGCTCCGCGCTCCTTCATTTCTCCCGTGCCCAGCAGCTGGTCGGTGATGCGAGTGAGGCTGAGTGTATCGGCTCGCGCCATGTCTGGTCGATGGCAAGTGCAGCACTTCCACAGTACGTGTGTTCGACATGTTCTTTACTTATCCTTTCTTTGTTGTTTTATTGTAATTTGGTCATCGAGTTTTATCTATGTTGCAAAGGGAATTGTTTGACAATTTTCAACTGTCGAAGTTTTTAACAAAATTTGATTCTGACCCAAAATAAAAACTACTGAATAAAACTTCGATATTTTAAAAATAATTTGGGGTTACAGAAATCAGGTATCTTTAAAAGTTTATCCATAATTTGGGTCTTCACCGATTTCCTGTATGCGCTGCTGAATATTCATTGCGATTCGCCGTTCAAGGCAACAATCATGTCAGCTTACGAATGTTCATTTCGTCGGGAAAATGATACAACGTTCATCCTCTGCAACCAAGAAGAACCGAACGCCGAATGGGAATGAATGACATTTGCATAGTTTCTTTGTACCCTCAGAGCTCAGAGCATCGGTTTGGTTTCTGACTGATCAGAAATTTTGACTCGAGTCTTTTGGGTTGCCGTCTGATGAGTTCCGCGTGCGTCTGTGCGTGTCGGCTTCCCTGTGCGTGTACGAGTGTGTTGCTGTTGCCCAGTCAGCCAGCCCTCGAGCCACCTAAAGAGACTAAGGCGGACTAAGGCCAAGGAAATAAATGTTTATACAGCTGCATATATCTATTAATCAACTGCTTATATGAATCACTAGTCATTTGGGGAGGTACCGGTGTAACGGGGCAAAGGCAAGAAAAAGAAAAAAAAAATCTATCCGACTGAACGCGCTCGGGCGTTCATGCATTCTGACACGCGCAAGATGGGGCACCTCGTCGACTCCTTTTCACTGACTACCAGTCTGCCACACGAGTATATAGAATATTACTGGCCGGCCGGCCGACATTGGCATACATCAAGCTCACTTTTCAACCCTGGCTGCCTGATGGCTCATACATAATTTATTCACGAGAAAAATGAGAGGGGTGAAAGAAGAAATCTTTCTCCTTCGTACCTTGTACTTCATTCCCATCGTCCGCCTGTCCAGCAAAAGGAGCTGGAACGCAAGCCAGCAGGACCCCAACAGTCAGCACCTGTGAGACATCCAAAACTTAATTCCCCCCTCGAAACACGTCTCTAAAAAAACAAAAACAAAATGAAACGCGTGTTTCTTATATTCTTTCTTCTTTTTTCTTTCTTCTTCTTCTTCTTTTTCTTCTTCAACCTTTTATTCCCCTCACTCAGTCACTCGCTCGCTCACTCGTTCGTATAATAAAAAATGGATTAGTTCCAAGTCGGAGGAATTACTTGGCATGAAAAGCAACACCTTCCGACATCAGCAGAGTGGTGCATGGTGAGCGCAGCCGATCTTGTTACGTATGCCACAGCACGTCGTACATTTTTGAAAGTTGGGATATCGAAATTAAAATAAAATCCAGTTCCTTGTAGAGACGACAGAGAAATGAGAAAAACAAAGTCTTGACATTGTATAAAGGTAATGTCCGACGATGACCCAGCACGACTCCATCATTTCGGGTTTGTTTTTCTCTTCTTCTTGCGGGAATAAGACAAGGACCCAGAACAAATTTTTCATCAACTGGTAACGGGATTTCTTGGATGGCTTCCGCTTCGATGCTAAATTTTAAACCCCATGAAATAAAAGGAGACGAACTTGTGCGTTTGTTCGCATTAGCATAGTCTGACCATATTTGGGCTTGATGGGCAAGACTACCTGGATTACCCGATTACACTCTTCTTCTTTTTACCAGCGAGAAGAATTGGCGGTGACGGGCTAGGACTTGGACGAGGTCGAATCAATTTACTCTGCCACTTTATTTTCCAACATAAAAATGAACGGAGAAGAATATTTTTCGTCTTTTAGACAAGTTTACGAGTTAGTTTCATATCGACCACCAGTTGCCGTATCATTTCCCCGTCGTACTTCAAAAAATTTGAATATTAAAAATGGTTGTAAAGTTTGGTGGTCGGCTCATTTCAGGTTTAGAAATGGCAACGAGTAAACGACTCGTTAGCAGCGCCGGTGTGACGCCTGTTATCAGGGACCATTCAACTGTACCGCAAACGACCGACAGCGCTTGTTGCGAGTTGGCTTATTTGAATCGAAAGTTGCGAGTTTGAAATCTCTTTTAAAAACAAGTCCGAGTCTTTCTTCTCCTCGTTCTTAGGAGAGAATATCAAAATGCATTTTACAATTTAACTCTGACATTCTTTTGATGAGCTTGTCATTGCACATAACTTGGTCAATTTGTTACGTCCGTCACGAGGACGCCCGGAGGAAGAATAATAAAAGTACGCGCTATACAGAGAGAAAAATCTACGGAACGAGATGTTTGATCGTAAAAACGAAATGAAAAAGAATCGAGAAGAAGAAAAAAGAATCTCGGCACAGAGCGCAAACGGGACGCGTGTATCAAACATTTACCGAGGTATTTATACGGCGTGTCGTTACAAAATACACGACAGCCACTGCAGAAGCACTTGACTCTTGACCAAATACGGGCAGATCAGCAGCAGGGAATTATAAATTTATTTTACAAGCATAAGGGAAATGTCAGAGGAAAACAGCTGTAATTTCGTTTGAATATTTTTGGTGACGGAGCGGAAATAGCGATGCCTTTTCTCCGTGTCTGTCTAACCACCTTTTTCTGCCTTATTCTTGGTGTCGGTTTTTTAAATTTTGATGTGCCGCAATAATTAATTGCAATCAAACAAAAAAGGAGAAATGCAACAGCCTGAGATAAGATGGAGAGAAATTCTCTACCGAGTGAAAATGTATTTAGAAAAGCAGAACAGATTGACATTGGTTTTATTATTACACAAGAACAGGAGTGTGTATTGTGAGTAGTCTACAGATGGGATGAGCTAGGTATTGTCAGCTAGATGATGGCGAGACATTTGTCCACGTCCAGCCCCTCCCCCGTGAAAAGACGAAGAAAAGAAATCAGGGACGACGACGACGACGACGACGAGAGAGATGGAGATGGAGAGTGCTGCATGTGTAACAGCTAGAAGAAGACGAGTGTGGTGAAGTAAAAAGAACTTTAGGCATAGATAGGGGACACGCAGGAGAGAATGAAAAGCAAAAAGACGTTTCTGTTATCCCCAGTTATCCCCGACAACAAGTTCCAAACATGGAAACCGATGAGCATGCAGGAGCTGGACGACCAGTCGACTGGCTACCGGCCATGCACGCCAGGCAACTTCAAAGTCATTCATCACTGCGACTGCACTGCTGCCGCTCTTACTTTTCCTATACAAAAATATTAAATGTATACAAGGGGACGACAGAAGGGCGGGACTCGTGGATGGAACTGAATTCACATCAACGGGAATTCCTCTCAACAGAAACTTGTCCAGCATCCAAGAAAAGCCGAACGGGGCGACCCAAAAGAAAAAGGGGAGACAAAAAATACAAAAAATACCAAATAAAATAAGGACAGAAGGAAGAAAAAGGAGAAACACTGGCCGAGTTGACATTTGATTCAAGAAAAGAAAAAAGCTCTCGGTGGAAAAGCCAAAGAGACGGGACGAAGGCGGTCAAAAGAACCCTTTTCCTATTAAATCACAGGTAGGTCCATGTTTGGTCATCGACTTACTACTGTCTGTCTGTCGCTGTCTGTCTGTTAGATTCTGTTTATCTTTCTTCTTTTTTCGGCCACTTCTTTGCTGCGTGCTGTGCTCTCTGCTCTCTGCTTGTTTGCCAAATAAGGCCAATATAGCCGCTCTGACTTGTCTCTTTTTAATGATGGAGCCGCGAATTCTCTGCGTTTTCCCACGCCATTTCACGAAATCGCATCCATTCATTTCAATTTCCGAGTAGAAAATGAAGTATAGATACCGATGAAATGAAAACATACACTACTCTGGTGATTCACAATCCCAACATGCGTGGAGACTTAAAATCAACAAATGGTTGTCCTTATTCTTTTTTTCCCTTCGTCATTGTCCATCAGGTAGATAAGGCCGTAAGAGGTTTCGTGTTTATCCACACAAGTCTCATACTTTTACACCCGAGCACGTCTCATACCGCACATTCTTTCAGGATTATTCACTAAAATAAACAATTGACCGGTGCCTAGGCCGTACAGTAAGAGTCCCCCAACACAAACAAATTCGGGCGCCTTCTTTGAATTTTATTTTTCTTCTTTGAAAAAGTCCAGCGCAGATCAAAGCGGCTTGGACTGTATCAACATTTCACGTTGATTCCGTTTGGGCGATAAATGTCAGGCATTGAAGAGTTTCAGAACTGACGTTTCCATCATCGTGAGAACGTAGAAATGTTACCGTTGCCGTTGTCGTCGGTTTTATTCTGATGATATAACTCACATCACAAAGAGGGAGGGGCGATGGGGAAAGAGGAGATGCTGGGAGGGGGTGAAAACCGTGGGATCAGCGACCCCACCCAACGCCAATGTTTCCTTTTGTGAGTGTCGAAATGGGAGTCCAATCGGAAACTATTGACAGTTTCCATACAAAAGGCATCGACTTGAATTCGCGTTGCGTCACAATGGCCGACTCCGCACACGACGGTCGCACGCGCGAACGCACACAAACGCAGATTGAATAGAACCGATCCGAAACTAAATGAGTTTTGGGCTGTTATCAATCTGACTCAAACGGCTGCCCCTCTATCTGCCACTATGAGGAAAAAATAATAATAAAAAAATAAGAGTCGAAAAAGAAGGATAGATTGAATCGACTAAAGTTGCATAAAAAAGGAGGGAGAGAGAGAATAGAAAATGGAAGGGAGACTCTATGCGACTTGAACTCGACGGTGATGGAAAGCAAAAGAGGCGAAGCGTGACTATATATATACGTCGACAGCATTCGGCACTCTGCTGCCGGGCGGCCTGCAGCTCTCAGGCCGCTCGTTTCAATCGACCTGGAGAACCAGGATTGACGCATAGAGAAAAGGAACTATACGAGTTACGAGACGGAACTTGACGAGGGTCCGATTACTCCGGCCCATGGCAGTCTAGTCCACCTTGGACCTGGAGAATTCGAGATGAGACCCGATACGTTCAATAAACATCGATTAGACATTAGAGGGTTATCGCATGTAGAGAGTTAGAGACTCGAGAGGAAATAAGATATTGAAACCCAACGTTTCCCTCTTTTTCCTCTTATTCCTCTTGAACCTTTTCCCGTGTGTGTGGCCGTTTCATCACGGCCGCGTCGACTCGTGTCGAGATATGAAGCCGCTCCTCTTCTTCTTTGTTCCGTCGCTGTGCTGCCGAGTTTTCCCCAACGTAAATCTCTTTGATCTTTTCCAGTTGAACGTTTTTCCCCCGATGCGGTGGATTTCGATATCATCAAACGGTGGCGCCTTTCTCTCAACAGATTCCCCAGCAGCAGCAACAGCAGCAGCTCCAATGTTTTCCTTGACTATCGTCGATCCTGTGGACCAGCAGCACCAAACGAAAAGAAAAGAGTCTACCCAATAACTAGGACGAATGGAACCCATGCAGGGATATGGCCCAACTTGAACGTTCGCAGCGGTTAATTGTTGCCGTGCGCAGTTACGACGACGGCATGTACACGAAAATAATTCTACAGTACCGATAAGACATACACGTCCAATATAGAACGGACCAAAGTGTTTTGGAATGGCGGCATTTTTAGTTGGTCGTTGCAATGTAATAACGGCCGCGGTGGCGGTGCCAGGAAACATAAAATATCCGCCGGTTCGTTTATTTATAAAACAGAAGAAGTTGAGGGGCAACGGCATCGACCACGAAAAAAGCGCCGACCGAAAATGAATGCCCCGCGTCCCCGATATAAAAGAAAGAAAGAAAAAAAAGACTCTCGCCTTGCGTAATTGGAATCGGCTCATAAAGAACAATGAAATGCCCCTGCCGCCTCGTGTGGGTACAGGTGAGCCAACAAGACTGACGCTAACCACTGACCGCGTTCGGCGACTAATGCGATAAGAGGATGGAACCTCGGCTACTTCTTCTTGTTGTTGTCCTACTGGAACAGTTGAGAAGCACTTGGATATGGGACTCGCATGTTCAACGACTTGTTCATCCTCTTCTTCTTCCACTTTCCTCAGCGGCCAGTTAGTTCCACGAGCGACGGCGGCTATAACTTTCAAAATAAAAGGGAATAAATATCATTTCATTTTGTTGTGTTGGTCGACTGAATGGAGAATGGAAAAAGAGGCCGCGAAAGAATGTTGTTTCCAAGTGGAAAACACAATTGAAACGGCCTAGGCGGCCCAAAAATATTTTCAACGTGTACGACGCGCTGTGTGGTCGTCGTATTGGATCATAACCTCCGTGATCTCCGTCCACCCCAAAAAAGGTTCCCCCATTCTTTTTGGAGTTTTGGGGTTTTGTTTTCGTTTTTTTTGTGGCCTTCCATTTTCCGTGCCCGACATGCAATTGAGGATGTCGTAACGTGGCGTGAAGCGTGAAAGAAAGGAAGGAGATGAAGAGGAATCCCGGTGCATCAGCGGCAGCAACAGCCAACAGAGCCGCCAAGGTGTCTGATGTTTCCGTGCGCCATTAAAGAAAAGGGAGAAGAACGGAATGAGAAGTGGAGGAATAGATAAATAAGAAAAACAAAAACTGAGGGAAAGAAAGAAAAGCTAAAAAGAGAAAACTATGCGCCCTCTTGTTCTTCACTTTGACAAATGGAAGGAAAGGATTTTTGAAAACAAATTTCGATGGGAACAACGAAATGGCCATCAACGCCAAACTCTTTTTTTGGAATGTAACGAATCACGGAACGCTTCGGGTTATTGCCAATAGATTGGCTACCCAGTTTTGGGTGGCCCTACAAAGTTCGATGAACGCGTCCCCTGAATATTTTGAGGATCCCTCGCAACAACTTTGAATGAGCGAAACTGAGAACGCGCTAGACGCACTTTTCACGCGTGTACAATAACGCTACATAGTAAAACCCCATCAAGTCTTTTCGAGAAGAGAACACACACCTCGCCACAGCTGCCGGCCGGCCGTTTCTGTCGAACCGAGCCAACGCTACTGAGACTGGTCTGTTGTTATTTTCTTGTTATGGTTCATGGTTGGCTGTTGCCGGTTTTTGTTAACCGACTGTGACAATTTCCCGCGGACGTTAGCGGTAACGGCGACGCCTTTTTTTGCATATGGGCGAAACGAAACATGTCAGTGCCACCTGGTGCTGGCCAATTTGGGCTGACGAAAATGAAGAGAATGAAGAAGATGAAGATGACGAAAATCGTGTGCGGCCATTAGAAGAATCTTGTGGCAGCGACGAGGGTTTTTTTAGGTTTTGATGTTCCTCCCCGTCCAAATGGATGTCAGTTCTGCGTGTTGTTGTATAATTTATGATTCTTTTTTTTTGACGTTGCCAGCCCCGTGTACGAGTCATTAACATCGACCAAGTATTTTCAAAGAAGGGAGCAAGAAAAGAAGACGGTGGGAGGGAAATATCTCTCACCTGGTGCCAGTTCTGTGTAAAGTTACGTGGCGGGAGCAAAAGGCGGAAATCCTGTTGTCTCAACTCGATCTGATTTATGTCAATTGACGGAATTTATAATACAGTAATAGTCCAGCAGACTATAGTACATAATACTCGTAAGGTGTTGGAGGCTAACGACGCCGTGAATTCAATGAGGTGTCAAGTTCTTTATTTCATCAAAACCTGTCGGGAGAAAAAGAAAAAAGGAATAAGCAACAGCCGAGCGAGACGAGATGTTGACGGCGACCATATGCTTCACTTCTGGCTGATTTATTCATGGCAGCAGCATCGTATAATGTCAGTACGTGCATTTTCACTCGACGTATACGGCATATTCAGACTGTAATACAAGTCATGCCGCTCACGTTGAACAGATGATTCAGAATCACGAAACGGTGAATTGAATCCAAATGTTTTTTGCCGGCATTCCGACCAGAAAAGAGGAAGAGCTCCGATACAACCGGCGGGGTCTGTCACGAAATTGAAAGAGTATAGCTGCTGCTGGGGAGGTTACAAGTTAAAGGGTGTTTGACCCCACAGGATAAGTAGCGACTTGACACACATCATCTGCATTGAAAGAATGAACGCAAACAAACAGCAGAGAGACGACAACAAGAAAGATGATGGGAGCCAAAGAGAAAGAGGAGAAGTAGGAGAAAGACTAGTGTATCCTGGAAGTCAGAAATGATCCCGCAGCCTCGCACGTCACAAAAGTCTCGACGCTCTTCTCTTTTCCCAAAGTCGAGCGCCAGTTATTTCCGTCTCTTTTCCCATTAAAAACTTATGTCCGTCGTGCAAGCCCAGTAAGAAGACAGGCCCGTTTTCCGAAATAAAATATTCATCGTTGATAAAATGAAAGTTTACTTATTTCGTTGTTTTCTGCTGAACAGAACTCGCATACCGTACTTTATTTGTGCCTAAAATAAGTGCATCTAATAAATTGTCATTCTAATGCAACACATTTACAGATAATAATGCTATTGATTGTTTTCCCATAAGCGGTAACTTGATATTCAACTTTGTTTGGATAAGGCGCGTCCTATATATGCAAAGCAGAATGATATTCTTTAGTCTGAAAGGCAGTTGGGATATTGAATTTTTTATTTCTTTTGTCTTTGTCTTTTGTTTTTGTATCTGGGAAGAAAAGAATTTGCTTCCCTTTTTTCTCTCGGTTGACGTCACAGGCATGAGCTACTTGTCATTCCAGTCCAAAGTTCAGACTGGAGATGATCCCGGTCATTTGTTATTTGATGAAATAGAAAATGGGAAACCTTTTCTCTTTTGCCTTTTGCTTCTTTATCCCCGTCGCTTCTGCAGTCTCAAGTCTCAGCGATGGTTATCACTGAGGGGTACAAATGGACGGCTTCGCAAGGTATATAACCCCCTAATACATCCTTATGGACTCCCATTTTTCCAGTTTCAGTCTGCAGCTGGATGACATAGGCAGGGCATAGGAGGCGTATAGAGAGGCCTACACAGACGACATCGTCTGCGCCCTTATTGTATCCCTTCGCTTGTCCCCTGTATTCATATGTTTATATAAGCCAAAGAAGGATTTATATGTAATATGGAACGGGAGCGACGGAGACGAAAAAAAAGTTTCCTTTTCTTCTTTTTCTTCTTATATTTTCTTCCCGTTTTTTCTTCGTGTCTGTGTATCTTTCGTCCTCTTTTCTCGGCACCCATCCGCCGAGTGACTTATATTGACTTGGAAAAATCCAGCCAACATATAGCCAAACATTGCCAGCAGCAGCTCAATGTTGTCAAAGCTTTATTTTATATTTTCCTCTTCGTCGTTCTTCGTCGTTTTTTTCTGACGGGCGGCGACGTACACCAAGAAAAAAAAAGGAGACGACGACGCGGAAGTATTGGGCCCCTCCAGAAAAGTCGTTTCATCGCCTCCAGAGAAAATTTGAAAATATTTTCCTATAAATTTGTTTACTTTGAACAAGAAACGAGAAAGGGAAAAAGGCACAGAGACGGTTCACACGTTATGGCAACTGCATTTGTACAGCGAAAAACACATCAAGTGCCGCAATGTGTTATTGCCACTCTCTTCTCGGAGAAAGCCGTGCTGCTGTGCTGTTTCGACGCGACGCATCCATCGATTGACTGATGCGGATTGGTAGCCGCAAAGTGTCAACTATAAAGTTTAATTCGGAAATGTACCGAGACGGCTGTAAATACCTGGCACCCATCGCCATCGGCTCCTACATATAGTATCTAATTGCAATGTTTCGCCATGTTTTCCAACCGCATTAATCGACATAATTCTTTTTGGTAAGGTTTTATGTCCCCCTAACTTTCGATCGGTAGCACCTGGGATTTTTATGCCTTGCAGTCAGTCAGAGGTTCTGTACACTACTGTATATCTTCCGTATGCCACATGTGTGTGTATCTAGAAGCTGAACATTGAACCGTAGAATCTATTATTAAAAAATAATAAAGGGAACGAAAGTAACAAAAGACGACCTTCAATAATAAAATTCTATTCAGTTTCCCGGTGGCGTCTTTATTGCGTTTTATTTATTATCGATGAACCTTTTATCCTTAATCGGATTTCCCCCTGCATCGCGTCAAGGAAGCAGTATGCCTTCTGTGGATAAGTAGCTATACAAAGGGATAGGCGGCCCTGACGCATTACACTGAACAATCCAAGGGAAAGCGGCGCTTTTGTTGGACGTTTAACGAGGGATTATTAAAAAAAGTTGCGATCGAAATAACACAGCTGGCCAAAGACATTTTATTTTCTTAAATATCCCGTCAACTGACACATTGATGATGCCGGCTGTTTTTCTTTTTCTTTGATTCCATTCAAGCCATATTCATTTTCTACTGAATTTCCATTTACAGCGCAAAATTTATAGGTATATCTCGATGACGTTTAACTATTCCATCAACAACGACCACTTTTCCGTCTCTTCAAATGCAATACAAAAGATTTGCTTATTTTATTTTCATAGGAAAAATCCTTGTTGTCATTTATTCTTATATTTGCGTAGATCCTAGATGAGACATTGTTAACCCTCACATTGTGCCGTGAGATCGTAAATCTTTCCTCCTACGCCTGGCAAAAGGTGCCGTACTTTTTTGTGAGGAAGAAAAGTTTCCATGAAATTATTAGTTGTGTTTATCCTCACTCTATTACTCGCTGGCATGTGGACACGAAGAAAGGAAGATTTATAGACGTGCGCATTGTATCTAGTCGATGGTATTCGACGGTTGATTGCAATTAAGAGACTTTGATTGCGGGTCATCAGATTCATCCCATAGGAACAGCCGGAACAGCAGAGGGAGCGGGCGCACGCTTTTTCTTAATCGACGATGCCGAAATGATGGATGAACTTGTCTAATTAAAAAAAAATAATAATCACATCGAACACAAAAAGAAGAGAAACATCCATCTTATTCGTGTATTTCCATGCAAGAGGAAGAATGAGAAAGAAAGGAAAAATCAAAATGTTTTGAAGAAGAAAAAAAGAACAAGCGAGAACTGTAAAGGCAATCCGATTGAAGTTTCTTTCGTGATGCAAAGTCAAAGAGAAAGAGACCGCGCCCGACCCATGCCCATTGGCCCGCGACTGACGAGAAGAATAGGTTCATTCCGATTCATTAAAATAATATCCCGCGTGTGTCGGCAGCACGTGTGACAAGGAGAGTCTCTTTCCCTTCCCAATCTTCGAGACTCAAAAGTCTTTTGCGCCCAAATTCTGTCCACATATTATCGCCCCATCTGCCGTCTGCAACAATCGAGGACTATGTAAAGGGAGGCCGGCCCTGGTAGTTTATAGGCAAAAGCCGGTCGGATCGTAGACAACCGACAACGTGTACATTAGACTGGACAGACTCAATAGGCTGCAGATGCGTAGAATGGAATAAGAACGACAGCAGCTCGTCTCATTAGGTGTTCCAGCAGCAGCAGCTCCTTTGCTGCTTATTATTATACAGCAGAACTCGTCGGGTCCGTCTGTGTGGTGCCTTCTGCTGCCGTCCACTTTCTCTTCATCTCCTCCCCTTCATCCTCCCCATATATTCTCGATCTTTGATTGGAAAAGTCAAACTGTCAACTGTGTCGTTGGCCAACTTCTCGTCGTCGTCCCCCTGCTGCCCGTCTAATTGAAACAGGAGGAACAACATTTGACTCGAGGATCGATCGACTCTGTTGATTCGTTTCTATTTCTTCTTTTCTTCTTTCCTTTGTAGTTCCCAGTTGTTGTCAATTTCGGGTCTTCTTTTATTCCGTTGGCTTATCGTTGGCGTTCCGAAACTGTTGCCGCTGTTTTAAGTTGCCGGCCGCCCGATGGTATCGCGTCGCATCGGTTGGCGAATGTCTGCAATAAGTTACGATTAGGAAGGTGAAATCCGGTGACGGTCTCCGAATTTGGTTTCAATGTCTTCATACGAACACACGAACAATGGGCAATAACTCTTTTTCCGGTGGGACGTACCGTTTATAGCGACGCTCCCACGTCTTGTTCGAGACGAAATTGCCGGCCATATTGTATTCCACTTTAGTGCACAGCAGCAGCGAGGCAACAGAGTCCCGGGATACATTTGAATAAAATTGTAATCTTTGAAATCAATCATGCAACAGTCTGCTGTTTCACGCTATACTCGTCTGTGTGTGCGGCCCGTCTCTCGCAGCAGAGAATCGCTGGGCTCAGCGCTCTTTTCCCCATTGTATAATTCAGCGGCCGTCACGGTTGTCTTGCAGCGGCTCCTTCTTCGTGCAGATAACTCATATGTACTTCCCGGGCTCATCCCTATATTTATAAACATCATATCTGATCCAGCGAGCATTAGAAAAGGGACGGAAATTCATTTCGAGGATTAATGATTCAAAACTCGACCATGCATGTAATGATGCTTAGACGACTACCAGACTACGAGCGAAGGGGACGTACATCGTACACATAAGAGGGAGTGAGGGAACTGGAAGATGGATACTGACGAGGATCATCATCGTAGTAGGACGTAGCCAGCGCACGATCGATGCTTGGGCTCTGCTGTCGGGTGCGCTACACTGTGTCAAAGAATATTACAAAAGCAGCGGTGGCATCAAGATCTCTGCCGCCTTGCTTGTGTGTGTTTTGGCCCTGGATCGATTCCATCCGAGCGAACGAATCATTTTGATTAATCTGTTTGCTTATATAAGACTCTTTGGACGTCTTTTATATATTGTATACGGTAGCGAATGGGGAAAGGATGATGGGGTTTGAACGACTGGGTGCCTCTTGATTGATGCGGTGGGGTAAGAATAGAATAAGAAATGACTGCGGTACAGGCGTCGGCCGGATAAATCTTCCGTCGCTGTGATTACGGAGACAGCACACGCCGCCAGCAGTTATTACCGAGAAGAGACCAATAGTTATCATCCAGACGTTTCAAACTTGGCGCGCTTTTGAACTGTCGTAACCCAAAAATGTACGAATGCGCCTGCGACGTCGGATGGGAACTGGAATTTGCAGATAAGACTCGGTGGATAACTGCGGATGGCTGGATATTCTTTTAATTCCTCCCAAATAGTAGTGCCTCGATGTCTTGAATAACAATCAGATGTCGATCTGTTGCAGGACTGGGCATAGGCGGATAGCCGATGCATAAATTCCTGGTGTCATTGCTGACGACAAGGAACTTGGGGTGACGGATTTCTTCGTGGCTCGTGGACAGAAGACGAGAAGAAAAAACACAACCAAAAATGAGAGAAAAACAAAAAGACGACGAAAGAGAGAATAGAACTGTCTGTTGGAAATATATTTATAAGACGCCCCACGTCCGACACGATGGGCTGAGAATATGGAATGAGCTGACGGGTTGTTTTCGTATATTTTCAACCCACTCTTCTTCTTCATTTTCTTCTTGTCTTTTTCTTGTTTCTTTTCCTTTTTTGTAAAAACGCGCTCGTGCTCTCGAAATGTCTGGATGCGGCGGTGTGTCATTCATCAAGCCGTCAAACGTTCCATAAAGACACAGCCAGAAGTCCATCGGGAAGATCTACTCGAGAGCCATTATATCGGCTATAAGCTATAACAAGCTATTTGGGACGGAGCTTCCGCGATGTGCCTGCGAGTTTCAAGTGCTGCTCATTCCCCATTAATTCAGACCGTTGATGAGTTGTTTATGACGCATATTTCTCCTCCCACTCCCAAATAAGTTGAGCCCACTTATAACCCTCCCGCCCCCACTACACAGAGAATATACACAACCCACTTTTAATTATTTATGTTCCATCGTTAACTAATTGGTGGCTGTGGGGCATTGGGGCAAGCAAAATTCTATACGGACACAACCAGCAGATCGTTTTCATTACGGGGCATTTAAAAATTGAAATGCTGCCACGCTATTTTGGCGCTTATTCCCACCGCTTGTTCAAACACGCGACCTGAGGAATTGGAGATGTTGGATGTAAATTACGGGAGGATCTAATGCCAAGGGCTATAAGTGCTTTGTGAAGCTCGTGCTGCACAAAATAGCAGGTCAATTGTCCACATCACAAAAATCTTCCACACGCTGGAGACACTCGAAGTGAAGGTGTTGGGTGAAAATGAATAAGTTTAATAACTTTCCTCGGGCAGCTCATCGTCGTCGTTGTTTATAGAGCCGCGTGTGCCTACCCGATAAAATGGACGTTGCGACTGTGTTGCAGGAATAATAAAGAGCCGAGTTTAAGAGACAAATATTGACCTTTGGAATTTAACAGCAGCCCAGGGGGGATCCGTTGTCTGTTGGACCAGTCGCGTCTGTTTTCGGCCACATTTTCTGTTGGCCAGTCCTGGTTGCAACTGTCAAATGCAACATGTTGCAAGTTGTTTGTGACTAACGAAAACAGAAACTGCTAAAGGCGAGAAGATGAGCAGCAGGGGAAGACGGAGATGGGTGACGTGATATGAGATGATGGATGTTATTGAACCTTCACGACGTACAGTTTGTTTAGACACGGACGCGTCCAAGTTATCTGCCGGTTTATTTATTTGGGGGGCCTTTGACGAGCGGAAATCTCGACTCGACTGTTGCAAAAAAGAAAAGCCAAACGTCCCTTCTCGCCGACAGTCAGAAGCCAAAAAGGGAAAATCTTCTTAATGAGGCAACTGGAGCCCTGCCTTCATGTCAACTGGAGAAACGCACAAGCCGCTTTCTTCCTTTTTCTCTCGCACACACACAAACACATATTAGAGGCGCTACAGCTTCACATAGTATACGCTTATATGATGAATATCTATGATGGGAGGCTTTTGCTCTTTGATGGATGAGCAGGTCGCCGGAGCGTCGCGTTCCAGCAGCGCCGGAAGATATTGGTCTTTTTGGCTTATTGCTTGACTTTGCGACGCCTTTTGAATGTTGTGTCGCCCACAGCAGCAGAGAAAGGGGATCGATGTTTTTCTTTTCTCCAACGGTTTTACTTGTCTCGGCTACTTTTCCTTCACAATTCTACTTCAGACCGTACACAGAATGTTTATTGATTGTAATTTTCTTTTTATCTCCGGGGTACAAATTTAGACTCCCCGCGCAGATAGGAGGCGCATCCGGCTGGATATTGAGCTGGAACTCGCCTACAAGATGTTCCAATGCCTCGACATCCTTCCTGTTTTTTTCTCTTCTCGTGTCAAAAAGGAAAAAAAAAAAAAAAAATCAAAACACTGAATCGACGATGAAACATAAAAAAAGGCCAAGAAGAACAAGAAACCGGAACTTGGATAGTTTGGGGAGGTTCTGCGTTCTGGGCGTCTTTTTATTTTCTTCATTTTTGGTGCTGGGCAGATTCTTTTTAAAAAATCTCTTTTGTTTGCTGCTTTAGGCAACGCTTGGATTGTCAATGGCTGGTTCATGTTTGTGTATACATCCCGTATCCATGCACGTACACAAAGCCACACAGAGATCGAGGGATAAAGCAGAGCAAAGAGGCAGCAGGCAAGAGCGAAAGAAATAAGAAGCAGCCGGAATGAGTCTGGCCTGGCCAGACCAACAGACGCAGGCCATCCGGCAACTGAACCAGCGATCAAATTTCCTCCCACGTTTACACAAGAGAAACATGACTGCCTGTGTACGATCTAGATGATGACCTCACTTGCTGCTCTCAGTTTCATTATCCAACAGGCTAATATTTTATATAGACTACCACATTTACTAATTGCTTGTAATTATTGCTAATCTAAGGGCCCACTTGTGCCAGGAACTATTTCCATATTCAAGGGGTAGTTTTTTTATTGAGCGACCGGAAAGGAAAATTTTCTCGGCTATTTAAAACTTCGATTTTAAATTGAAAATAATAAAATGAAATAAAAGTTTGCGTAACAAAGTTTAAATGAAACAGGAGCTGGAGGGGGGTTGGAGGAAGGTAGAAGGAGGGAGGAAAGGCATTGTCTGAATGTGCATTACGATAATAGTGTACGAATTGTTTGATTAGGCGCGGCGGAAGTGAACAATAGGACGCAACAGCGGGGGTCGCGCACCCCCACGTCCCATTACATTAGTGAACATATGGAAAACTAGGACGGATTTCGATGCTCCTTTTTCGCTATTTTCCCACGAATTGTGCCTCTCTTCTTATATGGCCCTGTATAGTTCCTATAAAAAATTCACCGATGACGTCCGCCACATCACCCCCTCCTTCTTTGCTCGTTTTTATTTTCTCCTTTTGTTTTTCTACCTTCATTCATTCGTCCTTGTTTTTGTATTTTCTTTCCTTTTTTATTTTAATGACAGTCCAATTTGGTTTGGGCGGATATTGTGGAGGGCCAACTTTTCTCTTTTTCTCACACGTTAAACCAAATACCGCGGTACATGCTGTAGTGTGATTCATTCACCGAGAACTTCATTACGTACAAAACGCCTTCGATGCTGCTGCACTCCCCCACCACCACCACCACCACCCGCTAGGCTGATACAACATCACTAACCATCACCACATTTGGGGTTCCCGCCGCTATAATTAACCTGACGATGACAATCCCGAGACTTTTTTGGCCTCCCATTCGCTTTCAAATTAGCCCATTGTTCCCTCGCAACAGGAATTGCATTGCACCACACCACACGCAATGTCGCCAACTTGACGATAACATATACTTAGGAGAGCAGAAGGGTTAGAGTTTGAAGGAAAGGGTGAGCTGTAATCGAATTTTCTCGTCTTTATAGGAAAGACACAACAGTACAAATCGATTATTTCGACTCTTTTTGGGGCGAGTCTCTTGCAGCAATAACCGCCTGGGGTTTCTGAGGAATTATTTCTTATAAGAGTTTTAGTGGAATGCGTTGTGGAAATCGATCGTCTATTTTTCGTGATGGTAAAATTTTAAATGACTGAAAAAGTATTTCGTGGAATATGCTACACAGTATAGCATAATTACCGAGTTTAGCTTTGCATTAAAAAAGGGAACCGTTTGAGTTGATGCACTAAACTCGAGTTAATAGAATACGGAAAGTTGCGGTGCCGACCGCAACTCCAAATGGAGCCATTTAGTAACAGAAAAGGGAACGATCCGCGGTAAGATAAAGTCATCCGTGTGCGATGCTGTTCTATGAAATGAGGATGAATGGCTTGGTGTAAGTTGGCCAGTTATGGCCAGTTGCAACTTGCAAGTAGCAATGTAGCATCCACTCTATATACGTGGATGTATCAAGAGTAATAACACAACGGTATAACCCCTTATGGTCTGCTCCTGCAAACTCCCCCACGCTGCGAGAATAAAAAAGGAAAGAAGAAAAAGTAGAAAAAGGAGCAGAAGGGCAACCAATAAATTTCTATACATGTACACGGAAGAAGACGGCGGGAAGTCGCCAGGGAAATCCCACGCAAAGCCTCTGTATGTATACACTTCCCTTTTTTCGTCCCGCTCTATTGCCGTAGATGGAAAACGAGTGGTCTGTATATACGAAGCTCAACTCACGCGGGAATGATGATACCGTCGAGACCAACAGCGAAAGGCGGCAGACCGTATAGCGCACAGAAGAAGAAGAAGAAGACCGAAGTGAATAAATAGTCGGCACGTATAGGAAAACGGTGGGAGACATTAAGAGTTTGATAGAGGCGGATCTGCTGCTGTCCTGCTTGGATACATCCCCAGCAGTTATCCCAAATCTATTCTCTATACGGGCTGCCTCTCCTTCGATGCACTCAGATCGGTTGCTGTTTATTCAATTTGTTTCTTTTTTGTTTGAGCTCATTCGACGATTAAATAGGAATGGCACGAGTGTTATTTGGACGGCAATGGTTCCTTTCCTTATTCCTTTCGTTTTCTCCATTGTTTATTGTCGTCGTCGTTACATTATTGGAAGAGGCAGAGTATAGTCGCCGTGTAACAGCTCCAGGTGGATCGGGGGAGAGACGAATGGGCGCATTCCTGCGGCGGCCACTAAAACAAGCAACAGACTTGATAATACAAAGTGCTCGTGTCTCCTATTGGGGTTGGGAGAAAAAGTAGATCAGTCACGAAGGACGACGACGCTAGGCGCTATTAGGGCGGAAGAAGTGGGTGCACCGGTGCATTTTAGCTGTGCCAGGCCAGACTATATTGGACCTGGCGGGGACATGTCACACGGTTGCCGTATATCTAACAAATTCATGAGGATACACGGCGGTTATTCCTGGTCGTTGCATCGGACAGAGACACACTTCTCTCTCTCGCCCAGAGTCGCTTCTATATATTGCGCATTTCTCTTGACCCTGCTGGCCAGAGCAGAGAGACCGACCGACCGCACGCATTGTCTTACGCTGATGAATTTATGGCCGTCCGTCCCCTTTGCCTACCGTACGCGTATATAACTGCAGTATAGTAGCATATAACTTTATACCGGTGCTAGCTGGCTACCTTATTCCGTCGTCGTCTGTAATGGCCGTCCTGGGCGAGATGGGAATAGTCATAATATCATCCATAGAACTTTGTCTTGTGTAAAACAAAACAACAAGAATAAGAAAAAGGGAAAACATGGAACGCGTCCAGAATGTTGAAATGGAATAAAAAATGTCTTTTCTTCTTTTTTCAAATAAAATTCTTTGGCATTTTACATTACAGCCATAAATTGTTGCAGGTGCATGTTCCTTTTTCTCCCTCTCACAACAGACCCAATCGAAATCTTCAACTTGATGTGGTGCGCTCCGCTGCAATAAAAAGAAGAAGGACCTGATCGATTTTCCCTCCGACGTCCATTCAACGGGAATTCAATCTCAACGAACGTGAAGTCGTCGTGATGGAAAAAGAGAAGAATTGAAAAGAGAAAAGAGAAAGAAAAGAGGCGCGAATCTTGAATAATGCGCTTGTCTATGGCCGCGGGAATTGCCCCGGAGAAGAGGAATTGAAAGGTTCTCCCGCGTTCACAAGAGAATAAAAGGAGGCAGGTGATTCAATTGTCTTCCCCGTTCAAGACACCCTCTTCCTCGCCTCTTCCTTTCTCGCTTTATCTTTCACGCTGTTGTTTCCATTATTTTCCCCACCCACATCAACAGCAGCAGCAGCAGCAGCAGCAGCAGCAGCAGTAACACCTCTTGGCAATCAGCAACAGCTCAATCGACTTTTTCTCCGATCGGGAAACAACAACACGGGTCAGGACGGTCAGGGGGGTTGTACAATTGACTGGATTTCTTCTGATTTCGACGTCGGTGGCCTTGGCTATCAGCTTTCACTCACGAATCAATTTGGGAACCCACAAATCATCGTTCTCTGTATATATCGTAGTATCGTGTGGGTGATGTCTGGGTGATGTGAAGACATAATTCGTTGGATTCGTGAGCCTCCCGCATCGCATCGCGTCAATAGCCTCGTCTCTATTGCCGACATGAGCAGATGAAAAGGTTCCAATGTCGACCAAGAAGAGGAGAAAACTGAGATGGGCCGTCGTCCTGCTATTGCTGGTGATTTAGTGATTTGTGGTGTTGTTTTGGTTCTAGTGTCGTCGTATAAGAATCTGCGAGAAAAGGAAATGGGGTGAGGTGTCGATTCTTAAAAATAGATTCGGGGGCTGAACGAACGAGAGACACGGAGAACCCGAGCGCTCGGGACGGGTGAAATGTCAATGCGTTACTTCTAAAAGCCAATCCATCACCTAATGAGACGGACGAGCGTATGGGGCGACTAAAAACAAAGTAAAAACCGCAATTCGCCATTTAAAGAAAATGAGATTCCCCGTGTAGTTGATGTTGTTGGATTTCCAACATTTTCGTGCCGCCACACAAGAAGTGGAGGAAGTGAAGAGGAATGAAGCAAAAACATCTCCCTCGCAAAGGGAATGTTGCCTGGCATTCCGGCACTTCTTTTTTATTTACCAAAATATAAAAATGACTCGGTGAAACGGGAAGGTTCTATTTCAGTTCTGTCGGAAAGGGATGAACAGCACAGACACGATATAAGAAAAGAAAAAAGAAATTTCAAAAAAAAGGAACACGAGCGCCATGCGACTCGGCGTGAACAGATTGACGCTCTGTTTGTACAAGTGTCGCAATTAACCCAATTTTATGAATGCTCGACTTTCTTTAAATTTTCCTCTCTCAAAAATCAAACGGTCGCTCGATATTCCGTCATTAAAAAGGAAGAATTTAATTTCAAGGTTCATTGGGAATATTCCATCGATTTTATTTTTTAATTTGGGCCTTTTTTTGTGGAGCTTGTAACAACAGTTGTAACTATTTTACGACTATTTTACGTTTTCAGTGTAGGAAAAACGTGAATGGTGCGACCTGTCCAACTCGTCGTCAAGTCCGTCCTACTTGATTGCCCAGTACGCCGCGTTGGTTTACAACTTTTGTCGATGCCCACAAGGCGCAGGGCATGAAGACGAGGCCCATCCACACGAGATCTACTAAATGCTGATTGGATTTAGGATGTTGGCCCTGTTCAACTACAACTTTTGAGTCTAGTGGCAATATGGCCTCGTGTTAACAACAGCACAGGCCAACTGTGCCTCAACCCGACACGTCCACATTTTGACGCACGAAGGCCCATCACATCAAACGGACGCAAACGGTCCGGCAGTTGAAATAGGAGTCGCTACCTTATAGTTGCTGCTACTCTTTTTAACTGCCAAACCTCCAACTACTTCCAACAACAGTATAGTGGCAGTGGGTAGCGAGGAGATGGAAAGAGAATATAATAAGAGAAACGCGGGAGGTGTGTGTGGCGCTGGCACGCAAACACAACAACAGACACAACAAACACGTACCGCGACGATATTTCTTCCTTTCTCTTCTTATTCTCATAGTTTATCGGTGCCCATCTCGCAGTGGAGTCGCAGGGCTCGCAGGAGCCGAGATGAAGTCGGACGATATTTGTTTTCCTTTTTCTTTTTCTTTTGTTATTTATTATCGTTTCTTTTCTTTGGCTGTGTTGGTCTGGCAGCGAAAGCGAACACAAGAGAATAAGAGGAAAAAAGGAATAAGGGAATCGGAGAATAAGGGACCTGCTGGTAGTCCGTGTCCGTGTGGTGAGAAAGTTTACAAGTGGGCACGGCTTTGTCCAAAACTGTTGGTCAGCAGCACAGACTGAGCTCCGTGTTAGCACCGGGACACGGGACTGGCGAGAGAAAAAGGAAGAAAACAAAAAAGGCGAGATGGGATCAACACACGAAATACCTACACACGAGTTCTACTGCTGGGAATCTCATAAGTTGGTTTGGTTGTTATTGCCGTTTGGCGAGTCGTTCTGCAAGTTGATGGTCTCCAAGTTGTTTTCCACATGAAAAACCGGATGAAACTGATTGTGTTGGCTCGACGTTCAATCATCGCCGTCTCAACGGTCCATTGGACTTTCAAGTTGAGAAATCGAGGCCCTTTATATTTCGAATGGGGATCAAAAGAGTTTGGAATGTTGATTCATTTTCAATCAAATTGATTCCTATTGTCATTTCGTTTCCCAGCGATGGCGTCTACACGTCTACAATATCCATTTAAAGGAAGGCGATTACAGATGGGGGCCCTCCATACCTTTGGGTTCATTTAAGGCGATCTCGTTATAACTTTCGCATTCGGCTGTTAAAGAGAGATTTTCTTCGGGCAGATAATCAGAGTTCTAGTCATTATTTCTCTATTCAAATCATTTCCTGCTCTCCTCGAATGGTCTCTACGCATTTTATATTTATTTAAGACGCATAAAATTCCTTGCAATTTACGATGAGAAATGAACAACAGCAGAAGGACTTTTCCATTTCGATTTTCTTTTCTCAAGTAGAGGGGGCAATGTATTTTTAGTGTTGATTGTGCCATTCACTCCGTCCTGTTTGCTGTTTCAAGTTCAAACCTTTTCTCTTCTTCTCCTTTTTTCCCACAGTGAACCCAACCACCAAAGTGTTCTCGTTTTGTTCCACCGCCCTCTTTCTGGGCTTCTGCCTTTCCAACCGTTCCGTGAATCACGCGGTTACCGGTCGGCTGAAGAGACTTGCTGCAGTCTAAAGGGAGGGGAAGATTTGTCAGACAGTTGAAAGTGGTGCGCGCCTGCCTCTTTTCTATAGCTGACTGTTTTTCCATTTCTTTCATTTTCCTTGTCGTTTTCTTAATGTGGCGATGGGAAAGCGCGGCCGATGAGCCACGGCGTCAAAAGGTGCTAAAGCATTTCAGCCGTGTACACTCACGCACGCACACGAAACAAAATGAAACGAAATTGACAACGACAAACTCCTCTGGGCGTTGGCCGCTAGTCGTCATTTCATTTCTCTCCAATTTTCCCCACTCGATTCCTTTTGATTTTATTTCGGGAAAAATTGTTTTTCGTTGTTTTTCTTGGTGGAAAAATTTGGAAGGCAACGCGCGCGTCGACTGAACACGACAAAAATTTATTTTGAGAAAACGTGTCACGCACACGCCTCCCGTTCATCCTTTCCTCCACCGCATCCTCGTTCACTCCCCCCCTCTTACTAACATGACGTTAAAGGAACAAGAAGAAGAAGAACAAACCCCGCGGACCAACCGAGTTTACAGACTCGTGTCAATGGAATGATTGGAATATATTAGGCGGGGAGGGAGGAAGGGAGAAGAAGAAGACAAGTGCACCGTGACGTTGGTTCGTTGGTTCGTTCGTCGGTTGTTGTCGTTGTCAACGTCGTTGCGTGATGCGCTCGTTCGTGCGGGTTTTCTTTTATAACATTTTCTTTCATTTTCTTTGCGTGCTGCATGAATTTGGTTGAGGTATGTCGTGGCTCGTGGGGGGACGGAGGAAGAAAAAGACTTGGAGGAGCTGCCGGTCCCGCACGGCAGTCGTCGTCAACAAAAGACAAATGATTTCGCGCACTCGGTCGGCTAACATGAAATGCACTGCGCAACTTGATGATGACGGATCGGACTGCTGGGCCCATTCCATTTGGCCCATTCCATGCCAGTTCGGGGCTGTTCGGAAACGGTCGGAGGGCGTGGGCCGTGCAGAGCCGAGGCATAAATAATAATGTCAGGCAAATTTCCTTATCCGTCTCCCGCGTTCGTTGAATTCTTCCAAACATTTTGACGACGTTTAAGTTTTGAATTGCGTGCATTTGATACGAGCAGATTTCTCCTTCTTCTAATATCTTTTTTGTGCCAACAAGCAGAAAAGTCAAATCAGAACGAACTCTCAGTTTCAAGATGTCGCCACTTTGCCCATTTGATGGACTTGATTCTTGAAGTCTATTATGCGACTCTAGAAAGAAGACAATTGAACCTCTTGTCTACAACGGGAAAACGAGTATATTGCACAGCAAATTTCATTTTTCTCTTTTGTTTGGTTCCTCAGCTGTTGATATTGGAAAACAATAGGCCAGCAGCAGTCAGCCATTCAGTCAGCATATTTTACTGTTCATTTCAAAGCAGTCGAGATGTGTCAATCTATCGATTTGAGAGTCTTCTTCACTTTTATTTCACCATGGCTGTATAGTCTCCGTCTAGTTCCCAGTGTGACGATCGTTGCCTGCCGTGAAGACGGACGGATATTACAGGGTGAAATTGAGATAAATCTCTCAATATCGAGTCGACTGACAGAAATAGAAAGTGAGAGAATGGAAGAAAAGGAAGAAGAAGAAAACGGGGGGAAAAAGTTCTTTTCGTTCTGAACGTCGGCGTGATGTTTGCTCGGTCCGTCTCCAACGCGCATTCGAGTTCTTCGGTAAATATTGGACCAGCAGCAGCACCGGCCCGGGTCTATTTGAACACGGCACTTTATGTATTATTTGTACACGGACGCGGGAAATATCTTGCACAGAGACGCAGAACCTCCGTGCTGGAAATATAAAGAAAAGTAAAAGAGAATGGAATGAATGGAGAGAAAGATACACAGCAGATGCAGCAGCATGCACTAAGGGAAAATGGGAGAGAAGAAAAAGTTCTTCATTCATATCTGATGCCAGAAGGGATTAATAGACAACTCTGCCACACATTGAAAAGTGGGGCTTCTGTTTTTTCTCATTCAATAGCTCAACTCTCTTGCAATAGTCTGGCATCGAGTTCTTTATTCTTTTCTCTTCGACAACCTCTCGAGAATCTTTTATTTTCGATTTCTTTTTTCGCTCGTCCCGGTTGCGTATAGGAGGAAATGATTCGGCCTCTGCTCCCGAGTCCTTCGACGTTCGGGAAAAGGGCCTTTTGCTCTCGAAACAGCAGATAATCTCAAGGGGTGACCGCCGCTTTAGACTATAAGCTTTAAATTCGTTGGCATTAATCAAACGGGAATATGCCATGCCAGTCACCATTACTGCACGGACGGGCAAATTCCAATTTGCTCTGAATCCACAGCGAAAGCAAATATTATTTTAATGGGAAATAGTATAAGGAAAACGATGTGACTGGATTGAATTCACATCGAGATGTGCACTCAACGATCAACGGTCATCGCCTTCGCATCTCATCAAGAAGATCCGTGTTCAAATCCTTGTGTATCCCATTGTGCCTCCAATTGTATCGTCCCCCCCATCCCCCACTGTGCTATGTAATCTCTCTCTATGTTCGTCTGCTCCGTATCTGTATGCTGCTCAATGTTTCCAACCCACCCGCTATACCCAGCTAGTATATCTCTCGACTGGCAGGTGCCACGACCGACGACATCGTGTTATCAGACATACCCAAGCCTTACGTCTTTAGAAGTTGACGGTAGTCCCGATCCAGTAAGGCGAAACAGTATGCATACACACCGGCATAGGAGCGTAGGACCGAGTCCGAGCAAGTTCTCAAGCATTCCAAATTCCTCCCCTTTTATTGTAAAATTTACAAAGTCCTTTTTTATTGAAAACATCCTAATATACTAACAATAAACGTCACATACTCGCTATGTCTTTGGGACGTCACCCAAATATTATGCAAATTTTGGTTCTCATTTCTACGCAGATTTCTCAAAATTAAATAAGTTTCCAATAGTGTTGACCATATAATTTTGCAATAAAAAAATGTGAACGAAAAATAGAAAATGAAGAAGGAAGTAGCGCAAGTAGAACAGACTCAAGTTCTTTCTGTGGTTTTTTTTCTAGAACTTTGACGATCTGATACATGTATCGTATATAACTAATCTCAATGGGGTTCCATTTGACTCTGACCCGATCCCCCTCTGTTCTCTTTTTCTCTCGACTTCTCGTAAAATTCCACCACATCAGTCCAGCCTCTGCCTCTCTTAATGGATTGATAATTATGGAATTTTTCATGTCTCGGTCGTTCGAGTGCAAGAGCAACGGCAGCAGATGCGCTGCCGTGCGCAGCCATAAATAAAGACGATCACTATACCCGTTCTCGAAGGAAAGAAGGAACAACACGAACGCAACACTGCTGCAAGAGAAAAAAAGAAGAAAAGGGAAAAACGGAGAGATAAAGAGGAGAAAAAAAAGAGCCAAATAGAATTTCATTCAAGTGGCTCGTAAATTCGACAGTCGTAATATTGTGGGGTCCTGCTGGCTGCCGTTTGGTCCTGTTGTTACTGCATCTCTTTGGCTACGGTAATGACAGCTAATGAGTCGCTTGTTTGTTCTTTAACGATCTTCTGTAGCGGTCAAACCAATGGACGAAACATCCATCGAAGACCCTCAAGGGCTTCATCAGGTCTCCTCTCTTCTTCGTTTTTCTTCTTTTTATTTCTCTTTCATGTCTCGTCTCGTTGTTGTGGTCCGTTGTGTTTCCACCTGCTGGGAAACCGTCATCAACATAACTCCGTGGAGTTTGAATGTTCTATTCAACTTGGGGTTTATTTTTTATGAAAGAGCCAGAAAGAGAGAAGAAAGAAAGTGAAAGAGACGAGTGAGCCAGTACAAACTTTGATCGATGGGCATTCGAGATATCGCTCTTGCCCTCTCTCATATTCTCTCAGAATGTCTCTTCTTATCGTAACAAGTGCTCGAATTCACAACATTTACTGCATACCTGTTGTGGAGATCCCGAGGCCATTTGGCCATTGTCGACTTCAGTGAATGGCCAACTTTTCATGATCCAGCTCTACAGATATACAATAACTATTTTTATTATTTTGAAGAGAGGAATTTCAGGCGATGTAACATGCTAGAGTGAATGAAACGTTAATAAAAATACATTTTGATGTGTTCCAAGGGCTTTATTTTGCTGATTTTCTAAATTTGCAAGGAGAACGAATAATAGATGACTTTAATCGTTTAGATTTTATTTCAGTTTTAAATCAACGAAACAGATGGATGGATACAACGTACCAACGGAAAATCAACAGACAAACAATCAACAATTTGTGTAAAAAAAAAAACATGAAAATTCATCTTCTGAAAAATGAGGAAAAAAAACGAACCAAACATAGTCCATAGACCACCTAGGAAAAAACAGTCGTTAGGTTTTTAAAATAAAAAAAGTAAAAACGAGAAATGCCGGAGGTATGAATCACCAGCACGCAATGCACCACCAGTCCAACACACAAAGCAGCAACCAGTAAGAACAACAACTCAGCATACGTGATGAGTATCATTATAAATCCATAAAGGTGATCTTCAAGGGGAAAACAACAAGGCAAAGGAAAACAATTGGACAAGAAACAAACAAAAAATATACCCACAAATGTAACGCAAGAAATAAATACTCGGATCAAATGTGTGCCGGTTGCTGGAAACGATTTCATTTGGAATTTGGGGCAGAATAAAAAACAGAATAGAAAAAAAAGAGATTAGAGCGAGGAGAAAAAAATTTGAAACTGCCAAGAAAAGATATTTCAATTTAATAAAACTTCTGTAAAGTGCTGGATAAAATAGTCTAACTTAAACTCATCGTTATTTCGAGGGGTTGTAATCTTCAATGATCGAACGTGTAATTTGAAATTTTAAAAAGGTTTTTACTACAGCAACCTGTTTGCGTCTGTTTGCATTTATAATAGAGGGTTGGTTGGTTGGTTGGTTAGTTGCAGTGGCGTTTATTGAGTGATCATTTCTGATGATGGGAAGATGCGCATGTCGTAATATTCTGTGGATGAGTTTGTTTACAAACAGCGTGACGACGAGATGTGCATCCAAAAAGAGACGACCAAAAAATAAAAAAAAAAGGGAAGAATGAGAAAAGAGCGAGGGAAGAGCAGCGGGAGTGACGGAGTCGTCGCCGACGTCTTCCATCATCAGACAAGAAGATGACATCGTCGCGCACAACAAAAAAAAAGACAGCGCAGCAGAAAAGAAAACAACATCAACAACAACAAAATATAAAGTCGGCGAGATGAAGTACGTTAGTAATTTCAAGGATATTTTTGCCTCTTTTCTTTTCTCCTCGTCTGTTCTCGTCGAGTCGAGTCACGAAGTGTTCAAGACTTTTGAGAAAAAGAATTCGAGAGAGCTGAAATGATGAAGGACCCGCCCTTTTTATATAGGTAAAGTGAACGAACCAAAGATTACACACACACAGCTGTCTCTCTATTCCGACTTAAAGTGGATACAAAGTCGGCTCTTTCTCTATTATCTCAATCGCCAAGGCCCGGATGAGATCTCTGTTGTGGATGTATATAAATATCTAACAGTAGTAGAAGATAGATAGAAACATCACAGTACAGACGCCCGACATGTCCAACTCTTTTCTTTTTTCTTCATCCCGATTTATTCCCCCACCTGCGATAGCAAGGCGGCGGCTCTTTTACGTAAGGCGGCGTAACTCTTTTCTCCCTCATCTTCTTATATAAATAACCAAGATTTTTCAAAATACATCATCAGGCGATTTCTTTTTTCCTGTTTCTTTTTTTGGATAATCATCGCGGTACCAATTGTCCCGGTTAAAAAGGAAATAAAATTTTGGAGTCTAAGTCTTTTAGTAGCCCGCCCAAGTGGTTACTGTCGAAAACGAAAAAGTATTAGGAAGCGAAATGAAAAATTTCGAGGACAGGTCGCTATTAGTCGACTGAGACCCACCCGTTTTGTCATTACCGAACGAAGCAGAAAGATAATGGATGCAATAAATGGAGGAGAGAGATTAATAGACCCTATAGAATAGACACATCAAGTCTTTACAGGGAAATATAATTTTTTTGCAGACTACTAAAAAAAACAGCACCTTTCTCTTTTCAAATGTTTTAACGACTCAATTATTTTGACGATTAATTTAACTGGTTATTTTTATACCGTAAAAATAATGAACTGTCATTTCCAGCGTTTTTTTTCCAGCTGATTTGCACTAAATCAAACCCTTGGATGGACATATGACCGGTTTTTGCTATCGATTCGCCACGCTCTTAGTGACACCGTGGAGGTATGCTAAAAGGAAATTAAAAAAAAAAATAACAATTTCACTTTTGTTTTGTTGTGCTTTCATTATTTGATATTGAGTGGTTAGGTTGTCTGTTATTCTGTTATTCTTGTTAGTGGCCGACGATATGAAGCCAAAAAACGCAGCACTTTGAACTATATTTGGGCATCCAGTTCACATCGTTTCACGCCGCCGCTTTCATCCAATTTATCTCTTGCTTTTACTTTCCGTTTATTCCGGATTTTGGGACATTTTATAATGATTCATCCATTACGCACGACTTGTTTCCCTTTTCAACAAACATTCGATTTGAACCTTTGAACCTGCAGTGATTGGGTAGAAGACGATTACCATATTATTAATAACGCGAACAATTCCCATGATTTTCTCTCTTTTGTACGATAAAAATGGCTCTCCCCCGCCTCGCACCTTTAACTTTATTGATATGCAAAACATAAAAACATGTTCGCTCTCTCAGCAGGGAAACTCATGCGAGATGATGATTTCTTCCCCTTTTTTTCTTTGATTTTCCTCGATGTCGAAGGTCGTCGGTGGCATTTTGGCTGTTTTTGGGAAGCTGCTGTAGTAATTCCGTTACTCGTTTGGTCTGACGAGATAACCACTTTATTCAATTTCTTGTCTAGAGTTATGATTAGGTTTTTATTTAAGGCACTTGCTGTGTTGTTTTGCTTATTCAACACTTTACTTGGCCGCTATTTAAAAAGTTGGGAAATTCGTGACAAAGTGGCGTTTAAAAAATCTCAAATGTTTCAGAAAAATGAAGGCCCGTATAGAGAAAATAATAGTTGGTTGTGAATAATGAACGCAGTACTACACCAGGGTCTCTTTCTTGACTGACGGGCGTGATATGCTGCGTGTAATGAGAAGTACGTGATCCGACTGCGCCATGCCCACGTTCACATTATCGTGTGAGACCTGCACTCAAGTTGGAGCTGAAGACTTGAAAGAGAAACTCTGCTGGCAAAGCAGATGAAGAATCAAATGTATAAAAGCTAGTTGGTTGGTTGAAAGACGTGGTGTGTGGTCACTTTGCACTTTCTTCCTGATCCTCAGAACTCTGTCCTGTATGAATGGACTGTTCATTTTGGGGTCAAAGTCGAACGAAAGAAAATATGAGAGAAAGCTTCGCCAGACAACGTCCAGTTGAGTATTTTACAACTGTTGGCAGTCTCAACACCAAGTAATTTATGACTTGCGCGCTTCTTCTCTTCATTCCCTGACCCTTTACCTACTTCAGTTCTTCTTCTTATGTAAGAACTAATATGCATAAAATAAGGAAAAAGAGAAAGGGGTGGACATTTAAGTGCTGACCACGAATGGTTTCTTTTTGTACAAAGACGAGAAGAGTTTAGATTTAACAAAACCTTTTATTACCGGTATCTCTGACGCAGAAGAGGAGTCGGATGACTGTATAAGCGCAGGTTATGAAGTACGAAAAGCTAATTGATTTCAAGGTACTGACTGAGTGGCAACTAGAAGTATCATTTTACCCCGTATAGTATAAATAATTTTTGTTTCCAGAAATTTTAAAAATCATCTTACGTATATCCATATTATTTTCTTTACAAAAATTATTCGGTAAAATAACTAAACGCGCATTTTGTCTGGGATGAACAATCATCAGTTTCCGCATTGCTTGACCGAACCTTTTCCGTAAATTCTACGAATTTATGTGCAATTATTTGATCCGCCTTTTTTTTAGAATGGACATAGAATACGATAGGAGATGGGAAAAGATAGCACATTGGAATAAGTCACATCCCAAAAGTAATTCCTCCTATTACAAAACAGGGCGGGGATCAGCTAGCGCGTTCTGACTGTTTGACGTCTTGTCGGGATCGCCCAATGTCTATCGACTTAAATACACACGATTCCTGCCATGCACTAAACTCTTAATGCAAATGCACATTATAATCGGGAACTATAGTCTGACAAAGATAGCTATAACTGCCTGAACAAAACAAACGTGTAAAGCGAAGAGCAACAAGAGATACTTGAAACAAAACCCAACTTGTAAAAGAAAACAAATGAGATGATTCTGTTTTTACTGTAATATACTTGAAAACCAGAACAAATGCGTTGATAAAAAGATATTTTTACTCTACGCAAACAACATACTATCAATATTAGAGTACAATAATGTATACCGAGAAAAAGAGAGTCGGTTTTCATCGCTCATCATGGATATATTGTATAACGTCCATGGCGCTATGCGATGCCAGATTCTTCGACTCGAGAACTCCCTCGACTCGGGCGGGACTCGATGCTCGACGCACACAATCAACAGACAAGAGACGTTGATGGATCCGATCTATATTATAGACTGCCTGTATTTATACTTTGTAAATATAGCGAGCAAGAATCAAAGGAGACGAGATATCCATATCAATGATGTAGGCCCAAGACG
This sequence comes from Daphnia pulicaria, assembly GCF_021234035.1. Taxonomy (NCBI): domain Eukaryota; kingdom Metazoa; phylum Arthropoda; class Branchiopoda; order Diplostraca; family Daphniidae; genus Daphnia; species Daphnia pulicaria. The sequence goes on from NC_060914.1 coordinate 9,245,791, forward strand.
AAGGGGAGAAATGTTTATACATAAGCAAAGGCAGAGCCTTGAATGGCTATAATAAAGAAGATCCCGATCTTCCTGAATAGCTGGCGCGATAAATAAAAGTACGGATCGGAAAAAAGCCGGAATCCATTGCGCGTGATTGACTGATTCCCTTTTCATTCTCTGTTGAATAGCGCGAATCTTTTCAAGTGATTCAAGGGCCGAATTGATGAGACTTGAGCATCGAAATTCATTTAGAAGACTCAATGCCAACGTCTTTTGATGAGTTTAGCCTTTTAAGTGTTTCTCTTTGATGCAGCAAATTGAAAATGGGCAGAGTCCATTTCGTCTTCTTCCGCCGCTTCCATCGGCGGACGTACACAAAACCCTTTCGCAGTTCAATGCCGCCGTCTTGAAAGAGCCAGAACTTTGCCGCTCTCATCACACACTTGTATAAACTGGCGCTCATAGGTGTGTACTTCAATACCTTGGACCTTTAGACCGAAGTTGTTTATCCATTGAAACGGCTCCGCCGACGGGGAGGCGAAGAAATGCGTTCACGCCGTCGTAAATTGCAGCACTCCCCTCTCCCTCGCATCGTCTCCGCCCTGCAGTGATGTAAGCATGCGTCGAAGAAGATCATTTTCTTAAAAGATTTAGTTTAAAGGCGATTCCACTCTTAATCATTTTATCATAGTCTTCTATTCCGAGTTGTACAGGCCCGACAAACGCGACCGCTCCCGCGTTAGTTCTTTCATAAAAATGTATCCCGTGATCCCTGCCCGTCTACGTTGCTCTATTTCACATACATCAACGTCTTTGCTTTCATTTCAATTTCAGGCGGAATATATTCCCAATTTTGTTTATGTGTAGGACCAAAAGGGATGACGTTCCTTTTACACCGAGACTTTTTTTTCATTCCGAATTACCACCTGCAACGTCTTACCCCAGTACATTTGAACACCTAGACAAAGAGTACACACAGTGTAATACACAAATAGATAACATTTTAATTCTGTAATAAAATTAATGAAGACGAATGGATATACATTTTCGGTGAAGCACCTGCCAACATTTCCCCTGGTCGCTGGGCAGCTGGGCAGTTCTTGTTTCACAGAATATCCAATCTCTATACGTTCGTCGTATTATACACAATATCAGAATTCATCCTAGGTAAAGAGAAAGACTAAACCAAACCACAGCAGTATATTATTTTGGCATGGCAGAAATAAAATGCACAAGAAGAGTTTCAAGTGACCGCCCAGTGTTCGTCTCGATTGTTGTGTTATCAGAAAACCCGTACTCGACATTTTGTGGCCGAAGCTTTTTTTTTTTGTTTTGATCGCCTTTTGTTTAGATATTGTCTGTTTGGGAGACTTTCAGGTCGTGACTGTTGGATTTTGTTATGTTAGTCGAAAAACAAGGAAAGGATTTCTGTTTATGTTTCAGTTTCATTACAGAGCGGGCGTATCAATATTCGTTGAAATAACCTGGGTGATATGAGCCAGAAACTGAGACGGGGGAACGTGAACTTCATGGTCGTACATCGTATACCCGTCCGTTCTCTCCGAATCCCGCAGGATTTTCGAATCGTGATTGCCGTCCATCCATCCATCCTTGCTAGACAGTAACAACAACATTACCAAAGGGAAGTGGGTTGAGGTAACTCGACCGCCAGCCCCAACGTCCAGCAATTCCAAACGAGAAACTAAGGGGGGAAGGAGAGTTCCTTGATTGAATTGTTATTTAGAAGAAAGAACGACTCGAGTGGTCGTTCCTTTAATTTTTTATTTTATCTCTACCAAATTTTCTTGTCGATAGAACATGATTAATAGTTGATGCGGTAGCCAATTCACGAAGCCACCGAGTTTAGGTCTTTCTGATAAGAAATTTAAATTTTGATTTCCGCCCAGTCAGAAAAAGGGAGTTATTAGAAAGAAAGCAGATACAGTCAGACTAAGAGATGCCACTGAGGTGTAGAATGAGAAAATGTCGGAATAAATAAAAAGCAAGAAATTGTCGAGTCAGCGAACGTCAATTAAATTCTCGGTGGGAGTGTCTTCTACGAAGTCTCTGAAAAAGGGGAATAATTCGAGAAAAGGTTTACTTTAATACAGGACCTAATGATTTTCTAATAATTGGCGCCCTCAAAAACTGCAAGTTTAAATTGATGATGACTCCGTGTTAGCATTTTTTTCAAACATAAACTATATAAAAAATCTAATTTACCGAGCACTTTACCTCTTATTGTTTTTCTTGTTTTTTTAATATTCAGAGATATTATTTTTTTAACCTTCATTCGAAGCGATTATTATACAGTCAGTAGCTGAATTAATGAATTTAATTTATTCTTTCTTTTAATGAATGGACAAGATTCTGGTTCTGACTGGACCGGACTTGACGCAACGTGTGGGTAAGAGTTTTAACAGTGGCCCAACCATTTCAATTGATTACTAATAGGTATCGCACAGTCGTTATTCTTATTTCTATTGGCAGCTCAAATTACTTTTTCTTGTCTTGGTTGTATGATGCAGTGGCATCACTTCCTCTGATGCCAGCAGTAGTTCCAATCCCCGGTCCTCGTCGGCTTTGTTAATGAGGCGTGTAAAAAAACGTGCCCAACGTACAACACATCCTTCCTCTTTCTCTTTCTCTCTGATGCCATCCCAGTGGTGTGTCTCTTTCCGAGTCGAGACTCGCGTTATCCGATTGTCATAAAAAGTCCAACCGGAAAAGCCGTCACAGCAGAATGCTGAATGTATGTGTACAGTTATGTCTGCGTAGCGATAGACGTACCGTACAAAAAATCATAAACATAAACAGTCGCTTTTTTAGATGTGCTATATTGTATATGTGGATACTCTTAGAGGACAAGGAAAACAACAGCAGAGACAGCGCGAGAGGAGGTCGAATAAAAATTTTCATTTTTATTATCAAAGGAGCTGGAGCTTGACGAGTTATGGGAGAGAAGTGAATTGGAACTTTTTCCTACTTAGAAATGAGAAAATGAAATTCAATTACAGGAAAATGATGAGCCATTCAACTGGGGAAAATGTGCCGTTAATGTCGGGCACCTCAAATGGAGAAGATATAGCCGAGTTATTATTAAATTTTCCAATTGAAATTACGACCACAAAATGAACAATATGAAAAAAATATAAACGGAATAGTTGAACAGTGAAGTAGGTAAATGAGACTATCCCCCAAGACGTGTGTTTATTTCATTTGCGAAGACTTTTATTTGTTTTCCTCGTCAAAAAATTCCCAAAATGGGTCGACTCGTTTCATTTGCATGAGATTGTCCGTCTGTTCCTGACTCTTTTTTAGTTTGCGACACAGTACCGTAGAGCTCCAGACAGATAAGTGTCGATTCTGATACTCGAATGAAGATAAAAGAAAGACATCACGAAGCGGACGCTCCGACAGAGAGTCCGTGCGTTTCTCTTGACAGCGTCAATAAAAGAAATGTTCTCTTCACGAGCGAAACAGCAAAGTTGAATTGATTCCCGCCGCTATTTAAGGTCGGCGTCTGCGTCCCAAGAAGAAAAAAAACGAATACGAGTTACGATCGGGAACGTTTTGAATTTCTACGTCGCCGTTTTTAGTTCGTTTAAAAATTCGACGTTGATTACGTCCAACTTGGGCCGAATATAGCCTCAGACATTTTTGAGTTTTTGTGTGACAAAATAGTCGATGATATGCTCCGTCAGACACACTCGATTGAATCGAAAAAAAAAATCGTAAAAGTGAAATTGGACGGAGGAGGAAAGGAATGAGGAAAAATCTCTATGGATAAATTTTGATAACCGACTAGACTCCCCATTCCACATGATAGTAATTTGGAGTTGTACTGGCGTTGGAAGGATGACGCTGCGGGATGCAAAATATCTTCTATTACGTCAGCCACTTTCTTCTTCCTCGTTCGTCGTGATGGCAGCAGTCGAATAATTACAGAAACGACTGGATGGCGTTACACGACGCACTCCATCACTGCGCATAGGGCCCACAGGCCACACGTTTTGCTTGTACTGTTTGTAGAATTTGGCCGTGTCCATTTCCTTCCTTATCTTTTCTTTTATTCCCATTCGTCCCTCATTTCTTTTCATATCCTTATTTCCCTCTCTTTCTCAGCTTCTTCTGAATTGTGATGATATTTCATTTCCCTGCCACTTTATCGTTTTATAAACTCTTCAGTCGAGTCTATTCAACAACCAACTGACATGGCCAAGCTCACATGTGCTGCTGTGCATGAAAGACGCTGCGCTCCCGATAAGGAGTGTCTCATTCACGGTCACCAGCAGGACGGGCCACTGCTCCTTTTTATTCCTCCTGCAGTGAGTCAACTATCGTCTGAAACATCAAAGAACTGAAAATATGAAATATATTTCAAGCCCTTCTCTCTAGACCATATACGAGGAACAGTATATCCTTTCCGTAAGAAAAATCCAAGAAGTGAAAACTGAAAAGGTCGCGAGGCTGACAAGAATTGAGGGTCAATTAAGAGTTACGCTCCCATTCGTCTCATCAGGCGGTTTGCAAGCGAGTCAAACCTTGCCATAAAGATTATCCGAGAAGGAAGTTTATTTTTATTTTTTAGAGAATACGAGACGACGGGATGTTTACACACAAGTGAATTGTGAATGCCTATCGTCGTTTGCTGGAGACTTTTGATCGTAAATCTATTTACAGTGCTGGGTGATCATTGGTGATCATATATGGTGATGTGTGTGTATGTGTGTGTATGTGTGACATCATCTGTCAAAATGATTCAAGAAAAAATAAACAAAACGAGAAACAAACAAAATGTTGAAGAAACGAGAAGGAAAGGCGCGCGTGAGAAACGCCCAGCAATGAAATACGACGCGCTCGTTTCACTTCGGCCATCGGCGACGCTGGCGATGCCGTTTCACATCAAATCGAAAGAGGCGAAGGATTTTACAAATAAATTCTCCTTTAGGTCGTATAGTAGGAAAAATTGCGCTACGTTACAGCCGCTACAGCTGGCACTGCTGGTCGTTACACAACGGTCTCTAAATCCCACCCATCCAAACAGGTTAAACCGACGCCGGCGCTTATTTTTTTTCTCCTCGTCGTGAGGATTCTTTATTGTATGCAGATTATAAGGCATCTCTCTTTGCATTTATACCGTATACAAACAATCGCAATAGATATATGAATTGCAAATTTAATCAACTCAACTTCGTCCTCCAGCAAAACTGTTTGGCTCTCCTTTTTCCAAAAATTCAATTTTATCTTCTGGAAACCCCAGGAAAATCGATGACTCATAGATCCAAACTGGCTTTTCTTTGTATATTTTTGTCTTTAATCCGATTACACTTAACGTATGCATAAAAGAAAATTGAAAAAAGGGTGCGGGATCCACACCCCACTTTTTAAGCTTATAGAGACTTTTGGAATTGGAAGAGAAGGCAATAATCAAACTGACTGGTGTCTTATCTTTGGTCGTTAAGCCATCTGGCTGAAGTGTATGAAATTCTTATTTTGTTATTTATGTTTTAAAAATGTTGATTAAGTTGAGTCAGCTAATAAGGAAGGTAAATACAAAAAAAAAGTTTGAGAAACAAGGCTTGGATATGATTGGTGATTGCTGCGTGTGGCTTCGCCTGTGAGTGAGGGGTAATCTGGCCAGTACTCGGCAGTTGGGTCACGCGTGATCGGTGCGGACGAGACCAACTCTTGATGCGTTTATTCCGGCCGCTGGACTGGAAAATATTCAACTTGTCCATGTCCTACGCACTCACGTATTATGGAGAAGTATAACAGCAATATAGGCGAAGAGAAAAGGAGAGTGAACGAACGAACCAAGGAGGGAGGAAGGAAGGGAGCCGTTCACAATTACCAAGTCTATTGTCGACAACCGCCGACCTGTGAGGCCTCCCTAGCTCTCAGTTATTCTGTTCCGTCCATCATGGCGGCAACACGCACAAAACATCGCCCCACCCCGCACTACTGACACACAAAATGAATAAATAATAAAAATCAGCTTGCAGCTTATTCCTCTTCTATCGACTCTATCGACTGTAGACGCACTCCAATAATTCGGTTGATTTTTTTCATGACGTTTTTTTTGTCTCTCGGGTTCTGTTTAGATAATAAATATCCACAGAAAAATAAAGAGACGAGGTAACCCCTTTAGAGGATGCTGAAAGGGGCGCAATGGAACAGACGGGAAAGATCGAAAGTAAACAACCGCCGAGTTAGACCCTTGGACTCGGTGTCAGCAGTGCGCTACATGTGCGCTTGTCAATAGAGAAAGAAAGTCGAGACTTGTATGTACAGTGGGTGTTCTATGTCGGGTCCCTTATTTCTATATCCAATCACAACATCCACCGCGACGTTGGCGTCGCTTCTTTTTCAACGGGATCGGGGAACGGATGGATCCTAACGGCGCCCGTTGAGCTTGGCGTAATGGAATACAAACAAGAAGATCTAAGGGGGGAGCTCGACGGCATCAAGCCCTCCAGTCTTTATGAAAGAACAACACACCCGCCTATTATGTGTACCGAGTTACAGAATAGACTATAAGTATAAATATAATATGCGGCAATATAGTCGCATCCATCCATCGATCAACAGAGTGCCGAGTAAAATGGGAAAAGGATAAAAGTTATAGAGAAATAACGAGACCTAGTTTATAGGTTATACCTCCGTACTCTTTCTATCTCCAAAGGTTCTTCTTATAAGTGTAGTCGTGTAGTTTTACTTGTAGCGCTTTGAGCCAAATATTTGGAAACGAGACCAACAAGTATCCCGTCCAACCGCCGTGTGTGGTTCATGTAAATATCATCCGAGATCGGTGAACTCGGCAACGCCCTTGGGTTTTTATAAATAAGAACAATGGAGAGTCTTCCATCTTCCATTTTTCTCCTCGAATTTGATTTTGTTTTTCCTTTTTTCTTTTCTTTTTGTGGTTGATGTGCTTCAAGAGCAAAGGACAGAGACTATAGGGGGAACGAAGGAGAGAGTTTGGTGCGTATAAATTATGAACATTAAATAGGCCGGGAGTGATGAACGAGCCATCATCCACATCAGGTGGTCTCCGCGTGTGAAAGCAGCAAACAATCTACGCAGTCGCAGGCAGACAAGCGAAGCCCATCCGAGAGAAAAAGAGGAAGAAGAAGTGAATGAGTGATGGACTATTGTTATTATATGTATCAGCGGTCAGCCATCAGCACCAAATTTTCCAAACGACTCGAGACAGGAGATCAGGAGCGCCATCACCGTCGATTAAGTGCAGCACGGAAAGCGGACTGGAAGTTTGAAACCCCTTTTTGGATTTTCAAATCCATTTAAATATAAATTGATCAACAGTCGTTAAAAAAAGGTTTTCCCGCTTCAACGTGAACGGGGTGATGGGGTTTGTCTGTCCGTGTGGGTTATTTGCTTTGCATAATAGCCTCCAGGTTTCGTATTTTTCCTTTTCTTCGCTTCACTTGATGAAACTGGCCGGAAAAAATCCCCCTTTTTTATATGTATTTTTTACCATTTTAAAAGAACAGCGCATAGTCTCATGTAAAAGGAATGAAAGGATATGGATCGGCGTGATGCCAACACCTCGATCCATTCGATTCCCTTGGAGAGGATCTAAACGAATTTATAGGGAAAAATGGATATTCGGTTTACTGAGCAGACAGGGGGAGAACTGGGAGGCGCCTGATGGAACACCTCCTTCATCACCGTCGTCTTCCATCGCCGCTTGTTTATTTCTCTTGGTGTTATTTACAATTGCGGCATTGAGTTGGATTTTCTTCTCCTCATCCGTGAAATCTGTACGGTTCCCTCCTACGGCGCAACAGCGCCCAACCTTACAGTGAGGTACAACGTATGCATTAGACGAGTATATTTATACCCGTGTGCGATATTGAATAAATCAAATTCTCATTCGAACGAGGATTTGGTGTCTGGGCCACAATATGCGCGCGTGAGGCTTTCCTCGCCAAGTCTGTGGGGCCGAATGGGGTTGTTGGAGGTTTAGGCTTATGCTTATCTTTATGCGAGGTCTGATGTGAATGTATTGAAGACCCACACGTTGATAATTGAGCTTGTCTCCCCCATCAGCCCATCCACCCACTAGCTCTCTTGTATCGAGCGCAAGGCAATCGGAAATGAAAGTCTGGTGTCGAACAAGGCAATTGTTGATTGGGTTATGGGGAGAGAACTTTTTCTTTCTGTTGAATGAATAACAATTAGATCTTGCGTTTTCCATCCATCGTCGTTGGTGAATAGCAGGAAGCGGAAAATCCTGCGTTATGAAACGGTTGACGTTACAAAAGTCCACCGGCCACAATTCCATCAAGTTGATTTCATCAAACACTAATGTCATTACATCGAGTATATTGTCCAGTGTACTATGATAAGAGTCTGTCGCATCGTCCTTTGGTGATTTGATACTAGACAGGGGAGAGTGGAGGATCGATTTCTGCCGGCCACTCTGCATTAACGAGCCGGACTCGCTCCCCATTCTTATCTCGTCGCCACGTAAATCCAATTGTAACATTACGATTCATTATGAATGCAGAAGGGGGTGCTATAGTGCAGAAAGAAGTTGGGGGTGGTAGGGCGGTAGGGTTGAGTGGAGTTGAAGGGAACGATAAAACGGGAGCGGCTCGATTCTCTTGAAATTCCTTTTCCCTTTTCCCTTTATAGATGACGGAGAATCAAGGACGAGGGGAAAAACGAGAAGGTGTCGAAATGGGCAACGGAGGGCCTTGCACAGCAACAAAAGTCAGCACACGACGGCCGTGTGATCGCCCTGTTTTGTAAATGATAAGAACAAACAAATAAAAGAAATGCAAGTTGAAGAAAAGGGGTCGCTGGCAGTCAGCAGCGATTCGATATTCTTCCCGTTGTGATGTGGACGATGGGTGGATACGAGTTAACGCCCTGAAAAGACACACGCAGCCGAGCAATGGAGCATCCGCCTCATCCCGTCTCGTCTGAACAAAAGCAGAAGCAGCTCGGTGGAACACGACTGATGGTGGACGAGGGAGATGGGCAACGTGATATCTTGCCCATCTGAATGTGTGCAGACATGAAAGGGAACTACCAACAAACAAACAAACACGGACACGCGTGTATTCTCTTGTAATCGAATTTCGATCGACAAGAGCGGCCGATCGAAATTGTGTTGAAATGTCGGACCGTAACAAATGCATCGCCGAATTCTGGGTAGAAGCAGCTGTTCAATTAGGGCGACGAGTTGCTGGAATATCTTCATAGTTGGACGCTGTCTGACGCTGATGTCTAAGTGTTATTGGGTCGTCGGATCAGTTGGCACTTTGGGAGGATTTCCATCAGTGACGGTCATCGAATTTAGCGAATAAGTCGAAAGGGACGACTGGATTAAAGGAGACGATCAAGATTAAACTCGTAGGGTACTGGCTGTCACGACGAAGGGCAGCAGCGGACTTGACGTCGACATGACTCGAATTTCCTCTTGTTTTCCTCCAATGGATTGCAATGATCCCCGACGAGGGATCGCCGATGGCGACCATTAAATTGTTTATAATTTGTTGGAGAGACGAGGGAATCCACGGAGACTGAAATGGAGCGACACGAAGAAAAAAGGGGAAAAAGAAAAAGAATTAAGGGCTTGATAAATCAGACGGAGGCATCAGACAGATAGAAAAAGAGAAGAAAAAGAGAAAAATAAGAGAGAAAAGGCGTGTGCTGGTAGGATCAAACGACATCCAAACAGCCAGCAGCCACGGAGAGACCCTCTGTGTAATTAGATTGTAATTTGACGCTACATCCGTCACGCGGATCTGTATCTAATGCGCAGGGATTATTTCACACTCGGCAGCCCTAGATGGAATGAGAAGGCAATCTTCTCTCCGGTTTTATATACAATTTTAGTTTTTCTTTTTTATATTCGCCTTGGCTGCCGGGCTGCTGTTGGGGATTGTTTGTGGTGTCGTGAAAATCATCGATTCCAAAACTCAAAGCAACGCCCAGTAAAAAAGAAAAAAAAGGAAATGAGGAAAAAGGAAAGGAAAGACAAAGAAAGAAAAGAAAAGAAACAACCAAATGGTTAGCTACGCCGAAAGTCTGTTAGGACGAAAACAAAAGCAAAACAACAAAAAACAAGAAGAGGTGGGAATGAAAATTGGAAAAGATTTTCTTTTATTTCATCGTGTTTTGCTTCTATATGCATTCCTAATTTAGCTGACACTTCGTTTTTATTATTTTCTCCCTTTTCTTTTCTTTTCTTTTCTTTTCTTTTTCTCGGCTCATTCTCATTCAAGGTATCACTTTTATTATTATTACGATACCAGAGGTCGGGCAAAGTAGCCGAGATTCCGAGGGACCGAGAGACCGGGGGAGAAAAGAAATGAGGAAAAGGCCCCTGGTGTCTGATGGCTGGGGCATCCGCAGGTTTTAAGAAAAAGACGCGGGGAGTTGCCATCATCTTCGTTTGTTTCGACCATACAGAAACTAAAGGAGAGGCAAAGAAAGAAAAAGAAAAAGGAAATTTTGAAAAAGAAAAAGAAAAAAGATCTTTTCGTGCTGTTAAAAAGGAAATCCGTCCGAAACAAGAAAACAGAAGATTTGAAAGCCTTTTACGGTAAATTCAAATCGTCGTCTCTATACCCCCACTTCTTCTCTTCTCGTCAGTCAGAGTCGCAGCAGTCAACTACGAAGCAGCTCCCAGTGTTATTAAATCGATGCCTCGTTAGCGCCGCATGTCGGGCTGCGCTGCTCTTCTGAAAAAAGCTCAAAAGAAAAAGTAAAGGAAAAAAAAAAAGATTTCTTGGTTGCTACGAAGGAACCTCAGAGATCAATAATTCAAACGGAGGGGCTTTCAATGTGTATACAGTGTCTGCAGTACCTCCTGGCAGGATATTATTTACGACGAGGGAGACAACAACAGCAGAGAGCGCGTAAACGAACGCGCAGTCGAAAAGTCTCGACGATGAGGCTACTTTATAGCGTTCCGAGTCTATCGCCCTATGCAAAGTCTCTTCCGATTGTCCCGAAAGAGAAAAAAAAGTCGGCGTTGTCGCTGGCTGTTTTCTATTGATAGGCGGAAAGTTTTAAATGTGAATGGATGGGAGAAAAACAAACAGAAAAAAAAGTTTTATCGCAAGCGACACGCACAGCCCACACGGATTCGCTCGCTCGTTCACTCGCATATTCCCTTCCACGTTTCACTCCGCAGCGAGGAAATGGAAACAAATAAATCATCAGACCACTCAGACAGAGAAAAACGCGAGAAAAAAGGGATAATGAACGGAACGGGGAAAATGAAATGAAAACGATGTAGAAGAACCAAAGAAGGAAAATACGTCGACTCCGAAACAAACGAAGAAGAAGAAAAAAGCGTGTCGAAAATAGGAATACAGTAAAAGATGATGAATAATCTGAATGATCTTTGAACTTAGTGCTGTTTTTGTAATTATCGAATTGGTTATAGTCGTTTTCCCGTTTATTGTCGGGCATATCCGACAAACGTAGTTTCTTTTGGTTTTGAATGTCTTCAACGGTAATCGTTGCGCTCGGTTTTGTCTGTCGGTCACGTTATTAGATATCCAAAAGGAGAAGGCCAATCATCGCTCTCAGTAGGGAACCTTGTCTATGTGATCCATCCATTTTCTCCGTATCAAAATCGCTTGTTTCCTTGTATTCGTCTTTGTCATCTTCTTCTCTAATCCTCCATTCTTTTTCCATTTTTATTTAAGTATATTTTCACGTGATTTATAGACCGAAAAGTTCACGTAACGTCAAAGAAAGAAAAAGGGCCTTGTCCTGGCAATCGTTGGACGCACAAAAAACGAATGAAATACGAGGCCAACGTAAAACTAATTGGAGCGATTGGCTCGTTATTTCTTCATCGGTTCAGCAAACACAAATTTACAGCGGGTCTATCTGATGTGGGTACGGTAATAGAAACGAGGAACAATTTCAGTAATTTTTCTATACGTGACTTTTTTTCAATTTTTACTTACACCACTTGTAATTTGTAAAGAGTGGATGATATTATCATTATGTGATGACTTGTAGGGAGACGAGGCTGCAATTTGTTGACTAGGAGAGTATCAGTGGGGAAAAGCACCTAGAGATCGAAACGTACAAGCAAATGATAGGAGGATTCACAAGAGAGGTCGAGGAGACCAAAATAGGATCACAATATTTATAAAAGTGTCTTGCCCATTCAAATAATAAGTCCCATTCGGACATAAAGAAGGAAAGAAGAAAAAGGGGAAAGAGATAGTGATAGTTATCAACAGACACGTGTGTTGTTTATTCGTGTTGCCATGTAACATGTATCTTGCCTCGCTCCTTCCGTGGCCGGATTCGGTGCCTCGAAGATTTATTTGACTCGAAGAATCTTTACATATGTTTGGGCATTTTTGTGTTTTCTTTGGTTATTCACGATCGAACGAATATCTTAAAAGAGAAATGAAGAAATAGGAGGGAAAAAAAAGAAAGAAACGTAATCATCGTGCTGTTCGTTAACTTCCTTATTTGCCAGATTCGTGTTGGTCTCGGCTATTAAATCGCTATAGACACAGCACTTGGTCTATAGTTTAATAGTTGAATGGGTTTTTATGTCATCTACATTTTACGATGATTGAATTTTGGGTGCGTGTTTCTTCTCTTCTTTTTTTAGAAGAATAAACAAACGAAAGGCTGCCAACATTCACCATAAATCAAAGTGTCCAGATGAGAATATGTCCCGGTGCGATTGCATCACACATATAAAAAAAAACCTCTCTGATACAGCCTTTGTGTGGCTTGTGTGTTGTTTAATGTTTATTTTCTCCCCTCAACCTCATTACACATTCGCGTCAGCAGTCTGCTGGCTGTTTGTCAATCTGGCTGACTTTTCTCCGATAAAACCATAAGCGAATTTGGGATTAAGGTGCAGACTAGACCCTCCTTATTCCCCTTATAGTAGCTGGATGGTTTGCGGAAGGGGAAGACCCCTTTCTTCCGGGTGCGAGAGAGATGACGAGAGTGAGAGGAATATCAGCCGTAAGTGGCTTGGGTCGATGTGGGCTGGTGAGGGGGTGAGATTTCCCAATGGATCCCACTGCGGCCAATGCTCTCATGTATACGCGGCTACCGTAGTTGTAACTGAATTACTCTCCAACTTCCATCAACCTCTAGTTCCCTATACAGTCTTATCTCTATGGCTGGAACAATATTGGTTGTGTATACAGAACTGCGTGGACGAGGAAAGCACAGCGCTTCGTTCTCTTATATAGGTTAGACCATTGATGGAAAATATCGGCTGCAATATGGTCTATATTATAACATTGCTGAACAAGAAACTGGGCGGCAGTGAGAAATCGACTGTAATATACGGTGCTGGGCTCCACTTTGTTTTTGTGTGCGATCGCGTCCACCCACTGGGAATTGCCATCAGGTCCAGCAGCAGCATCGACTCCCCTGAAAACACCCTCACTCTCTCCTCCCCACAGCCACTCTATTCTTATTATCTCCATATAGGCTTTATAAGCAGAGGGACTTTTATAAGCAGAGCACAAAGCAGATATGTATCTTGACTCATACGCTACGATGCCAACGCCATTTGAAGGGGGGAGGGGTTCGATCACCACAGTCAACACGCCGACTTCGATGGTCTATCGCTCGTGCGATGCCCTCGTGATGAAAGATGCATGAATATACCAACCGCTTCTATATAAAATATACCACCGCTGTGATGTGCATTATATGTGATCAACCTAACCCAAGTATAGCACGCGGACAAGCTGCCGCTGAGATTTTGATCAGAACCACGACTGGATCCTACATACCGGACTCGGTGCAACATGCAATAGAACGTGTATACCAGGAAATGAACTCACTTCCGAATCACGTTTGTGGACTTGATGAAGATTTATTTTTGGGATGGTGCTGGATTTTTGTTGTATGACAGGCTGACAGCAGCGTTTCGTTTAGACACATCCGACAGATCTAAAATGCATCTATTCCCGTCAACGTATTTTTTTTTAAATATCGCATTTGCAATTTATATTTTGACATTGACGGGCACCAAATATACAATGGCTGCAGATAAAAATCAATGTAAACCGGTTTAGGGTTTCACACCATCGGTAAATGAAAAGGATGAACTAGTGAATTATATAATTTAGCAATACGGAATTTAATACTTATACTTATTCCTATCTGTTATATAATCTTGTGTTGCCCTTTTTTCAAATCCAATTATACCGGGACAACGTTTTATAAGTCAAATTTTATATAACAAAAAAAAATTGAGTTGAAAAAAACAAAAACACAACTGTAAATCTCTACAGTTTGCTGGGTGTAAGGGTAGAAAATAAGTCGTGGGAAGCAAAAGAAACCCGAAATCTTTACCGTGAATCCTTATATGCAACACCGCGGACGGGTCAATATATTGCATGAGAGAGAGATACACCGTACATCATATAAAACACACTGGGCCCTGTCTGAGAAAGATGAATGTAATGATGCGCTTTCCAGCCAACTCTTATATGGTATTACACGGCATTGCACTAAAGCAAGCGTCATATAATGTTAGTGTATAGCCCATATGGTACGTATATACATGATACATTGTTGATAGAAGAAACAACGAGTCCCCTTTTTCTTTATAGGGGTGACGCATCGAAGTTTTGGAAAGGGTTCCCTATAGTATTTCCATGTATAAACGCGCTCGCAGAATTTTTACTTTGATTCATTACAAGCTCTTTCGCCAGACTTTCCCACAGATGATTTTTTTTGTGATGTAGTAAACTGTATCTCTATAACTATTTTCATCAGTGGTCACCTAACCATTTCTTTCTTCGATATTATTTTTATTTTTTAACGAATAGGGATCTAATTTAAGGTTTCACATTAAGACGATAAGAAGATTGAAGTTTTTTCGGTACCGAAAAAATATAAGTTCGATTCTGATGTTAGTTATAAACTTATAATGGCCTCTATAGCACAGTGAATAGTGGAAACAGAAATAATTGAATTAGAAAATTCGGTGGCAATTTTATTATTAATGCGGGTATTAATGAAAAGCTTGAAAAAAGAAAGAAAGTTTTGCTCTTGCTTATTTTGCTGAGCCTTAAAGTTCCCTGGCTGTTGTTTCTGTAGGGCATAATTCAAGAAACTTTATAAAGAAGAACCAACATCGTGGGTGGTAACCAGAACAAAATAAATAAATAATTGCGGCAGTTCTTATTACAGTTTTTAATTATAAAATTCTACAAGGGTGTTCGTCAGCTATTCAATGTTATTTAGATAATTGCTTCTTCTTTCTCGTCTTCCTTTGCCTCAGTCGTTCGCAAAGATGCTCGCGGTCAGTTATTAATCACGTTATTTCTGTCATAACATTGATTTGATGGAAGACAGAAGGTCCCCAGTCCCCACGGCCACCCCTTTTCTCTGATATGGGGCTATTGAGATGATATCCCAAGTAGCCTGATAACAAATATAGTAAAGACGCTTTCCCCATCTTTATGTGTAGTCCGCACAAGAGCTGATGTTGGCCAACGGTGACACAATAAGGACCAGACCAGACCTCGTTCGAGAGGATGACTCCACACTGTATCGTCTATTTCTTTTGCCACAATTCTTTATGAACAATGATCGATTTTTTAATTGCTTTATGTTCGTAGAGTAATCGTTTAACGGTTTAAGTTCTTTAGATTAATTCAATTTAGAGGATTCCGATCGAATTTATCTCAAATATTTTTGTTTTTCGCCATAACATAATGCAGAAAGACTTTTAATATAAGATGGAAGCTGAGTTTGAGTTTTGAAATTATTCGTATCACGCGCGGTCCCTTTTTATGGGCGCGTGTTGCTGATTCTTATTACGATCGCATAACATTGGCGATATATATAGTGATAAGAAAAAAAGAAAGAAACTGAGAAATGGACAGCTTCATCTCCTCAATACATATGCAGACGGCTGATGCAACGGAATTGTTATGTTGTCATTCTCTGCGATGGATCCGTCGACTGTATTACGGAGAAGGAAATAACACAAAGATGTCATTCGATTAGGGGGCAACCCAGCTATAGGGAGTGACAGAGAGATCAGGCAAACATTGCAAGAAAACGAAGGCAAAGAAAGAAAACACGACACAGAATAAGAGGATTGACACAAAGATCGAGCAAGCTCCGGTGTCACCATTTCGCTTGTCGCTCGTTTGACGTGACGGGGAAGCCTTTTCCCTTTTCGTTCTGAGCCCTTATGTTGTGCATGTTATTGTACTGTTCAGGGTTCCGTGGAATATTTGGCAGGCCAGCCGAGGCCATCAGCCAATGCGGGGAATTGACTTTCTCTCCGCACTCGTCGTCCCCGCCGCCGTCTTCTTTCTGTATAACGAGTCATCCGACCGCCCCTAATCTGATTCTTTTCGGCCTTTCTCTCTCTATATTTTTGTGGGTGCTGTCTGTATATTCTTCTTCGATTTCCTGAATTATTCTTTTGTCGGTTTGGGAATGGAGGGAGAGGGGCTAGAGATGTCGAGGATTACGGTTACCTATATATACAGAACATATAATAAGAAAGACTTACACAATGTGTCTACACGTGATATATCATATAGGCTTATATATGTAGGCCTTTGCACGTGTCGCTATGTATATCTGCTGCAGAGAATCGACGACTGCATGCCGCTCGGCCGAATCAATCAGCCCCGCGCCTTAGTTGCTCCGTTCATCCATCAGCGCGCAGAGGTTGAACAATAGGAACGGCGTTCGACCCTATATAGACTAGATATCGCGTGCCCAGAGTGGGCGGTATTGAATGTATAGACTAATACACGGTCAGTTAATGGCGTTTTTATGATAGGCAATGAGCGAACGGGGCGGCATATAGAGGCTTACCCCTATTCGTCCATTGGAACTAGAAGAGCCTCGTTTGTAATTGAATGATTTTTCTTCCCAATTTTTATCCTACAGCGTTTTGGTGTGATCATAGTCTACTTCACATTGGGTGGCTGTCTGGTTTGATGGATCCAAAAGTTGCAAGAAAAGAGCCGGATGGCCGGATGAATTTTACAAAAAAAAAAGCCTCGTTACGGCACGGTTAATCATGGTTAATCACCGTCGCCGAACTCAAACACCCAACAATTTAAGTTGATAAAGTACAACCAAAAAATATTATTAATTGGGAAACAAAGGGCGAATAATTGTTATGACCGATGAAGGATTAATGGTGTAGATGATCGGAAGTAGAAAGAAGGAACGTGGAAACAATGGGCTTATGTCGAGTTTCAATTAAGATGCCAATAACACGCACTGCTTATAATAACAATAAAAATTTACGTGCGTTGATATATTGATGGCGTGATATGGCGTGATGCATATTGAATCAAGGCTAGATCTGCTCGATACAGTCTGTGGCTTCTTTGAAATTTCTCTTGAAACTTTGAGAGTAATAACGTATGACTGAAGAACACATACTGCAAAGAGAAATGAAAATAATCTCAGTTCGTTACTAGCAAGGTCGCAAATTAGTGTAGTACGTCAGTACGTGATTATTCTTTAACTGAACTTTTTTTATCTGACATTTCTGATAATTTTTTTTTTATGCGTGGGGTGTATGACCCACATTTTTTAAATTTATTTATTCGCTCAGGTTTGGTATGTGCTTCCATCTAGCGCCGCTAAATGAAAACCTTTGTTAGAATTTTGTTTTTCGAAATGTACGAATTTGTTTCCCTACTTATGTATACCAGTAAAGAAAATAAAAATGAAGAATTCATTGCTCAGATGTTATTCTTTAGGTTGCGATTTATTTTAGTAAATATTCGTTACTTGTTTTTACCGTGTTCGGAATGAAATGAATAGTTTCTTTTTCTTGTTTTTGCATCGGCGAAATGCCTTAACAGCTAAACGATAAGCTTTTTTGTTATCAGTAAATTGGAGTTGTGATTACTGTGACCTGTGAGGATGCAAAACGGCGAAGTTATAAATTACACACATTGCCGGGTCATGAAGTACGTTATTTAGTCGCCATTGAAACATACGTTTTTAGGCATTGGATTTCTGTAGCCTCGCAGAATTTTATAATATACCGTAAGACGACGCATTTGAAAGAAGCAATAACAACAGACTACACGACCTCAATGGATTTATCCTTTCGCTAAAGTGTATTAAATTTGATCATGCTGCAACTTATGTATATCCCAATATCCACGTTGCAAGCTAGAGTGAGGGGGGCTCGTGGCCGTCTTTTAATCAAGAGTTTAAACTGGTTGTTAATATGACGCTTATAATAGACGTGAGAAAGTAGGGAATAAGGGAGGTGGAAGAAGGAAATCATGTTGTGTCACGATGGTGGATGTTGGTAATAACTTTCTGGAGAATTATTGTGTGCAGTAAAATAATGTCAGGATGATGTGGCAACAGAACCCTCGGCCTCTCTTTTCAGTGTCTCAGTAACAGATGCCACGCAATTATGAAACACAAGGCATTAAATATTTCGTAAATTTTGAGAAGATAAAGCTAGCACTATGCGATTGTGAAGATGATAGAAGGGAAATAAAAGTAGCAGAATCATTTGCAAGTTAAGAAGAATAACTATGCATATCAAAGTCCACAATTGAGAATCTTCGACTGCTGACCTATTTAATTTTTATTTGAAATAAACGACTTCAAAAAATTTATACTTCGTGTTCAAAAGTTTGCTAAATATGTCATATCCTAAATGACTTCATTATTTGCGTATTATTTTCCTCTTCTTAAAGTGTATAAAAGCCTTTTACTATTAAGCAGATGCTCTTTCTTTTATTTTATGTAACGTTCACACGAAAAAGACTGCATATACTGTAGATTATGTCAACACTTTCAACAGTGACAGTCCTTTGAGTTGAGTTTATATCAGTTTGAAAATGTTCCGTTTAACTCTACCATTAGAAAGTTAGTATAAATTGTTGCTGTTTTCTAGTTTCATAATTTTTAGCCAAATTTCTAAGTTTTTTCGTTGTTAATTTCCTGTCTATAATATTTTTTCTTATAATGGACCTACAAAAGCAGATTTCGACAGAGTTTCAGGTTCAAACCGCTTATGACACAGTTTGTAAAGTGATTACATAATTTAAATAAATACAGTACACCATCATTTAAAAAAGATACCCTACTTTTTTCGTTCCGGAACGTTCTCTAATGGACTCCATGTCCCCATTTGATAATCTGATGTGAGGTTTTTAGCAACATCATGTTTTATTGCACTGCGATTACGAGTCAAAGTATGGGGCTCGCAAGTGTAAAAAGGTAACGAAAGAAAGTTGTTGCACTTTGTGCTATAGAATGCGTCACATTGAAATTAACACTAGATGTAACACAATATTGTAAAAAACCATATAAACTCCCAATACAAACCAGTTTCAGTACTCAATGTCTTCAAGTGTACCAATCGTAACTGGTTTAAAACTATAGTTTCGAAATGAATTCACCCAGCAACCCTACCAATGTTTTATACACAGTTCATAAACACATCAGCCGCACCTTGTGTGATTTTGCCGCTAGTCCCGCCACATCTTAAGATTTCACCTTCTTATATTGGTAGAGAACTGAAATTTGCACTTGTTCCATTTTCTTATCGAGTGGTCGTATAGAGTCAAATAAATAGCAAAGCAGCTGTCTAATTCGAATCAGAATCGTCTTGCTACCAGCCCGCATCCGACGACAGCTTTACCAGTCTCTTAATTAAATCATCAATTTTAGGCAGAGGTAAAAATTCATTTATTAATCCAAACCTATATTGTTCATCTAGCCTGAATCCAATCGTTGGCATTATAGATTTAATAAAATTCCAAGACAATAAGGCATCGTGGTTATTCCATTAATCCTCGTCACTATAGCACCTCCGGCGTATTGTCATGGAAAATCCTGCCTTTGAATATGTAAAGAAAATGGTTACATACTGTAGATTAAGTAAATAACACTGAATAATGAATCCACTTCTTTAGTCAGTATCAAACTGCGACGATGCAAACCTTCCAGCAGAACAAGACTATAGTAGCACGAGTACTACTTCTCTTGCGCCTCCACCCAACCTAAATCGAAAAATGAGCCGGGACACTACCCCTCATATTGACAACTACAGAACTTGTAACAGTAATATTGAGAAATCATCAAACAGACCAACATTGACTGAGCTATATGACCCTACTGACTTCGCTGCCAAGGTAGGCCTATCATTGTTATCAATTGTTTATTGCAACAACATTTATTTGCATTAAATACGATGCAATTTGATTTACCAGCGGCAGGAGTCATTCGAGGACACTGCTACAGATTTCACTCAACAGGACGACTCTAAGGTCGAAAAATTTGGTTGGGTCGAAGGAGTTTTGATTCGCAACATGATGAGCCTCTGGGGAGTCATGCTTTTTCTGAGGCTTTCATGGGTGGTAGGACAAGCAGGAATAGGTTATACATAAACCGAACTATATACGTTTAAAAGAAAATGAAGGATAACATTTAATATTATTTAAATTAGGCGAAACATTGGTTATCATTGCAATATCGACTTTCATCACGTTGGTGACAGCTTTGTCTATGTCCGCCATCTCGACCAATGGAGAAATCGGCGGAGGTAATTTAATTTTTTTTTATAAAAAAAAAAAATAACTTAAATTAAATTTGTTATTAAAATAAAACAATTGACTCAATTTCTATTAGGTGGGACTTACTTTGTCATGTAAGCATTAATCAAACATCATGTCGAACTTTATTTATAGTTAAACTACTGTATAAAGTTTTAATAACATGTATCCATCGTAAAAATATAGGTCTAGAATATTAGGCCCAGAATTTGGCGGTTCAATTGGTATCATCTTTATCATTGCCAATATACTGGATTGCGCAATCAATGTGGTTGGCTTTTCCAGCGCCGTGAAAGACATGATGTTTGAATACGGTGGAGTGATTATTGTCGATGGAGACATAAACGACATCCGCATTATAGGCACCGCTTCCTTAGTATTCGTTGGCGCAATCTGCGGGCTGGGAGCCCAATATGAAACCAAGGTATATACAGATCACATAAATTGCTTTAACGATCTTAAACGAGTTCTATCACAAATAAATATCAACAGATGAAGGATGCCATGTTTGTCATTTTATTGATTGCGCTAAGTAATTTCCTTGTTGGCAGCATTATGGGACCATCCTCTGAGTCGGAAGCAGCAAGGGGTTTCACTGGATACAGCAGTATGTCAATTAACCAATACTCAATGATGCCTCATTCAACTATATTTAAAACACTATTGAATTTGCAGTTAATTTGTTGAAAGAAAACTGGAGCCCATCCTACACTGTAACTGATGGTCAAATGCAGAATTTTATTTCCATATTTTCAGTTTACTTTCCATCGAATATTGGTATTCTTGCTGGAGCAAACGCTTCCGGTAACTTAAAGGTACCTAGATAATTTGACAAAATAGTATCATTAAACAATTCAAATGTTTAAGAATTTAAAAATCTGATTGAAAATCGAATTATGATATTGCAAAATAATTAGAATCCAAACAAGGCTATTCCAAAAGGAACCATATTGGCCATCATAATTTGCAGTATGTCTTACGCTGGAATAGCTATCATTTGTGCTGCCACCGTTACTCGCGCAGGTAGAAACCTAATTTGTTATCCTTGTCTTGACAGTTCCTTATACATTACTTGTTAATCATCAATTGATAGCAACTGGAATAGTCGAGGATCTGCAAAACGGTACCAACCTAATTTGCAATGACACAGACCCATGCAATTACGGCCTTTCCTACGACTATCAAGTAAAAAAACAGTCTAATATTCCCGATGATTTTTTAAATGTTCCATTAATCCAATTGTAAAACAAAAGGTAATGGCGCTAGTCTCTGCTTTTGCTCCACTCAATTACGTGGGATGTTTCGCGGCCACTTTGAGCTCAGCCTTAACGGATTTCTTTTCATGCGTTGCCCTACTCGAAGTCATCGCGGCCGATAAGCTGTATCCATACTGGTTGATTGGTTTTTTAGGGAAAGGATACGGTGTATCAAAGCAACCACTTCGCGCATACGTCTGTACATTCATAATAGCATTAGCTTTCGTACTGATTGGTAAAAAATTGAATTCAAAATGAAGTCTTATTTGCCATGTTTACTAATACTAGCCCTATTATTTCTCAGCCGAACTCGATGTGATCGCGTTGCTGATTTCGAATTTCTTTCTCGCCACGTTTGCTCTCATGAATTTCTCAACGTTTCACGTCAGTTTAATCAAACCCATCGGATGGCGACCAACTTTCAAGGTAAATAATAAAAGACAGATTTAAAAAAATATATAATAAATACACTATAGCAAGGCATTTCATGTCCGCTTACATATTTTTAGTATTACAATACATGGCTGAGTCTACTGACGGGTATTCTGGCAATCGCTGCCATGATGCTCATAAGTATTCCCATCGCGATGATAACGATTGGGGTGGTCATTTTTTTCTATTTCGTGGTTCTTTACCGAAAGCCAGGTAAGATAAAATTTTTTTAAAGATATTAAACTACACAAGTACACATGTGCTGAAACATTGCGTTGTTTAACAATAACTAAAGCCGAGAAAATAATATTATGTTTTCACTTGGATATCTTTATATTTAAGAGGTGAATTGGGGATCTTCTACCCAAGCTCAGACATACCGGTATATTATTTACTTTGATACCTACATAAATTAACTAGAAGAATTACTACATTTTCCTATTTCATTTCCCACTATAGCATCGCTCTAAACAGCATTCAACAACTTGCCCATATCGAAGAACATGCCAAGAATTACAGGCCCCAGATTTTGGTGTTGACCGGACTACCCAACACTCGCCCTACTCTAGTCGACTTCGCATATCTCATCTGCAAGAATAACTCACTGATGATTTGTGGAAATATTGTCAAGGTAAAAAAAAAAAAACTTAAATAGATGATTCAATAGATAGCCTATATATCCTATATATATATCCTTTATGCTAAACTCTATTGAAATGTTAAACAGGAGCGATTGACGCATGAAATGCGCTCCAACCTCCAGCAGAAGGCTTATCGCTACTTGCGATTCACCAAAATCAAAGGATACTTCTCTATTTCTGACAACTCGGATCTCCAAACAGGCGTGGCCGCAATGCTCAGTCTCTCGGGAGTGGGAAAAGTGAAGCCCAACATCCTGATGATGGGGTACAAAAACGATTGGGCAACCTGCGAAAGAAATTTGTTGGATCAATACGTGCTAACTATACAGTGAGTTTTATTATTTTCATTGATCTATCGAATAACGCCCATTTGTTTAATTATTAACGATGAGCATTCATTACAGTACGGGATTTGAAATGAATGTAGCTGTGACGATTCTTCGTCTCAAAGAAGGGCTCGATTGCTCAGAAGTTTTAGCTGACGTTGATGAAGCGATATTAAAAGCTAGCAACAAAAAAACTAAAGGGAAAAAAGAAACTTTAGATATTCCCGGTAATTAGATTTATCTCAAGTTAACCAACAGATTCATAGTGTTCCGATTCAAATCATTCTCCTCTACCAAAAACCCAGCACTAGGAAATGAAACTCCCGAGACATTTACAGCATCTACTGATACCGAAACACAAACAGAAATTTCCACTAAAGATCGAAGTTTCGAACCAGATAAAAAGAAGAAGAAGGCTGAACAGAATCACCCCTTCAGGTAGGCCTTTATCTCATAGTTTCTTATGGCATTACATAATTTCTAAACTCATATATATTCCATAGAGACACTAACGGAAAGCCACTGCCAAAAAGCGTACTGAACAATATTATCTTATTCCAAAGCAAACAAAAAAAGAATACGATCGACGTTTGGTGGCTAAGCGACGATGGAGGTATATAACTTAAGGGTTAAGAAAATTCCAGCACCAAACATTTTTATTTGGGTTCTTCGATATTTAAATAGGATTGACACTTTTGTTACCGGTTATAATCAACAACCGATCGAATTGGTCAGCCACTAAGCTGCGCGTTTTCTGCACAGCGTCTGGTGTTAACGAACTGGAAAAAGAACACAGGGGGTTAGCTAGCTATTTAATTTATTATTAACATATTTGAATTTTGAAAGGTTTTTTAAAATTGCTATTTTATGCGTAGAATGGCGATTTTGCTCTCCAAATTCCGGATTGATTACTCCGATCTGGTGATTATTAATGACGCTGACGAAGCACCGAAAGAAAAAACAAAGAAGTGGTTCAATGGCATAATACAGCCGTTGTTACAACCAGGAACTAATGGTCTGCACTATAATATTCATTTAGTCGTCAAATTTAAATTTAACTTAAAAATTTTGTAGGACCTCTACTAACGAAAGAAGAACTGGAAGTTTTCCAATATA
Source organism: Daphnia pulicaria (assembly GCF_021234035.1). Lineage (NCBI taxonomy): Eukaryota > Metazoa > Arthropoda > Branchiopoda > Diplostraca > Daphniidae > Daphnia > Daphnia pulicaria. The sequence goes on from NC_060914.1 coordinate 9,270,105, forward strand.
AAACGGATCGCTATCTGAGATTGAGAGAACTGCTCCTGGATCACTGCTCGGATTCCAACTTCCCTACTAAGACGCGCCATCCAAGCGATATCCCAGGTATGTACAACGGGATGTTGGCGTCCCTCATCCCATGTGGATGTTCAGGGTACGCTACCAGTATGTACATAAATGGATAAAAAATTAAGAAATTCTTTGATCCCAACAGTATATGAAAAACATATACAATGGACATACCATCAAGTACATTCACTGAATGTACCGGAAGTATGTTTGGTGTACGTACAGTTCTCATCCAAAAAAGATGAAAGCTTGTGTATTAATATCTATCTAATGCTGCGTCTACACTAGCCGTTTTTACAGACAAGTTACGGTCGAATTCGGTGTCTGTATGTCTGTAAAAACTGCTAGTGTAGACGCACCTTAACGTATCTTCGATTAAATATAATTTTTTTTATTTTTCTTCTTTTACAAGCAGCATTATTTATCCGTTAAGAACTTAACTTTCTAAATAAACATGATAAATGAAAAAATAAACTTATTTTTATTATTATAATTTACTTATTGCTAAGTTTATTTATTAGTAAACACGCTACGGACTTCTGTACGTAAATAAAAAAAAATGTGCTACAACTGTTAATGTGTATGACAGTTATTAGTTTAAATAAATATATATTTTAAAATGGTCCCCTAATATCTTATATAAAAATCCAACTGTAAAGGCGTAAATCACCCCATAAAAGTAGAAGAAGAACTTTTATATGTACGTTAAGATAAAACCTTACTAATGTGTGTTATGCTATGCCCTTTCAAAACAGTCGATTAAGTAACAAACTACGTTAATAAAACTATGCTTTCATATAACTATTGTGGCGTAGCTGTACAGCACTGGCCTTCCACTCCGACGGTCCGGGTTCGCTTCCCAATATATTCAAAGCTTCTTTCCAAGTAAAATGAATTCAGAATGGTAAATCAGAGAGAAAAGCATGGAAAGAATAACAGCTGGAATATCCCTAATTTGTTTATTTCAATTGGAATGATCATCCCAACTGCAGACAATTTTGGACGTACTTCGGATATACCCCACAGTACGTCGAGGGGAAGGTAATTAGGATATTCCCCGTACATCCATTGTATGTAAAATGGGATGTACCAGATCCCAAAATTTACATCCCATGGATATACCATGGACGTCCATGTCTTAGTAGGGTTGGTTGTCATGTAAGAAATCAAATAAATTTTTATGACTTCTATTTTAGTACAAAGAGATAAATAACTAATAATGAAAAAAAAAATAGGACTTTACCAATAACTCGAAAAGGAGATTTTAGTGCTCCGTTGTATATGGCCTGGTTAGAGGCACTTACAGCAAACATGCCACCATTTATGCTCGTTCGCGGGAATCAAACATCCGTTTTGACATTTTATTCCTAAACTATAGGCCGTTTCGTCTGTTAAAAACGCGAACCCCATCCAAAGCAAGACGTCTCGTCGTCTGTCATATTAAGCCCCACTTATGCTTTTTGCTCCTTCATTCACCACCTATACGTATTTCCTTTCTTTTGGAATTTTGACTCTTTTATCCATTTCATTACATTGGAGCTGGAAGGGATTATGCATTGCTGCATTGGCGTAGTACGAGCCATTGAACCCATGCATCTATTGAAAATTTATCTCGAGAAGGTAAAGAAATATATTGTATCAAGAATCGTATAGTTGCCAGTGAAAATAATGTGTGCATTTTATACCGGTAGTAGATATTGCAAATTGAACGAAAGAAATTATTACATTTTATTAAAAAACTTTCTCCTTTTTAAATTTCACTTTTGAAAATCTAGTTATCTGAATAAAATTTTATGCGATCAATTACGCGTCAATCATTGATGCGATGGCAAACTCGGCCGAAGCTTTGCGTGGCGTTGTCTTTTTTAATATTCCTTAAAACCTTACCCTATGCTACTTTTAAACCTTATGCCTTTACATAACAGTTGAGTCGAGTTGCAGTACTCATTTAATATAGTTACGATTTGAAACTTTGGATTGTTTTCTCGACCCTACAGAAACTGATCGTAAATATAAATAAAATCGGGTTCTCTACTGGCTTATTGCGTTTGAGCCCACAAAACAACACGTCTAATCCATTCTGCATTGAGGGGTGACTTAAAACAGGTCATTGCGAAACGATACATAAAAATTAATTAATAATGATTTTTTAGAACTTACTGGAATTGCAAATAATTTTATTAAATTGAAATTGTTTTACAATGTACAGTCTAGTCGCAAATATTTAAAAAGATGGAGCGGAATAGAAAACTTATTTTCCGAAGCTTTGTCCATTGCCGGTACCAGTTGCGAAATTCTGGCCAGTGAAGAAATTTGAACCAGCGCTACCGCTTCCACTGCCAGTTCCAAATCCACCATTTTGGGCACTGGAAATGCCAACCTGTTTTAACAAAAAAAAAATCGCACATGAACAATTTGATTTTTTATAAAAATTTTGAGAAAATAAACGGGGAGGAAAAAACTTACTCCTGAAGCTGTGGCTCCTCCTAGGCCAGCAGATCCTGTTCCAGCACCGGCACCACTACCACTTCCTCCTGTGGTATTAAAAAATACATATAGTTTGAGGCAGTCATTGGGATGCAAATTTTGTCTTACCAAAGCCTCCAAATCCTCCAAGTCCTCCTCCTCCCAAACCACCAAAGCCACCACCAAGGGGACGCAGTCCAACAACGGGTCTTCCAAAGCCACCGCCGCCGAAAAACCTGCCTTGGGGAACTGCCACCGTAACGGCGAGAAGAAGAGCTAGTGTGATGAATACCTGTAAAATGAAAAATTAATAGGTAAAAATATTGTTGAGCTGGAAAACATTGTCGGTTAAAACTGAAAGCTAAGCTATACTACCTTGTTCATTTTGAGTTCTGTTTGATTCTGATTTTTGCTGATCAGATACCCTGTATTTATATACAAGTCTGCGTGCACTAAGTAGTTAGCATAATCTAAGATACATGGTCGAAGGAAAAGTAAAATTGTATGACCTAGTTTTCAAGAAACAACTCAACTCGGGTATTTCCTCATTAATGACTCGGTGATCGAGGCCAACTAGTCCATCAGTTAACAAAAAATTATTTCTTGGTTGAATCCGTTTTTTTTAAGATTGGGAATGAGAACAACACTTACTTTCATTTTTTTGTTTTATATTTGACAACCTACACTAGCTGGTTAACCTTCATTTTACGTGCTTTAGACAATTCGTGAATTTAAAAAAAAAATCGCGACTAGGAATGTACCCGATATATGACGGTTTTCGTGATACTCCATTAGGAACGATTTCCAAGTAATTTTTCGGCGTTGCTATTTGCGCTATTCACGTCTTTTTTTGCCGCCTCGTTTTGTAGAAACCCCAGCAAAATTATTGATATGTGAATTGTGATATTATGTTCCAGCAAAACGAAGCGAAAAAAAGGAAAGGGGCAAAAGACTAAAAAAAAAGGCGAACAGCAGCAACCCTGAATAAAATTACTTGAAAATCGTTCAAAACCTGTGAGTCACGAAAACCGTTTTTATCAATTAGTTTATTTGTGCTATTCAACATGTTCATTTTCTTTAGTATTTATTTTCAAACAGAAAATTTCCGGTATATCAGTCGCATGATCTCCAAACAGCTCACCATCAAAATAAGAGGCTGATTCCTGCGGATTCCTGATCGTGAACTGACGCCCATTCCTCATTGTGTGCGCTAGAAATTCCACTCCACTAGCTGATGTTCCACCAAACAAACTAGCATTATACCAGTTCCAAAGTCAACACCATTGAAGGTCCAATTATGTCAAAGTTAGTAATAAAACAAGAAAATGATGCGTAGACTAAATCATACTCTTTAGACGAATATTAAAAATTCACATCGAAAACAAATCCGAACTGTGGACGGGCAGAACTTTCCCCCAAATCATGGCAACAACGAAATTTTAATAATCTACATGATACAACAGCCATATAAATCGTTCATATAATTTGGAATGCATTGTTTTGATTCAACAAACATAGAAGTAAATATTCTTATACAAATACGGAAGCACGACTTCTTACCATATTATGGACATGATACACAGTGACCCTCAGCGGCTTTTATCTGTAGCTCACTTTTTATTTTTTGAGCTTATATTCCTTACGCTACCTCTGAGCATCTAGGAAAACTCAAAACGGGTATTTTGCATCGTGCAACACAATCAGGTTTGAACCAATTTTTACTGGATCGTAATATATATTTCTTTGATTCCTTTGTTATGGGTGGGACAGTTTTGTGCGTAGCTCTTTCATTTTGACCTTGATGCAAAAATTAAACTAGAAATCTTTAAAAATACAACACGATAGTCTATAAGCGAATGACTTATAAATAAATTGTATTGTTTTTTTAGTTACTAATATGCGGCCGTAGCGTATCGCGAATTTGCTTGCAGTAATTTTTAGTTCACCCTTCGGAATAGAAGTAGACTGAAATAAAAAATCCTTTATATTATTTTGTTTTAAATGTGTTTTTCAATTCCAGAGCTCCCGGTCATCGATGTTCCCCGAGAGCATTGTTCCGCATTGTTCCCTATTCGTAAGCTACAACTTTAGAGAACTGGAAATTATGTTTTAAAAAAACTTATGAAGCTTAATAAAACCTTAAAGGTTTCAAAAAAAAAAAAATAAATAAATAAATCGTATATACTACTGTGAATGTATTAAACTGAACACCAAACGAGAAAAAAAATCGTATAAAGAATTTATAACATTCCTCTATGCAATCATCAATAGTAGGCCTATTTAGCGAGGTATTTAGCTATTATATGTTTTTAACCACACTAAGAAAAATTATTTACATTTGGAAAAAGAAAACTTGCTAAATAAAATATCTCTGTCCGGTTATTACTTAATTTCCTAATATAACTTAAGACGCGTTCAGCTTGCATTACAACCAGTAGTATATTTAAAATTCAAAACTTTTTTAAAACAAAATACAACCATACAAAAAATAATAAAATTGGCCAAATGATTTACATTGTTGCTTCTCTTATTTTCCGTGTGAAAATCCGTTGCCTGTACCGCTTGCGTATTGTCCACCAAAGAGACCTCCACTAGAAGCTTGTCCGGATCCTGATCCACTGCCAAATCCGCCATTATATGCGCTAGAAATTCCTACTCCACTGGCTGACGCTCCAAATAAACCAGCATTACCTGTTCCAAATCCAGCACCAGTTCCACCACCAGGTGCATCTGTCGAATACAATGAGAATTTCAATTTATTAACTTTTTGTCAACACATAATAAACTAGGTTTATAATGGTAAATATTTTGAAACTATACTCACATCCACCAAATCCAAATTGTGGACGAGCAGAACAATTCACCAAAACCATGGCAAGAACTAGGATGATCAACATCTACAGAATAGAAAATAAAGTATACAGTTAGAAAATAGAAACCTCATCAACAAAATTAGGGTAAAACAACGAATTCCGGACAGCATCTCGGATACGCGAATGCCGGACAAAAAAGTCGATTTTTTCAAATTACAATTATAAAAAAACGACGAAATATTAACGAAAACTAATGAATGAATTTCAAAATATGACAGGGGATACACAATTGAGCCAAAGGGCATCTAAAAATACGCTGTATTAATTGAGTTATCATGAATTGAAATTTCTCAATTTAGCTGACGGCTGGGCAATTTTGGCTCTGTGTTGTCACTTAGTAAAAAATTTTACGGGGTAAGGAATTTCTAAGGTTAAAACTGGAAAAATCCCTTAACTAATTATATCAATCGATAGAGAATTGAAAGATCTACAATATTATATAAGGTTTTGTCTTTATTTTGAAGAATTTTCTTAAATATCAATGAAAATAGAAAAAAGGCCGAAATGCGAATTTCGGACAGCTGACGCGAATTCCGGACAGAAAATTTTGAAAAAAATTTATTTTATTTGTTTTCATATGTCTGTACATCAATCGACGCAGAATTGTGAGGCGAATCGATTGATGTGCAATGTTTTTAAGTTTTTTTGCGTGGTTTTTGCATAATTTAAAAAAAAATATTTGAGTGACAGAGGATCGAATCTTAGCAGATCCAAAAAAGCTGTCGTCATAATTTTTCTTTCCCGTTCCACTTGTTTATCAATATTTTTAAAAGTTGTAATGAATCAGTAATTTTAGTGAAACATTTTTTGAAAAAAATCGAGCAGTTAGTTTTACAATGACTACCATTCCCCGAAATGGTGTATCTTTTGTCCGGAATGTTTGTTATTGTAAAATAATTGAAGTCTTTACTATTTTTAATTTGATTCGTATGCCCGTAACCCCCATTTCGCTTGAAATCCACCAAAAATATTCGAATGGCGTACAAAAAGTTTCAAAATCACTTATATGTAGTTTCAGTCTTGCTCCCATAAGGGGCCATGATGCGAATTCCGGACAGACTATAGACTGTCCGCTCACCAATCGATCATTATGGATTTGGTAAAGTGTCCCTATGGCAGTGTGGGTTAATGCAGGCTTATAAACGTGAAGGTTGATGGTTCAAATTTCATTACTGCTATGACTATTAATCGAAAGTTATAACTTTAATAATTATGTAACGTAATGCATATAATTAACACTATTTTATTTATTGCATCAATTGTTACAATTATGGATTATTGAAGATATTTAAGGTTTAAGATGCCCATTGTTACGTATGAAGATATCTATATCCATATTACCTTTTTTTTTATATGTCTGTGGCTTGCATAGCGTTGAGTGATCGACTAAAAGATTAAGCTATTTGTTCATAGAAAGGTTTACCTTTTCCTAGGACCGAACGTCAGTCCTTTTGATTAGTAGTCTGATGTCATACCGCTGAGCTAAATTCACATGTTAAACGAAAATGCAGCGTAAGACGTATTTTTTTTTCGTCTGCTGCGGTCTGCTGTCCAGAATTCGCATCAGGGCTTAAAGGGGAGAGAACCGTTATTAATTAGACGAATTATATAAACGTCATGTAACCATTATGCAGCTAGACATAAAGAGGACGTTATTCTACATTTATTCATACTAATTTTTCTTGAAAAAGCATAACTATAAAATTATTAGAAATTTTTCAAATTTTGGTGGTTTTCGGACATTCGCGTCACGTATGGCCGACTTTCAATATTAATTTCTTCAGAATTCCAAAACAGATTTCAATTTCGTTTTTTGTTTTAGAATTCTAGATCTATTTGTTCTAGTGAAATATAGGAAACGAAAGTGATTTGCAAAATATTAATTTTAGGTTGTTAAGTCGTTTTGATCCCAAGTCGAAAAGTCTGGGCAGACGAAAACAGTTTTTGACAGCTCAATGTTTTGATTTTTTAAATCAAAATATCTCAAAATACTTTCATTGCACTGTACTACATGTCTTAAGCAATTTTACTAAGAATAAAAAACTGCGTCGATTGATATAATTAGTTTTTAAAAGTATTTCTGTCCGGAATTCGAAAAAATGTCCGGGGCATTCGCGTTTTGTCCGGAAATTCGCATTTTGGGTTTACACACAAACGCCATAAGTCGGATCGCTGTCCGGGATTCGCTGTTTTACCCTAATTAATAATAAAAAATTTAAATGTTTTGAACGATGTTTTACCTTGTTCATTCTAATTTAACAGACTTGTAGAAGAAGTTTCTTTTTGAAAAATAGAAGTGTTACTGCACGTTGCTGTTTTCCTGTTCCGCGGTTTTTATAGTTGACCGTATAGAGCTATAGGCTACTTGACGTTTGGCTGTCCTTTTCCCCTGAGGGTTTGATGGGTATTGGGCAACCCAAGATATAGGTTTTCCCAATTAAACCATCACGAACACAACCACCAAATAAACCAGATTACAATTTCCTCGAATTTGACTTCTTCTTTTTTTGCATAATAATTACGGTAGGTTCTTTGTTTTCAAATTGCGTAGGACTTCTATATACGTTTTTTCTTCTTTTCTATTTTCAGTTTTGGAAATTTAGAGAACCGAATAAAATTTGATGCGATGGCATCCAAATTCGGCATAAGCTATGCCTGGCGTTGCCTTATTCCTTATTAGCCTACCTTACGCCTCTATGCTATTTTTTAAACCTAATTCCTTACATAACTCAGTTGAGTCGAATTGCAATACTCATTTGATAGTTACGATTTTAAACTTTGGATAGTTTTCTCGACCCTAATACAGAAACTGATCGTAAATATAAATAACATCGGGTTCTCTACCGGCTTGCATTTGAGCCCCAAAAACAAAACGTCTAATCCATTCTGCATTATGGGGTGACTTAAAACAGGTCGTTGTAAAACGATAATGCGTATTTTTTAATTAATTTTAAATGATTTTTCGAACTTACTAGAATTGCAAATAATTTTATTAAATTGAACTTGTTTTACAATGTACAGTTTAGTCGCAAATATTTAAAAAGATGGAGAGGAATAGAAAATTTATTTGCCGAAGCTTTGGCCGCTTCCATCACCAGTAGCGAAATTCTGGCCAGTGAAGAAATTTGAACCAGCGGTTCCGCTTCCACTGCCAGTTCCAAATCCACCATTCTGGGCACTGGAAATGCCAACCTATGATACACAAAATCACACAAGTGTAAACAATTTGAAATAAAATAAATTGGGACAAAATCGCTTACTCCTGAAGCTGACACTCCTCCTGGGCCGGCAGATCCTGTTCCAGCACCGGCACCACTTCCACTTCCTCCTGTAGTATAAAAATATTATTAATTAGTAAAAGCAATATAAAAAATATTATTTTGATTTATGAGCATAGTTATGGAAATTTTGTCTTACCAAAGCCGCCAAAGCCTCCCAATCCTCCAAATCCTCCAAGTCCTCCTCCTCCCAAACCACCAAAGCCACCACCAAGGGGACGCAGTCCAACAACGGGTCTTCCAAAGCCACCGCCGCCGAAAAACCTGCCTTGGGGAACGGCCACCGTAACGGCGAGAAGAAGAGCTAGAGTGATGAATACCTGTAGAATGAAAAATTCAAAGGTAAAAATATCGTTGAGTTGGATAACATTGTCGATTAAAACTGAAAGCTAAAAACTATACCTTGTTCATTTTGAGTTCTGTTTGATTCTGATTTTTGCTGATCAGATACCCTGTATTTATATACAAGTCTGCGTCCACTAGGTAGCTAGTATAATCTTCTAGTTTACGATTCATGGACCATGGTCGAAGGAAAAGTAAAATTGTATGACCTAGTTTTCAAGAAACAAGACCACTAGATAGGTATTTCCTCATTTATGACTCTGTGATCGAGGCTAACTAGTCGTAACTAGTCTAGTTAACAAAAAATTATTTCTTGGTTGGATTCGTTTTTTAAGATTGGAAATGAGAACAACACTTACTTTCATTTTATTGTATTATATTTGCCAACCAAAACATTAGCTAACCAACCTTCATTTATCGTGATTTTAGACAATGTAAATAAATAAAAAAAAACACATTTCGCGAGGAGTGTACCTGAGATGACGGTTTTCGTGACACCCCATTACAAAAGATTTCCAAGTAATTTTTTGCGTTATGCACGTCTTTGGCTCCCTCTCCCCGTCTTTTTTTATGCCGCTTCGTTTTGTGGAATCCCGCGTTGAGTGAGAGAACGCGTGCGAAAAATAAATTTCACACTGTCCAAAATTATATTAATGTCCTCCCAACGACGAAATTCATCGATTTTAAATTTAATTGAAATCTTTTTTTTGAGATTTTATACGTTGTAAAATCAAAGCGAATAATAAAAACTGTGTTTACGCTATTCAACACGTTTATTTTTTGCAGTATTTATTTTCCAATAGAAAATGTCATGTATCAGTCGCATAATCTCCAAACAACTCACCATCAAAAGAAGACGCTGATTCCTGATCCTGAACCGACGCCCATTCCTCATTGTGTGCGCTAGAATTTCCCCCTCCACTATAGCTGATGTTCCACCAAATATAAACTAGCATTACTAGATATATCATTGAAGGTGTAATTATGCCAAAGTTATAATAAAACAAGGAAAATAATGGTTAGGCTAAATAATACTCTTTAGGAGAATATTAAAAACTCAAATTTAACACCAAATCCGAACTGTGCTAGACGGGCAGGAAAATTCTCAAAAATAAAAATTTTGGCAACAATAAAGATTTGCAATGTAGCTGTCAAACAGAATTCAAATGATCTACATGTTTCTGATACAACAGCGATATAAAATTGTTCAATATTATTTAGAAAAACCAGAGAATAACATTGTTTGTTTCAACAAACATGGAAAATAACCTTTGAAGTAAATATTCTTATACAAATACGGAAGCACGACTGCATACCATTATGTACATGGTACTGTGTCACTCAGCAGTGGTATTTTTCTGTAGCTCATTTTTTAATGATCTTATTTTCTTTAGGCTACCTCTGAGCGTCTAGGAAAACCCAAAACGGGCATTTTGCATCGTGCAACACAATCAGGTTTGAACCAATTTTTACTGGATAGTTAAATATTGATTTGTTTCCTTTCTTTTAGGTGGGACAGTTTCGTGCGTAGCTCATTCATTTTGACCTTGATACGAAAATTAAAATACAAATTTTTTTCTAATGCAACACGATAAAAAACAAAGAACAAAAAAAAGAGTAGGCCTATACACCACTTTGAAGGTATAAAACTGAACAACAAGAAAAAAAAATCGTGTGAAAAATTTACAGTATAGGCTTATTATTCCCTTTTGCAATCAACAGTTTTTAGCTTTATTTATCAAACCACACGTTGAAAAATTATTTACATGGAAAAAGAAACCTTGCTAAATAAAATATCTCTGTCCGGTTATCACTTGATTTCCGAATAAAAGTTAAGACGCGTTTAGCTTGCATTACAGCCAGTAGTATATTTAAAATTCAAAACGTTATTTTTCAAAAAAAAAAAAAAATGCATACCAAAAATAATAAAATTGCACCAAATGATTTACATTGTTATTTCTCTTATTTTCCATATGAAAATCCGTTGCCTGTACCGCTTGCGTATTGTCCACCAAAGAGACCTCCACTAGAAGCTTGTCCGGATCCTGATCCACTGCCAAATCCGCCATTGTATGCGCTGGAAATGCCTACTCCACTGGCGGACACTCCACCAAAACCAGCACTACCAGTTCCAAATCCAGCACCACTTCCACCAGGTCCGTCTATTTAAAGAAAAAACCTTGAACAAATTTTTCGATGGCAGGCCTATATGCAATACTCACATCCACCGAATCCAAAAGTTGGAAGAGCTGAGCAATTTACTAAAATCATGGCAGCAACTAGGACGATCAACATCTGCAAAATTCAAATAAACAACGTATTATTACTAAAAATTCTTTCACAGATAAGTAAATAAAAAAAATAGCCGTTTGTTTACTTTGTTCATTCTCTTAAAATTAAGCGAAAGAGATTTCTTCGTGAAAGTCTAACTGATAGTGTTTGTTGATGTGTCCGCTCTCGACGGCTTTTTATACTGCGGCTCCCCTAGCTAAGAGGCGGCTAAGAGCTGTTTGATGCCCACAGGCCACGGATGGCACCTGGGAAATCCAAAGTTGGGATTTTCCATCTTCTGATTTCTCATCGCACAGAAAACCGGTTATAACTGATAATTACTAGTTCGTAAACTTATGCTCTGCTGTTGTTATTTGTTATTCACTTGTATTTAAGGAGAAGGGGTAATTTTGTGCACCCAGCTTTTAAAGTTGTAAAAATATTTACACGCTTCTAATTTGTATATTGCTTCGATGACGAATTAAATTATGATGTATTTAACATTCAGCATATTCACGTCACAAATGAAACAACATTTAGTAAATATTTTCAAAATTCCATATTTCCTTAATTACCAAAACTACATGTAGATATTGGATTTCTTAGAAACTGTGAATTGATTGCGAAAAATCCTGCCATTTTGATTTCTTGGATAGATTTCAAACTATTGGTATACACACCATCCTTCCATTTATGAAAAAAAAAATATTCTGCAATCACTTCCTCCAATGAAGAATTCAAGGCCATTAGGTATAAAAGTTCCAGTTTCTCCCTTCCGTGAAATCTGACAATTAAATTTTTGTATACCTCCCTCCCATAACAGAATCTTGCAACAATTTAACATTTGTTTTATTATTATTAAACACTGCATTTCCTTCTTGTTTGTGTTCTGAAAGGTCACAATATTATTGGGCATGGGAACGGTTCCAAAATAAAAATCAAGGTAACATGTAGCATAGCCGTACCAACAATTCGTTTTAGACAACCAATAAAATAACTTTAGTTTTTTTACTTCCTATATTGGGAATCAAGGTTTTTAAAATATGATATGATAAAAAAAATGTAACTTGCCAAATTAGTCAAGATTGTGAAATGTTATTTAGCTATATAGAAAAATAACTTTTTACGATAAGCCTTGGAAAAACCCTTAATGTTTCAGCTCTCCTGCATCGAACCGGTCGGAACCGGTTTTCTGACTTTCATTATATAGTACTAGTCATGCAAATGAAGGAAACGCGGAACATTTATAAAATCCGCAAATCAAGAATTGAAAAGTAACCAGTTGTTTTTGTGCATCAGCCGTCGACTAAAGAAATAATAAATCGTCGCTATCTGCTGACAGAAATCATCTACCATCTCATCAGAATCATTTACCATTCGCGAAATTATAGAATGAAGGTTTGCTACATTTTAAAACTGAAATTTCAAAAATAAATGTTTTGATTTACTTTGAAATTTACCTCGATATATTTAATTTCAGGTTTTCGCTCTTCTCCTGTTGGTTAGCGTCTCGGTAGTGTATTCCGCTCCTCAAAGTAGTAAGTGCAAATAAATTACAAGTGAAATAGAAGATGTTGATGTAAGAGTGGATGTAATGTATGTATTTTTTATTAGTTGAATTTGCCATTATCGATGTGATTAATTCGGCTATACCAAACGTGGTGGTGAACATCCCAACTGCAGCCACTCGTCCGGTCGTGAATATTCCAGCTGTGCCATCGCAAGGAGGAGCTGCTGCTTTCGCTTCAGCTCGTGGCCCGGCTGGTTCTCAAATTTTAACTCAGACAAGTGTGAGACGTCGCAATGATGACGACGACAAAAGGAAATAACGCGCAAGCCATCCAAATTCAGATGTATAAATGTCAAATATGTAAATAATAATTTTTTCTTCATGCAATATGGCAATAGGACATGGAAATAAATAGCATCATTTGAAATTTGACTTTGGTTAATTTTTTCATTCCACAAATTTTGCACCTTCAATCCAACCCCCAAAATTTGGATTTATATAAGATCACGATAATGTTACATTGATGAAGTTTCCCATTCTATGAGCTTACGGTACGATTACATAAAAAAAAAGAAAAAAAAAAGCTAAATTTGAGAAATTACATAAAATATAATTATAGGTCCCTATATTTATTGATTATACTAAATAAATACCGGTAACCTCCGCTGCAATAATTTGAAGTAGGCCTATGCAATGTAACTAAGACATGACGTTTTATTCTGACAAATTAACATGCCAGCTATAATACAGTATACATATACGTATACACAGTACAATTATATAATAATATGCATAGGTATACCATGTACGAGAATAATATACGTGCCACACGAAACTACACGCCTGAAAAAAAAATAACCTTGACAAGGAAATGCTCATTTTTTTTGTCAATTTGGCTGATTTTAAGGGGAAGACGTGAAATGTGTTATTATTTTACAGCAGTGGAAATAACAACAAGCGAGGATGAAGGTGAACCAGTTCGAGCAACCGTAACCTGGCAAGAAAAATGAAAGTGCCGTTGTTCTCGTTCCGAGTCTATTTTAAAGATTAGAATATTGAGCAAAGTTACTTTTTTATAGTTGTTGTCCCCGTACCAATTTGAAAAGAAGGAAATATCGATGTCAATGTAGTTTAGAAAACTAGGTCAGACTACCTTGGACTATTAGTTTAGATGGTACTGAATGCGCGTGCAGTTTCGCATATAAAAGCGAGCATTTGGTCAACAAAAATCAGAATCACTCAAAACTCAAAATGAACAAGGCAAGATTCAACTTTCAGTTTCAATCGTTACAGTTCTTTCATTAAGTCTCATTCAATTTAACGACATTACCTTTTCTATTGTCGCAGGTATTGATCACTCTAGCTCTTCTTCTCGCCGTTACGGTGGCAGTTCCCCAAGGCAGGTTTTTCGGCGGCGGTGGCTTTAGAAGACCCGTTGTTGGACTGCGTCCCATTGGTGGCTTCGGTGGTTTGGGAGGTGGAGGACTTGGAGGATTTGGAGGCTTGGGAGGCTTTGGTAAGACAAAATTTGCATTCCAATAATTGCCTCAAACTATATGTATTTTTTTAATACCACAGGAGGAAGTGGAAGTGGTGCCGGTGCTGGAACAGGATCTGCCGGCCTAGGAGGAGCCACAGCTTCAGGAGTAAGTTTTTTCCTCCCCGTTTATTTTCTCAAAATTTTTATAAAAAATCAAATTGTTCATGTGCGATTTTTTTTTTTTTATAACAGGTTGGCATTTCCAGTGCCCAGAATGGTGGATTTGGAACTGGCAGTGGAAGCGGATCCGCTGGATCGAATTTCTTTACTGGCCAGAATTTCGCAACTGGTGATGGAAGCGGCCAAAGCTTCGGCAAATAAATTTCCTTATATACCCGACCTTATTTCTGAAATTCTAGTTGACGACGAATATTTGTATTGTATATTGTAAAAACAATTTTCCAACCTTAATAAAATATTTACATTAAAGTACCGTATTCATTTTATCAACTGACTTAAGTAAGGAGTAATGCTCGGGAAAACTTAAGGTAGCTAGTGCACGAGTGCACGAAGCTTTTTTGTTTTTTTTGGCGAGTTTGGCATAATCGTAGAAAAATTAAGATTGAAATTGATTTCTGATTTATGTATTCACGGAGAAGTGGTAACCCCGCTACTCCATAAACTAATGGTTTAAATATCGTAAAAGCGCGAAACTGAAAAAATTCTAATTTGGCTATGTCTTGTGTTCCTGTCTACTGTCTAGTCTTTATTTTATACCGTCTACATTGCACAGTAAACTGGATTTTTAAAGTAGGTATATACTTAGTCCCAGATTATATTCAGTTAAATTTGAAGCAATAACGTCCATGTATTATTCATCCTCTCTAATGACTAACAATTTCACCATACAATATAGTTGAATAATAATAACATTTCAAACCATTTTAATTGTTTCTTGTTTGTTTTTAGACTTTGAAGCCTCGTTCGGAGTCTTATTGAAACGAATCCATTTATAACAAAAACAAATACAATTTACCCTTTAGCTTGTGGAATGCTTCAAACTGTGCTGTCGTTTTCAACAATCAACTCCGGCTTCGTTGTCTTATTACGTTTTACGATTTGATGACTTTGTTGCAGGATTTTTCGGCGTTTTGTTGTCGGGCGATAAGTTCGCATCTGGTTGTCTAGTAATATTCTGGCTCATACTAATCAAACTCAGTAAGTTACTTGGACTTCCAGCCTTTCCACTTGGACGACGAAGACTCGTCTTCTGCGCCCGCTGCTGTTGATTATTAATTCTACTCAAAGTGGGCTTCATGAATCGTCCGGTAGGAGACCCATTGAGCGACGGTTGGACGACGTCTAAACCCACTGATGGGTTCCCTTTCGAATTTCCATTGTCCGAGCCTCTTTGCAACTTGGAAATTTCCTCAACAAGCTTGCTCATCGAATGTTGATTGAGGTAAACTGGCTGGAAGGGTTCCGCCGTTGTACCCTTAGCGAAGTATGGTGGTCGTCCCGGACTAACAGAAGATGTGCGTGGTGGCGATCTAACGACAGTTTTTGAATTCCCGATTTTTATTGGTTTTTGAATGACCCGGCCAATGGGTTTACTCGTCGTTTTTTCTTCTGGATTGTTAATACTGATTTGCTGAACCGGCTCTACTGAGCCAATAAAGAAAGGCGATTCAATTGACGCAGTCGTTGTAGTATCGGGTTGAATTAAGTTCGCTGGGTCGGTGAAGGATTGATTAATTGGATTTGTAGTGACGACAAAGCTGCCCATTTGATGGTTCACTACTCTTCCAAACGGTCGAAGCATTTCTTGCTCTTTGTCGTTCACAAGGCCGTGCCTTTTCATTATTAAGAGGTCGACAGGAAAAGATTTTGGAAGAATCGGCGGACGGATGATGCTGCTAGCTGATTTTGGGACGACAAAAACATTATTTTTATTACTGATTCCTATGGGATTTTGAACTATTCCCGTAGTTTTTTCCATTTCTGCTCCCGTATAATTTTTTTCGAACTCATAGCTCGTATTCTCCGATTCATAGGAGTTGATAACATTAGGTGGTTTGACGGATGCTACTGTGATAGCGGCGGAATCCTTGGAAGGATCCGTTACCATTTGCTGGGCAGAAAATGGGACAGGACTCGTAACGACAAAGCTACCCATTCCGTGATTCACTATCATTGTCGTAATCGTGGGCTGCTCAATACTAATCTTATTCAATTTAGATGGTAATGGTATTTGTTTAAGGTCAGCCTTAAATGTAGAGCTCGGCGCTTGGACGATGCCGGAAATAATATGTTTGGGGACGACGACTACGTTTTTTGTATTACTGATTCCAATTGGATTTGGAATTGCTCCAACAGACTCAATCAGGCCAATGTCCAGTATTTGTTCCATTTCGTCCGATTCTGAAGAACTATCCATTAATTCAATGGGTCGAGATATGGTTGGGTGCGGGGGTTGCGGACGGGGAGACGTTTGAATGGGACCAGAAGTTACAAAGTTAAAACTTTTCTTCGTTTCCTCTGGACGAAGCCTCGGCGTCGTAACTTGATTATTTGTAACAGTTTGTTCGTTCACTGGAGTCTTGATAATGTCGGTCGGTTTTCTGGTGGATTCTTTCAATTGAGTTGGTTGGAACAAGGGCGTTGGTGTTGAACTCGTCACGAAATACGGCGGCCGGCCTCGGTTAACAGATGTGGATTTTGATTTTTCTATTTCCTTATCGCTAATAATTCCGGTTGGATTCTTAATTGTTTCAATCGCCTGTTTCCTTATTCCTTGTTCCGTGTTATAATTACCGGAGTGTTGTTGATTTGTTGGTGCAGAGCTAACAAAGTAAGGCCCATATCTAGCCTTGGTAGTAGCCCATGTTACATGAGGTGATTGGGCAAAGGGTCGAGTGGGAATAGGTGTGAACGTGACGCCATTATCATCGCCCGTTGGGATTCTTAGAACTCCTTCGGATTTCCCTGACTGGGAAGGTACTGACGTTAGCCTAGACGAGCTCGCCATAGCAGAATAAGACGATCGTTCTTGAATGGAATTTTTCATTTCTGTTGGATGCTGGGAAATAATTTCTTCTTGCGTGACGTAAGCATACGGTGCCTCAGCTTTATTAGTACTAGGAGAAACGGAATTAGGTCCGGTTATGACTTTAGGCTGTTGGACAAAAGGTTGAACGCGGTTAGAAGTAACTGCAAAATTATTATTTTCCTGAAAATTTTCTGTCCTTTCAAGCGGAAAAATTGTTGGCGTTTGCTGCTGCTGTTGTTGCAAATTAAAATTCAGACTAGGCCGAAAGGGAATAACAGGGTCATCTGGAAACGGAATAATAAACGCCGATCCATCAATAAGGTCTGGAGTATCGCCGAAATTAATTCCGTTAGTGTGTAGGTCCATTCTTCTATCTATGACACCAATTGGATTTAGAATTTGTCCAATTTCGTCACTAAGAGCAATCTTCGGATGAAATGGCTCAAGCTGCGCTGAATTCACGAAATATGGTGGCCGGCCCATATTGGTAGTTAATGGTCGTCTAGGGTCTGTTGCCGAATCGCTATTGATTATTTCTGCATTCTGGGTGATCCGAATAATAGATTTTGCATCGTCTTCATTTTCCTCGGGGTAATCAAAATACTGATCTGTTTCCTCCTCGGAGTTTAAGTAATAAAATGGTTCGTCCGGTTCCGCTGTAGTAGTCGGTTTCTGGTCCTTTTCCTCCTCAGAGCTATCAGACCAATCATGCAATATTTCGGGTACAGATGCAGTTGAACTTACAGTTGTTGGCTTAGTTTGTCTCGGGTTCCCATAATGATTCGTCATGCCATCAACGATTTCCAGTGAATCGAGACTGATTTCCGGTGGTTTCGTCTTATTCATTTGTCTGCTAGCCATGTAAGAATTTGCCACGGGTGAGTTCATGAACTGCGAATGGATGAAGTAAGGTTCGGCGGAATCGTCGCGTGACTCCACAATACTTCCGCCACTTTTGCTGATGTCCAAACGTTCAGAATTGACTTGAAAATTACTGCTCCCTACGCTTCGATTTTCCCATTGTTGGCCATTTAACTTTTGCGCTTCAAGGAAAGTTTGTCGTCCGTTCTCGTTACCCATTTGGGAGTCTGCCAGTTTAATAACCGTACTGGGTTGCTTGGTTCGCGCTTGCAGTCCGATTTGCACGGGCCATTCGTTCAATCCAATAACCTGCGTGGGACTTATTTGTTGTTCCACATTCGACTGTGTGGTATGCTCTGTTGAAAATGTTTCTTTTTCGAAGCTGTTGGTGGTGGGTTTTAACGTCGTCAATTGTCCAACGACAAGAATGACGTCATCTTCATCCGCTTCTTCTTCGTCTTCTTCGACTTGACTGTTGGGATCGTTTTGGTTAAATCCATTAGTGGAGGGTTCCATTGAAAGATCGACTATCAACTGATGGTTAGGCTGACTGAAATCAGGTAAATCGTATTCCACACCGTAGTCTTCTTCTTCCTCCTCTTCACCATCCGGTGACCAGACAGATTCATAGTCGTCATTTTGTTCCTCATCTTGGCCGGACTCATATCGGGAGGGCATGTTCGGTGGATCCAAAATTGATCGCTTTTTATAATTGCTCCTCTGAGTAGTTGCGTAATAATGGTCGTCAGTTATGGTCGTCATCGGTGGCGATTCCGTAGACACTGTCAGTTGGGACGGATCGTCAATAATGAGATTAACGTCCATAACTGAAGGTTTCCCGTGTTGATATTGCTGATGGAGTTGTTGGTCTAACACAAGTGAATCCATCGACCGTACAATAGACTGTTGAGTGGAATCACTTACGTGTTGGTCAGATGAGGACAGTTCATCTTGTGATTCACGGACGTTTAAAAACAATTTCGGTGTAGGTACGAAAGGACGGATTGACTGGAAGGGCGAATGCGTCTTGTTAGTCGTCTCGTTTTGCGATCTTGTTCTGGCCAACGTCGCCGCCGATATCAGATCTAGATTCCAGCACATCAAGAATACGAATATTATGATAAACACAATCAATGGCCGTAGGAATAGCATCGCCATTGCAAAAATGGTTTGTAATCGATAATTGAGCCAGACACTTTAATTCCTTTGATTCGCACCACAACGGCAACTCGTAGACATCCGCACTGTTTGTCAAGGAAGACGATAACGAAATGAATTTGATTCCGCCGTCGTCGTTTGCTAGAGGTGTAACGGAAAAGAAAACAGAAAGTTGAAAAAAAAATACAATACAATAGAATTCTCATAGTAAAAGTGCGATGGAAAACTCATACTGATCAAGGTATATTCCGTTCGTTTTTTTAAACAGCTTTTCCATGAATGCGATGACTGTGTGTTGTGTGGTAATTGGGTTTAAATCCTGCGCAAGTTTGCGCTCAGTGAGATAGAAAGTAATGAACCGTTGCTGCTGTGATTCCTTACGAATGGGATAAAATAATAAGTAACGGGTTGGAAAAAAAAAGAATAACTTTGCATTCGAGGTTTTTTGGTTCTTAAATTGACCATCTGTTGTTTAACGCTATTGTGACCCGAGAACAATATGTAAAAGAACGTAATACTGAGCGGCAATCGACGATACTTTTCTCCGAATTCCGCATTCGATCGTAACCGTGTTCAATTACCGATATACAACACTTTTTCCTACAAGCAACATTACCACCGCTTCTATACACGTTTGCTGATTTGTGATTTCAATCTTGGTATAAGTTCATTCCTTGCCTTCATGCTGGGACCAGCCAGTACCGTTTTCCTCATCGAATTTTATTGGCTTTGCTACATTATTGTACTCTTGTTTATATGGCCTAGCATATCCTTGCATTTTCCCATTGTTTCTTTTTGTGTTGCAAAAGCGCACAAAAGGAATGAACAGTTAAGGCCGATACGAAGCAACGATTAACAAACAAGTAAAATAACAGTCACTAGGGGAAGTTATATTGTAAACAAGCTGAATTCCGGATAGTAAGATGGAAAAGCTGCAAATGAGGCGAACTGGCGAAGTCAGTTTTGAAAACCCTTTCCAGATGTAAACAAGAAAATTAAATAAAATTATCTCAAAACTAATTTGATTGTAAAAATGACAATAACAATCATAAGTTTTAAAAAATAACGATGGATCGATCACGATGTCGATTGTTTAGGGAAACAGAAGACGCGTAAAAAAAGCCTTCTAAGCCAAATATGTTTTAAAAATCAAACGAAATAAAAAAACGAAATGCATTAAGTAGTTGTACAACGCAAAAGTATTAGCTGGAGCTGAAAGTCTTTTTTTTAAAGAATATTAGATTTTTCATCCTGAAAATTTAGAAGGGAAATTGCTTAACTGTCTCCGAAGAATCAATAAGTTGTATCGATCTACTACGAGTTATATGACAATCAAACTACGACCGTAAATCGGAAAGAAATAGAGCGTCTACTCTCTACTGCAACAAAACCTGGAAACCTGCCAACAGATTCCGACTCGTATCAACTTGGCTCACGTCTGGTCCGCAGTTATCTGCCTACCAAAACTACGGAAGCATCGTGGAGCTTTTCTGCGTGTAGCGGAGAAACTGAATCCAATTGATCGCACCACGCAGTGCTACAACAGTCAGCAGGAAGATCCGACGCGGTGGAAGCTCTTTCGGCTAAACAAAAAAAATGCTACTAGTCAATGTGTCTGGTCTTGCCGGAAACCTACACAATGCTCGCTTGGCATCGTCAGTCACCCAGCGTTCCCAAATCAACTGTACTCATGCGGCAGACGACTTCCTGAAACAAAAAACGAAAGACTCAGACCGTTCAAAACTAGGTGACTGCCAGAAGAAACGGGGTCGCTTGCGACCGGATGACGAATCGAACTTGTCACGTCACAATGTTCGATTGGTTGGACAGACAACAGACGCCTTACTCGATACAAAACTTGAAACAAAAAAGAATGCTTTAATGACATCAATGAAGTTTTTTTTTTTTTTGCTGTTGGCGTACATCATTGTGTGTGTGTGCTCAAGTCAACAAACTAAAACCAAAAATTCAACACAAAGAACAATAATGGAAATTGAAAAATTTTGTCTAATCAATTTTAACTAGTCAAGAGTCTCAGAGATGGAAGAAAGTTCAGAGAAAGAGAAAATGCTTAAAGAGGAGGTTCCGAAATAGTAAAGGGAACATTGCTCTTGGCATTTGGCTGAATGTCATACAACCTCTCTCCAGGACTCGGCGGGGAATCGGATCAGTACCGGAGGTTGTTGATGACTGCCAAAGTAAATTCGTTGGTAGACGATTGACCGCCGATGTCTTTTGTTCGGACCTAAGCAACACACAACCAATCAGCATTATTAGACGAGAATTCTCAAGCACCTATTCAACCAAGGAGGATTTCGATGTTACCTTTCCAACTTTAAGGACTCGCTCAACGGCACTCTGGATCATGTTGCCGTAATATTCTAATCCGACATGGTTTAGCATGTTACACGATGACAGCAACATGGCAGTTGGGTTGGCCACATTTTTTCCTACAGCTTCAGAGAAAGTGTGGCTTGAACCCTTTTGGAAAAGCATATCATTAAGAATTTATCATGTTTAAAATAATCAATTTAATATACCATTTCAAAGACGACGCAGTTGCTAGAGTAGGACGCTCCAGCAACGACACCGGCGCCTCCAATTATTCCGGATGCCAAATTATCAATGATGTCACCATACAGATTTGGCATAACCATGACATCAAACTGGGTAGGTTTAGATACCAACTGCATAGTTGTATTATCGACAATCATTTCTTCGAACTTGATTTTAGGATAAAGTTCAGCAATCTGTTGGAAACATAGAAGAATTAGTCTAAAGTAAACTTTATTGCCCAATCTCATGAGTCATTACTTCTCGACAGCAACGGAGGAAGAGCCCATCGCCTAGTTTCATAATGTTAGCCTTGTGTACAGCGGTCACCTTCTTTCGGCCGAATTTAGTGGCATAATCGAACGCAAATTTGGCAATGCGATGCGATTTATCGGCAGTGATAATTTTCAAGCATTCTACTACGCCCTATAAATACAGTTAAGATGGTAACGTTCGTGACTAGCAGTAGGACAAAAATGGGGAAAATAACTTACCGGGACACTCTCGTGTTCAAGAGCAGAATATTCTCCTTCCGTAGCCTCGCGAATGATAATCATATCAACGTTGTTATGACGGGCCCTCACTCCCGGCAACGATTTAACGTGCACCACGTTAGCGTAAAGATCCAACTTGCGACGGAGTTTCATACTTAGCGATTGCAAATCTCCCGAATGACTATAATCAGGAGTAGCAAGGCTACCTGAGATAGAAATAAAGTATATTGTCATGCTTTTTGTTGTACAGCTATAACTTGTATTTAACTACACATTAAGGATTGCATACCTTTGAGACAAATTCCATTGTGCGAAATTGATTCAGCTACATCTTCCAAAGAAACACTCATCAAAGGCTGGACTTCACTGAAAAATTTTGGCTCAAAGTCAACGGGAACACCAGCAGCCTGAGAGTTTTAGGAATAAGGAGTGAACTGATGTTTCTAAGATGTAGTGGATTGTAATGATTACCTTAAATACTTCTTGAACTGAGTACAGCAATTCAGGGCCAACTCCATCACCAGGGATCAGTGTGCATCTTGTTCGTCCTTCTGGCTTTGAAACTGGAGCTTGCTAAACACCAATAATTATTATATCATAATCAATTTACTCGACGATTCGTCGAAAACGAAAATTCTGGACTTACGATAGCTGAAAAAGCTCGTGATTGTGTAACCCTTTGATTTATAAGTAGAGCAGTAGCCGGCCGCGAAATCTATTAATAGTTTTATAAGTAATCGTGTTTCTGTGAAAAAATTTACAAATATAGACAAACCAGTGATGCAGTCAATTGAATTTTAGTAAAAATGGAAGCCATTTGTGAAATTTTGGTGACTGGAATAAAATTTAATTTACGTCAGGATTTCACCAAACCTAGTAGGTAACCTAAATAAACGAAGCAGACGAACGAAAAAAAAAAGAGACATCTACCAGTGAAAATTGGTATTTGGTGTATATGGTGAGTGAAAAAGCCAACATGAAGCGCGTAGATACGAAATTTTCGTAATCCTGTATAGCGACGATGTATAGGTTTTTAACAACAATTTAACAACTGGTCTGACATTTTTAAGTACGGTATTTTCATTTATTCAAGAACTATTAATAGCACATTCAAAGATCAACTTGGAATGCCGCAGTATTGCATAAAAAAGATTGTAATATTGCATGGTATAGCTGAAGTAGAATTCCCTTGTTCTCCCTTGCTCGATAGGGCCACGAAGATTTGAAGAAAGAATATGCGATTATCTTCTTTTTTCACGCAGGGAATTGGTGTGTTACGAAGAAATTGCTTTTGAGACGCTGAATTAGCCTTGGTATGAGACATCGGCTACATAACCAGAGTCATTGAGGATTTGGTAGTCGACAACCTGGCGACGACCATCAGGTAAGAGAACGTCGTACCTCCCTTTAGTGTGGTTTCCGACGCGGTTCTCACTGTGGCCAAAGTCCTGACTAGTTTGAGGATCAGTGACCTTATAAGAGAAGCTGTAGTTTGCCGATGCCTGTCAAGAACGTCAGAAAATTGAAAGACGTTAAAATGCCCATCAATTGGTGGTTTATTATTATAAAATATAGTTTGATGTCTTACACTGTTGGCAGAGTCATCTGACGTTTGGAGGTTGACAGATTTTTCACTTCTAGTTGGTGCTGGGCCAAAGGAGGGTTGCGATAATACTGTTGAAACAGGTGATTTGGGTGTTTGTGAAAAGGAAGAGAATAGTGGAGGAGCCAAGCTTTTTGGGCTACGTAAAGATGATGGGGCAGAGGTTGAAGGAGTTACTAAGGTAGCCGAAGTTTGCGATGGTTTGGATGGAAATATTGGAGAAGCCACAGTTTTGGGAACCCGTAAAGATGTGCCAGAGGTGGAAGGGGGTACTGAAGAAGCCAAGGTTTTGGAAGTACTGAGGGTGGGTTGTTGAGATTTGAATGAAGGAGACACAGATTTAGAAGGCCGGAGAAGAACTGGTTTTTTGAAAGCGGAAGTGGAGCTAGGCTTTTTTGTAGTGGATGAAATCAGTGGTTTGGAGGTTGAAGACGATGTTCGCGAAGGTGAAGAAGATACTTCATCCGGAGATGGAGTAGAGAATAAAATAGGAGGGGATAATTCTAACTCCGCAAGTGAAATTTCCGCTTCAGATTCAGGCGAAGAAGGGGGAGGATCGGAAGACTGTGAATCGGATGGCTCTTCTACAGGAGCAGCAATAAATGGGGGATCAGTAGAAAGATCCTCTATTAATTTGACTGATGAAATTTTCGTCGAAGATGAGGAATAAACATTCTTCCGTAAAGGTGAAACTGATGGTGTAGTCGACGTCGACAATTCTGTTGATTTGAAGGGATTGTATTTTGGCTGATAAGTTCGGATCGTCGTAGTTTCTTCTATTCGCCTATGCACTCTGTTGGAGTTGGGCCTGAACGGTTTTCTTGGTCTGTTTGTTGGCACGGCTAATGCAACTACGGCGAAAGCAAAAAGTACCAGAGCTACCTGTTGGTAAAACTTAAAAACGTATTCAAATTATTATTAGTTTTATTATTTAAAATTGCGTATCATGAAATAAAAAATAATGAAGAAAAACTTCGGTTACCTTCATGTTGATGGGATTATTGTAAAAAAACGAATGCTTCTTTTTCAAAACGCTCTTGAGCTTTTATAAGACGAGCGAAAAGGCTGTCAAACCGCTAGGATGTTTTCTCTTCCCGGCAAGTATTAATGGAGTAGATCACATCTAGCAATTTTCTTGTTCGAAATCTCCAAACTATTTTTTTTTTTTTTTTTACATTGTTCCCAAAATCGAACTGGGATGCTAATGATGAAGAACTGGAGATTAGCGACGAGTTTCAGTCACTCTGAAACGAAAGTCGTTTGGCCTGTTCAGTCGGCTTACTTTCTCTCTTTATAAAGATTTGTTGGTTTTTTCATATCTATGATGTGAGTCGTTTAATTGCCTTTCTAAGGAAAGTTGTTATGTGGACGAAACTAGCTTCTGCCTTTTTCATAACTACTCTGTTGAATGAAAATAATGAATTGGATATTTCAGCGAAACTATATCAAGCTCTTCAATTTTATTACATCATTTATTTGTGCGACATTATGACATATGTATTTTTCACAGAACCATTCCTTCGATGCTTGCTATAAGTTGACGAAAAAAAATTTATTATGAAAATCTCAATTGTTCTTTATTAATGAAATTAAGATTATTTTACATTATTAAAATATTCCACGTAGATGATTAACATAATAAAGCGGAGCATGCTAGCTCACAAATCTCATTCACTCTAGTTTTGAAAAATACCCTATAAATATGATACGCAAATGTATTTCATAATTTCTCGTGATCATATTATAAAATTTTGGAACGCAGAAACACGATATGAATTCAAACGTTATATTTCTCTGCTGTAGGAAGTCTAAGGAACACAAAAAATTTTAATTTGTCCATAAAAACAAATTATACCAACCTTTGGCTGACAAAGAAATGAAACAAAGAAAAATGTATGGGATGGACGGACGGAAGATGGAATCTAGAACATCTAATTTTCGGAGATGAATAGAATAATGAATAGAAAATGGACACGGAAATTTAAAATTAAGTACGCGTTTTCTCAGATTAGAAGATGAATTGATTTTTCACTTTGCGGTAATCCAACTTGTTTCTGTGCACGACTAAATATTTGTGTGCAATAAGCGTAGTTTTTATAGTAGTTGTAAAAAAGCAGAAATACATTGGTTGCTAACATTTCCATCGACTGGGCGTGACAACCTGTAGTAGTGATAGTATGATTTTAAATATTTTTCCGTATTTTTCCTCCCGCTGTCCCATTTGATTCGTGTCCCATATCACTCCACCCTCCCCTACGAAGGAGAAAGCAGTTGAGCAATTCCAATTCACCCAAAGGCACACGCTCACTGCCACTCCCAAAGGAGAACACGAAAAGTAACGTGCAAGTTTCCGAAGCGAACTCGATGATAACTGGCTGACAACCGCTCAATAGCTTTGTTTCTTAATGAGAATCAAAGAATAAAATAATATCTGGTGTAAAAACTTCCTTTTATTAGAAAAACTCAATTTGTGCATTTTCCAAAATCAATTTGGAATGCTTCAATTGAAGAACACAATGTTTATCATTCAGAAAAAAAAAAAAAATAAGAGAGCTATAGGCTAGATCGTTAAATTGACTAAATGGGAAAATCCATATTTTCTTCGATTTTTGCATTTGTTACTAAAGATGCAACTGATGTTGTGCTCGTTGTGCTGGCTGGTTCGAAATTTGCAGCTCGATTTGTAGTCTCTCCAACGTATGAGACATCGGCAAAATAACTGGCATTGAGTATCTGATAGTCGACAATCTGGCGCCGGCCATCGGGTAAGACGACGTCATATCTTCCTTGGGTGTTGTTTCCGACGCGGTGTTCACTGTGACCGAAGTCTTGTTTGGTATCATTGACGCGATAAGAAAAGTTATAGTCCCCCTGTTTGAAATAATAAAAAAATTAAAAAAATTAGAAAAATAAATAATGTAAGGTTTTCAAATCAAGAAAGAAACTAAACATTTACATGTCTTTTTATCAATTTCTAATGTTGCGACACATACTTTAATGACGACATTCATTTACAATAATTACTTCAATAACTTAATTTTAAAAAACTAGGTCATACATTCACGGATGAGTCAGAAGATGATGAATAAACAGCGGTGGAAAGGGATTTCGGGATGCGTGCAAGAGATGATGAACCTTCAGACGGATTTGAAGCAGCCACGATTATTGTAGAGCCGTGCGAAGAAATCGAGCCAGCAGTCGTTGATAACGAGAAAATAGAAGAAGCTAAATCTTTGGGGAAACGCGAAGAATTCGAATCGGAGAACGATGGGTTTACTGATGAAGTGGAAAGAGGTGGTATTTCAAGAGATAGTGAGGATGTAGATTCTGCAGCAGAAATTGATGTTTGAGAGGGGAACGAAGAAGATGAACTGAAAGAGGAAAAATTATCTAAAGGTTGAGGGATGCTGGAAGAAAATGAGACGGGGGATGGTGGTTTCATTACGGAAGATGGAGGCTTCATCATGACGGAAAGTGCACCAGGATTGATAGTGGAGGATGGAGTCAGCGATGCTTTGGGGCTGCGCGCCAAAGATTTGAAAAAATTGGTCATCGAGTTCGAAGGGCGGAGAAGATTCGGCATATTGAATTTGGAAGAAGAAGTCGGTTTGAATGGCAAAAAAGAACTGGGTGTGGTTGAATCAATTGAGGAAACTGAGTCAGGAATAGATGAGGTTGAGTCGAAAGAAGAGAATATAGGATAAAATGAATCTACTGATCCAGAAAATGAGGAAGGAAATTGTTGGGAATGAGTAGATTCGGAAAAGGAGGTCACTGATGGTTCTACAACGGAAGAAACAATAAATGATGGATCGGTAGAAAGCTCTTCTACTAAGGAGGGAATAGGCTTATGTGATGTTTCGGCTGGAATCGTCGAAAATGTCGAATTCGGCAACAATTGTCTAAAATAAAATAAAGTTTTGTATTTCGGTTGGTACGTTTTGATCGTGGTAGTTTCCTCTGTGCGTCGATCCCCTCTGTTTCGAGTAAGAAAAGATATTTTGGGGCTTTTGATTGGCGTGGGTGTTGAGGAGAAGATAGTGATTGTAAGTAGAGTCAGGCCTACCTGGAAATACTTTGCCCAGAAATGTTCAAAAATAGAAAAACAAATTTTAACACCTGTTATTGGAATTGTGATTTAATATTTCAGATAAATATGCTAATAAAAGAAATACATTTAGGAGGTGCTCACCTTCATGTTGAGGATGTTGATAGGAGAATGTTCGCAACAAGAATGATTCTATCACATAACAGGCCTTTGCTTTTTTATGATCAACAAGAACTTATACATCAAACAGTTAGGATGGCCAGTTTTCTCCTGTCAGCGCTATTATGACATTTGTAGGGACTGTTATCCCTACCGGTTTGTTTCTACTATCAATCAATTTTTTATACGGATTCCGTAAATTAAAAAAGCGTCCGGAAAAACTGGGGATGGCCCGGTGACATTTTTTTGCCTATCGTCGCTGAAGCGAAAGTCGATTTACTTGCCCGTCTTCCTTTGATTAAACTTTCTCCAGATCACAAACATTTGACTTTCGTCAATTAAAATGGCTAGTGCTTTCAGGTTTAAACTAGCTTTCTAACAACCATTTATCTCTAGAAAAATGTATTTTCTCCTTATACTGTTATAGGCAACTGCTACATAAACAACAGCTAACATCAAGACTTTATGGAGTGGATTTATTCGGTACTAGTTTAATGGGCCATTAAAAATATATATGTATTCAAAAAAAAAATTTATGTCGAGACTATAACTTATTGCCACAACGTCTTAACGATATTTTTGCTGGACTAAATTCACAAAGAGAAAATGTTTGCGAAAATTTTCCCCTTTGAGTCTAGCAGATATGTTAATTTTTCAGACGAAAAGAATGTTTAATCCAGTCTTCCAGTGTAGAGAAGACGACGTCATTTATCACTACAGATATACAAGCAAGATACCCAACATTTTCCCGTTATGCTTTTATATAGTTTAACCGGTTTAACCATTTCGATTGTATTTAAAGAATAGAATCGTGTTTTTTCCATTAGCTGAGTTTCCTATTATGATTTCATCCGCATTGGAAAATCGCCCATATTTTTTAAAATTTCATTCATTCATAGCCACAGATGTGGTTACGAATAATTCTATATTATTTAATAATTGATCAACGAATTAATTTAATCAACGATAATCAGCTATAGGCTACTATCATTCATGTATAGTTTTTATCGCGCCTTAAAAGTTTCACAAAGTGTGCTTCCATCTAACGCTAGACGAACGTGTTTGATGCATACGCTTGAATGTATAATCCTTTTAAACAAAAATACGTATAAGTATTGTGTTTTAGCCTTATCCACCCCGTTTTTTATAATGTTTTGCCTTTTAATGGCAGTTAAAAAAGATAAAATTGAGATTTCTTATCTTATTTTGGCCATCACTATAGTCTAGTGTAATCATAGGATTTTATAACTCACATTGACAAAACATCATACGTCCTGTAATGGGAGTTTCGTCATACATTCACGTGCCTTATCTTAATGCGCTGACGAAAGAAAGGCACTAAAGTGATTGTAGATAAAGAAAAATGACTTTACCCTTGAGATTGGGGTTTCACGAAACTACTTTCAGTTTCCGACTGGGCTCTGCGATTGAGAGATGAACAACACCAGCTGTTTTCCCTCAGCTGACGAGCCGCCAGACGTGACCGACTTGCGCAATGTGACTTACGCCATCATCATGCCAGTGATTCTCGCCTTGGGCTTCCTGTTCAACACTTTCTCTCTCTGCGTCGCTGGCCAATCGGCGCTCAATTCCGTCGCTCTCTCTTATCTCATCGCCTTGATTTCATCCAATCTGTCCCTGATGATATTAGCCGTTCCCTGGCTGATCCATCGATCCTCCGAACCCAGTGAATGTTACTCCCATTCTAACGCCTTTTATCACGCCTACATCGAACCCGTGCTTCTCAACTGGATGGCCACATTCTCCACGTACATACTGCTGTGCATGAGCATCGAACGTTTCCTATCCGTCACTCATCCGGCTCTCTTCCGCCGGATTCACTTGCTGCCCAGAGCCAGGGCCGCTCTCCTCGTTTTTCTCTGTTTGTCCTTTGCCATTCACGTGCCCATGTACCTGAAACAGATTGTCATTTGCCCAGAATGTTGGACTCTAACGATCAACATCGATACGATCACTTCGTCGTCGTGGACGGCCTACATTTGCATCTCACAGATAATGGCCAGATTCATCCCCTGCGCTGCTCTAATCATCTTGAACATCTCGACGATATTCAAGTACCGCCGCATCATCAACAAGCGGAGTCGCATGACCTCCGAGGCCGTTTCCATGTCTCAAATCAACACGCCCAACTGTTCGCTGACCAATTTATCGTCCGTTTTCAAAAAGAAAACTCTGCCCAGCTCGTCCAGTCAAGAAGAGAAGCGTCAGCTCAAAATACTGAGCGGCCTGGTCTGCCTGGTCGCCGTGTGCATCGTTCCGGCCGGAGTGGCGGCCCTGCTGCCGTACGACGCCGACGACGGCGGATGTTACCGCTACTACACGCTGGGCGTTGTGGTGGAAGCGCTGGAGCTGTTCCACCACTCTGTGGTTTCATTTGTGATTTGTTTGTGCAACAACGACATCCATCGACGAGTCAGGAAAATGATAACATGTAATTCTTCTTCTTTGACATCAATCTGATCGATTACAAAACGATGGGTTTTTTTATCTATAAAATGATATAACACGCTGACGTCGAGCGACTCTCCATTTTGTGCTTGTAAATTTGTTGAGTAATTACAAAGGCAACGCGAATTTAAGACCGGCCGGCGAAGTTGGTCCTCTTGGGTGGTGGAGCGGCAACCTCGTCCAACACATCGGGCTCCAACAAATCACCTTCGCTGGTCTTGTACCAGTCAACGCTGTTTTTGTGTAAAAATAATAAAATGTATGTCAAGTGAAAGTTTGAAAAATAAATTATAGGACGGAAGTTATATTGCGTTTAATTACGCACCAGTCGGGGACGTTCCTCGGTCTGTCGCAACGCTTGGTGAGGTCGTTGAAAACCAAACCGGTGGTGCAGCCGTTGCGGCGGGGTTCCTTGCCACCGATGCAAACGTAAAAGTACTGGCAATCGGTAGGATCGGCGTACAGAGGGTCGATGAACTGGGGTCCGACGGGATCGGCCTCAAGAACTCGGGCGGGGCAATCGAAAGCAACAACGTCTGCAGAGGAAGAAGTTCAACGTTATTATTCCGCTCGAACGGGAAATAATAGAACAAAATGCAAGTGTATAATATATTACCTTTGCTCTGGCAGCCGGCGCGGTTAGCCTCTCCTGGCCAGGAGCAAGTGCCTGTGTTGGGGTTGAAGACCAAACCACCGGGGCAGGTGATCAAGTTAGCTGTAAAAATAATAGGAAAAGGGTTATTATGTTGTTCAACATTTTTTCTTGGGGCTGTGTAACACACCTTGACCAGATGAGCAGAAGAAGAACTGGTCGCAGACGGTCGGGTCACTGTGTGCGAAATAACCGTTCTGTCGTGGGCAGTTGGCGGTAGCGTTGGCAGGCTCTGTATATAAAAGGAGGATATAATTAAAATTAGAATTCATCAAATGGATTGGAAAAAATTTAATTACGGAGTTCGGGGCGGTCCTTGCAGTCGACGTTGAAGGGGAAGTCGCATCGGCCACCGATGCCGCTGTTGACTCCCAAATCGGCGAACACCAAACCATCGGCGCAGAGTTTCTCACTGAGGACAAAGTTTTCGCACTCGTAGTAGCGATCGCACTGGACGGTGTCGGCGAAAACGCCGTTCTTTTCCGGACAATCGCTGTCAGCTTGCTGTCCGTAGACTATAAATAAACAACGACAATGAATATAATTGTCTTATTTTTTACACAGGTAGGTAGAGCAATAAACAGTAAAAACCGTAGAAAAATAAATCATTTGACAGGGGGAAAAAATGGCCTGGGACGAGCGACCATCAGGGTAAAGTGAAAGTGAAGGACCGAGTGCCATTCGACTTTCACACAGGAAGACTTTTTGAAAAAATTTACCTGAAGCGACGACGAACAGGAAGGCGAGGAAGAACTTGGCCATTTTGATTTTTCTTCTGTTGTAATTCGTCACTCAAAATTTCAATGAATAAATAAGCAGTGAAGAAACAGGTGATCCAGGTGGCTGTGCGGGACGATGCTCTCACTGGAACCGACGCGGTTTATATGAAGAGTACTCGTCGAATCGCACATGGTTTATAGGGAGAGAAGTCTGCAGGGTTTGGGGAGGAGGAGGAGGTGGGAGGGAGCTTTACTAGGTGGTGGGTGGTTGGTTAGGGGGGAGGTGGTGAAGGTGCGTCGAAGAACATGCCCAGTCACCAGGTAGAACCTTCGCGTAGTTCGACTCTCCGGACAGAAGCCAATGTGACCTACATGCACAACGTTTACCTTCTCGCGCCCAAAAATGCTGTTACAAGCTCATATGGCTTTCTCCTATCGGTTTTTCGAGAGAGAGACGCATAATATGGTCAGTGGCAGCAAAGCAGCGGCCAAAACGGTGCTGGGTTTGGTCGTATGGAGAGTCCTCCTCTCTTTTGTCTTATTTGTCTCGATGGCTCCCAATTGGAAAGCTCCAATTTCGTGGAAGCCTAGAGTTGTTTGGCTGCCTATTATCCCAGCCAGGAATGCGCAAAAAGGAAAACAAGAGTTCTGAATCGGGCAATTTTTGGTTGGCTGGTATAACTTGCAGGTCAAGCCGAACATTATTTTTATTACCTACGTATATTATTATTATAGACTTCCCGGTTTTTTCGCCAATATACGCCGATGTGTATATACCTATATACTTGATCCAGCCGTTTTATTCCGCTGGTCGCCTCCAGTTATGTGTCAGTGCGGTGAGACTACAGTATGCTCAATTCATGACCGGTCGTTGAGCTCTTCAGCATATATAATAACACGTATTATATTCATGCACATGCGCAGATTGATTATTAAATTATTGGCTGTAATTATATATTTCACCCCCATTGAAAGATTTAGCATAGCCTCGGACGTGCATACCGTGTCAATTGTTAGATATATTTATCTTTGGCGATGTTAAATATCCAAGGACATTTGGATTTCGTTTTTTTTTTTGAGAGAGAGATTTAGGTCATTTCATCTGAAACGTATAATGGGGTATGGGTTGACCTGATCTGTCTTATACGCTTGAATGCATAAATCTTTTGTTTTGTTTTAGAGGGGGGATAGCAACAACCCCAATGCGCCAGTTTGAATTCTGTTGAGACTCATTTACTCCGGGGGTGGACGTGGAGGATCCAGGGCCGTCGAAAGAACGCTCAGCACAGCAGGCAGCAGCAGTTCAGAGATTGAAAAGAGATAGAGAGAGAGAAAGGCAAAATAACAAAAACAAAATAAAAGAGTCAAAATATGCAATAGAAATAAACAAAATGGAATATATATATATCTATGAAAGAAAAAAAAAAGTCGAACGGTTAACTTTCACCTTTCTTTCTGGCTGGGCTTGCGAGTTGTGCGCTCTCTCTCTCTCTCTCTTCGTCTCGCCTGCTCTCCTTGACTGTTTCTTGATCGACAAAGCTGTAGTTTCACTTGGGCGTTGTCCGCCAGGGGATGCCAGGCAAAAAGAACTGCTGCTGTGCAGCTTATAGAAAGAGAGAGAGAGAGGAGATAAACAGGAAATCCCATGCGACGACTTTCTCATAACGCATATTTATTTTTTCGCCGTTTTTTTTTTTTTTTTTCAAAGAGAAAGGATTTCGGTTTGAATGTAACACCGTTGGCAAATGTGGCCGTCGTGATTGTCTCATCCTGTTCCTCTTGATTGGGTTTCAATGTGGAAAAAACAAACAAAAAAACAAACAGGATAACGCCAAGCTTTTTTAGTAAACGAGAAAACTCAAAAGGAAAACTTTCACTTTCCCTGTAAGATATACATTACACTGCGCTATAGGCTGGTTAATGATACTACTTTCCTTAAGTCGTCAAGTTTGTGATATATTGATTTCAGGCAGCTATTGCTATCCTAAATCACAATTTAGTCGCCGTATATTGTCAATCACAGAAGCCATCCATCCGGCGATCCTTCGTGTATTATTGTGACTGTCCCCCATGTGGGTCATTGTCACAAGAATCAACAGATTTCTATCAGAGTTTTTTGTTGTTGTGTGTTTCTTCATTTTTGGACTGTCGTTTTGGTCTATTGTTATATTTGGTGATTCTTGGCCGATAAGCGAAAACGACGACGGCAGTAGAAAGTTTTTTTCTCCGAGTTTTGTATCTACGCAAACTGAATTCCAAAAATCGACTTGGCTCTCTACACATATATACACGTGAACAGTATGAAAGGTAGAAAGAAAAATGTTTTACCTGCTATCAGATTATAAAGGCCAATCGGAATGATTATTATTTTTTTAAATGGAAGAGAATTAACAATGTCTTCTTCCATAATAGCCATCCAATAAAAATGGGCGAGTGCAACGGTCGACGATGACCTGTAGCTGTTAATAATATCCAGCAACAAACGACGTCGTTATATGTAGGCAATGGGGCAATAATAATATCTTCACGTGTTATTATTTTGTTGTTGGGTAACGGTAGATTTTCTCCTGCGCATTTCGAGGCGTGGGCCGTGGGCCCGGAGAGAAAGAAGGTGGAAGTAATAACGTCAGGGTGTGTGTGTATACACGGAACTAGTTGTTGTATAGTTATTAGAGATTTCTCCACAGTTATTGCGTTGATAATATTCCGTTGTGGATCAGTTTTTGGCTGTGTCTTTCTTTTCTTTGGGCAGTGCCGCCGCGATCGGTCGCCGATTTTCACCGCATTTTTTGTCTTTCCTAACCCAGAAGCGTCGAATGCGCAAATTCATTCTACCCGCTAACCGGATCGCGTGTTTCTGCCCGGCCGAATGGATATCTCGGTGGACCGTATTTGAGATAATTTAGTTCTCGAAAATTCCTGGTTGAAAAAAATGTAATGGCGGGATAACAAAAAGACAAAACCCCAACACCACCAACAAGAAATGAAAAAAAAAAAATTTCAAGAAACATTTTTTTGATTTCATCAATCAGGTTCCCGCAGCTACATGTTGAAACTTTCTTTTTGATTTCGGACTTATTTTTTTTTTTGGTTTTCCAGCTATATTGAGGCGCCCATATTTCTGTGTAACCTTTATTGTTAAATAACCAAAGGACTTAATTTTTGGTCTTTGCCCGATTTTGACTTTTATGGCCTTCTACAGCACAGCAGCACCTTCGACTCCAAATTGGCATTTGTAAGCCAGGGTTAACAAGGTTTCGTAAAACCCGCTTGGACGAGCGATCGATTCAAATTCTTGCAAAAGCATCATGTATAAAATTATAAAATAATCAATCATTCCATCAGTATAATAACGCAACATCATCTGTTTCATTTCCGGCTCCTGCTGGAAGAATGCATAATGTAGCGCGTTACATTTACTTTTGGTTCCTGGTAATGGCACACCCACGTCAAATATTTAGAGGTCGAAAATGATAATACAGAACCTTGAAGGATTGATACACATTTTTCCGATTGTCTCTCACTCCCCTTCGATTAACTGTTGCCCAGCAGCACCATATTGGTGGATATTATTTCTCTTTTAAGGATGTTTAGAGGGGTTTATTACATATTCAATGGCCTCGAAATAACTTTCCTGACTCCGGAGAATTTCAAAAAGGACATCGCGATCAGACGTCCTTTGTCAAATTTGGCAGAGCTTTTTGAAATCAAAGCGCTCGCATTAGATTATATTTTTCAAGGTGTTACAGCTCCCAAGAGTCTGTCCTATCTATATACGCTTTATTATGGCATTAGAAGTTATACAGTGGTTTTTCTTCTTATTCGTGAACTCTCTCGAAAGGGGGAGGATCAATCAAGCTTGACGAGGAACGGCACACATGCCCAGCTTTTGGGTTGCGTTTGCTGTTGAAGTGAGAGAGAGAGAGGGAGAAAGAAGGAGGAGAGAGGGAGAAATGGGTGGAGAGATGGAAGCTTGCTGGCCGGATAAAAAGAAGCAGCTCTGCCTACCAAAGTGTGCATTCATCCCCTCGATTCGATCATGTATACAACAGCTCTCCTCCTCATTGCATTCGTCCCACTCCTGACTTCCGGTAAATTGTCTATTTCTAGTTTTATCTAGTTTTTTTTTAAAGTTATTATCTATTTAATAGTCTGTTGAATCAATTCATCATTTCTTTTTTTTTCCTGTTTTCACTTTCCCACCTATACAGCTCAGGCGTTCGTCTGCCCACCCAAGAATGGTCAATACCCCGACCCCATTCAGTGCGACAAATATTACATCTGCCAAGTAAGAGATTGGACCCTTCAATTAAATAAAATGTTTATTTTGTCGTGAAATTTATTGATTATTTGTATCAATTTTGTAGGATGGAGTAGCCAGCGCCCGTTTGTGCGAAGATGGTTTGGTTTTCGATTCATTCAAGCGCTCAAGCCACAAATGCGATCACATGCACAACGTCGACTGCGAGGACCGCACTGAGCTCCGTAAGTCTCTAGTTGTTATGTAACTCATTTATTTTTGGAAATTCAGGTTTTGACATAGATTAGACCCCATTCGTCATTTGACCGACAATAAATATAAAAATAAAGAAAATGTTTTCGTAGAAGCGCTCAAATATAACGATGCCGTATAATTTATGTGTTGACCTCCTTCTTTTGACAGAGCCGCCCCAGGGTAATGCTGAGTGCCCGCGCAGGAACGGCATCTTCGAGAACGCCGTAAGTTAATTTGATATATTTTTAGATGTGGGACGAAAGGTAAAAGAACAAAAGTATTAATTTATTGGTTATATCGAACAGGATCCTTCTCAGTGCCACAAGTTCGTTGACTGTATCGATGGCCAGCCCAAGCACAACGTCTGCCCACCCGGCCTCCACTTCAATGATGCCAGCGGTGTCTGCACCTGGGAGGCCGCTGCTGGCCGAACTGGCTGCGTCCGTGAAGAATGTAAGAATTCATCATATCAACCAGTTTTATTTATTTTTCATTCCTATAATCATCATTTCGTTTGATTGTCGACGTTTAGTTTTGGAAGATGGTTTCACTTGCCCCAAGTTGACCGCCGCCGAGTCGCTCACCGAGCCCCACCCCAGATACCCCCACCCTA
This sequence comes from Daphnia pulicaria, assembly GCF_021234035.1. Lineage (NCBI taxonomy): Eukaryota > Metazoa > Arthropoda > Branchiopoda > Diplostraca > Daphniidae > Daphnia > Daphnia pulicaria. The sequence goes on from NC_060914.1 coordinate 9,307,258, forward strand.
CCGACTGCCAGAAGTTCTACGTCTGCCTGAACGGAGTCACTCCCCGTGAACAGAACTGCGATCTCGGCGAGGTCTTCAACACCAACAGCAAGCAGTGCGATCTCCCCGAGAACGTCGCCGAATGGTATGGGACAACAATCCACTGTTTTTCTGATTTGATGGCATTTTTTAAATATTCATTTCCTGCAGCATTGACTGGTACAAGGATCATCCCTCATTCGTCCCTGGTTCGGTGACACCCAAATCCAGCACTCGAGGAAACTCTGGACAATAATAAATCAAATCAGCATTTTATTGTAAAATTTTCTTGGTCCCAAAAGAAATGTTTATTCTGTTGAACGTTTTCATACAATTCGTAAATACACCTTCTCGCCACTCGCCCAGTTTTTCATTTGATTTGATTTTATTATTATCACAGCTGTTACAGTTCGCACGCCTTTGTCCGATCGGTGACACATAATTCGATCGGGAGCAACGAACGGCCAAAAGGCTAACTGAGTTTACAGCTGTTACAGCTCAAATGGCTTTCTCCTATATCGGTAAACATTTAATATTTACTGCAGCAACAAATGGCCAAACTGATGCTGGGTTTGTTCGTTTGGGAAAAAGTATAGCAGTTTTGGGTTGAGTTCGTTCGGTTGCGAGGGGGAGAAAAGTGGGTGAATAGATGGAAACTTCCCGCTAGATAAAAAGAAGCAACTTGGACTATTAAATTGATTGATTCGATAATGTTCATCACAAAAGCTCTTCTTCTCATTGCACTCGCTCCATTCCTGACTTCTGGTAAGTTATTTTCTAGTTTTATCTAGATGATTAAGTTTTATATAATAGACTGTACCTATAGCTGTTGAATCAATTCATCATTTTCCATTTCATTTTTTTAATAATGCCGTTTTATTGATTATTCACGTAGCTTTGGAAGATGGGTTCATTTGTCCCAAGTTGCTGCCCTCCGAGTTCGTCAAAGACCCCAACCCCAAATATCCCCACCCGACAAACTGCCAAAAGTATTACGTCTGCTTGAAAGGAGTGACCCCAGTTGAACAGAGCTGCTATCCCGGAGAGGTCTTCAACAACAACAGCAAGCAGTGCGACCTCCCCGAGAACGTTACTGAATGGTATAAAACAAACTAAATATAATTGATTTATTTAAAAAAAAATGTGAAATTTGTATTGATTTTCTCGGTTTTATTTTCGACAGCATCGACTGGTACAAGGATCATCCTGCAGGCGACATTGACGCAGATGGCGGAAGATTCTATGGTCGCAAATAAGTCGATCAACATTATCCTACAATCCTTCGCCTCAACCAATATTTATTCTGTTTAACGTTTATTATCATGGAATCGGTAAATACTGGCCCTCTTCATTATTATTTTATCTGGTCATCTGTTGCGTTAATACTTATATACATATCTCACATTACCTAAATTCAGCCTAAATTAAAAATATACGGAGACTATTAATTATACTACTGCTATAAGCGGTTGAGCATTCAGCATGAGATGGAAATGAATTGAACGCCAAACAAATGGTGTTGACGCAACAAAGGGACTCTATGTAGACCGGTTGGTCCAGCTTTTTGCTGGTTTGTTTGTTTTTTAACTCTCCATTTCAGCAGAGTTACAACACACACACCACACATTAAGCATGTACGCGTTTCGGTGCCCTACAGCTGATGGTTTCAGTGAACCAGTTTGGGGTCTCTCGATTACCTTCACGTCCCTCATTCGCGCCTTTAACGGCGCGTCGTTAATTCGAGTGTCATGCGCGCCCTGTCTCTTTTGCCTGCCCAGCCAAAGGCGATCGTTTTTTCCCTTTCACTTTTGCATTCGCCTCGTTCGATTCCCAGAAGGGACAAAAACAAAAAACAAAAAAAAAACAACCACACACTTTGAAATTGAAATTACAGAGAAATAGAAGCAGAGGCGTCCCCTTATTCAGCAGTTTCAAAAATAAAATAAAGAGCGCCGATCATCCAATATTGTTAGAGCTCATATTAGGAAGCCGTTCGACATCACTTTGGTGTCACCCGCTTTCCCAAAGACAAATAAAAGAGCGCATTATTAAATATAATACTTCAGCGCTGTAGAGATCTGATGGGAATGGCGCAATTTTTCAAAACAGCTGGAGATGATCGCCAGCGCAACACGAAACAAAAAAAAACTTTCCCGGAGAAATACATTTTTTTAAAGGGAGGTACCCATCCGATATTAAGGAGAATAATGTCTGTTGTTATATATTTCTCTTTCTTTTTCTCTCTCTCTTCCCCTGACGCGATTCGCTTTCGTAACGACGTAGAAAAAAATGAAACTAAAAGGCATCAGGTGAAAATGTTACAACTCGAAACCGTGCGAGTCGTTTCGTGCAAATGTCTCTTTTCACGATGTAGCCTAAGCCAGTCGAATCATAATGGGCTACGGTTATTATAGTTACTGTTACTGTAAAATAGCTAGCGAGAAAATTTGACGGCGTCGATTACTGTAAACATTATAACTGCCAGGATATGTTTTTAATGTTATTTTGTCTGCAAAAATAAAAATTAAAGAGAAAGACGAACTTGCATATCTTTTTTTATTTTCTATTCCCCGAGAGCGATTTTTGATGGCGTGCCAATGGGAGTCTCCAGCAAACTGCGCCCTACTAAACGGCAGCCCATCTGATGGCAGACTGAACAAAAGTCGACTTGACAATAGGGGAGTGTAATGTTTATGTGAACGAAGCTTGGAGAATGCCTTCCAACTCAAAAAACCAGATAGCGCCAGACGAAAAAACAAGCGCAAAAACCTGTTGGCGGCTTCGTTTTGTTCATTCAATCCGCCATCGCCATCAACGAGTCTCTTTTCATTTCCCAGATCCAGTACGTGTGATTAATGCCATTTCAATGTAGGCTACTCACGACAGTCATGAAATACAACATCTATAAGAAAAAAGATGATTATAAAGAAGACGAACTGAACAAAGACAACGGTTTTTTAGATGAAACTATGATGGTCTAGTTTCTTTTGGACAGGTAACGGGTGATCGGCCTCGATGGAATCTATTTGAAGAAACCACATAGATTGCTGGGCTATGATTATGTTGATGGCGCGTGTAATCCGTGTTCGCTTCGTTACATTTCTTTTCGAGGATGACGGCCAATTTGTAATGAAGGGGTTCGCCCTGTTTGGTTATTCACTAGAATCGAAAAAAAAAAAAAAACCTATCTCTACCTTCTCCTCACCACCTCCCACCTCGCACGTAATTCGTGAGCGGGATCGGGGAAAAAATAAACCGTGAGTGAACGTGTGTGCTGTGTGTGTAAGGCGCCTGAAGGTCTCTCCACACGCAATGGCCTCCTCTCTAACCCACACACACACAGACACACACAGGTAAGCACAAAGTATAACAAAAAATATGGAACCGACGACGACAAGAGCTCAGACTGGTCGCCCACTTGCTACCGGTAAGCTGCTGTGTTGCTATCGTGCGTGTTTTTCTATACTTTAATATATCAGAGGCTGACGTTATTTTTGTTACAGTGCTCGTTCGCATCCCTCACTTGACTTTTGCACGGATTCCAACCCACCTGAACACTTCACCAAAATCAAATCAAAATGAGGATCTTTCTATTCGTAGCTGTCGCTCTCATTCCCCTCGTCGCAGGTAAATTTTTGTTTAATTTTTCAAAATCATTTGGTGTCACCTTGATAACATTTAGATCAAGTCTTTTTTTAAAACTGTTATATTCTTTATATATTTTTTTACCTGTATTGTATGAATTAATTCAAATATCAAAGGACATTGTAGAAAAGTGTGTTTTAAGGCTATCGGATTCATCGGCTTTTTTTTGTTTCGACAAACGAAGGTCTAATCGAGGGCGTGGTCCCGGCGCTCACAACTTCCAAAGAGAGGGGGGGGGGGGAGAGAGAAATAAAATTAGTGCAAGGAAACAATTAAACAACTAAAAGAAAAGAGACACTAACATATATAGAGAAGGGGAGAATTGCATCAAGATGTAATCATCGTCGGATATCAAATCAAAGACAAGGTGACGTGCTGGTGAGAGGGCCGAGGGCCACTGGAAAAAGACAATTCCATTCACTTTGAGCCATTTGCGCGTCGGCTATGTTATTGTGTATTATTACGCCGGTGGTGGTGGTAATACTGCTTGGACATGATGACGCCGGTTTGAGTCCAGCGCGCTCAAGGTCTCCAGCTGGATAAGAAAAGAGGAACTGGGCATTGTTATTTTTGATTCGGGTGGAGTCCGTTTGAGGATTCGACGCTTTGGGTGGGACGAGTGCCGGAGAGAAGGCGGCCTTCGATATCTAAAAAAGACACCCGAGGGCCTTCATTGTCCAAAAAACGTGCGATGTGTCCAGCTAGTAGTATAGTCCAGTCTAATTGAAATAAAAATCAAAAAATTTAAAAAAACCCACCCGCCCAGTCGCCGGCACATTATATTTATTATCCGAGTGTACTCGATTCGCTGGTCTCAATTCCCAGCATGTACTATATCGCGATTTCCATTCATTACACCAGTCCCCCCTCGACATTGATAGAGTTCCGCGGGGGACACTTAGATTATACCCTTCCCTCCTTTCCCGATTCCGCAAGGTGAAAGTCTTTTTATTTTTAAAACCCATTGAAAAATCGGCAAATTATTTCATACAATAGATAGTTACATTCCCTTTTCCCTACGCTATACATTCACAAAGAACTTGTATATTATGGGAATTGTTTATAGACATGCACCTGTCAAAGTCTTGTCAAGATGACCTATAATAATGATGTCATAATTAAATCCATCTGTGTCTGTAATTAATTACATAGGTCGTGATACCGGAGTCGCCCGGCAATCATCTCCCTATCAAGACTTGAGCTCTTGCCCGGAGGATTACGGACTCCAGACGTACGCCCACCCGAAGAACTGCGACCAATTTTACAAGTGCGCCAACGGCACGCTCACGCTGGAAACCTGTGAGAATGGACTGCTCTTCGATGGCGCTGGATCCGTCCACAACTTTTGCAATTACCACTGGGCCACCAACTGCGGCGATCGTCTCTTTGAATGTATAAAAATTTCTCCATTCAAATTCATTCATTGTGTCTAGCCAATTGAATTGATTGATTTTGTATTGATAGTGACTCCGGATCCGGCCAGAAATCCAGAGTCCGTCTGCGAATACTCTTTCGGTCTCTTCAAGCCGACGGCCGCCGATTGCGACATTTTCTACTACCGATGCGCCTACGGCGAGGCCGAAGAAGTCGCCTGCGACAAGGGCCTGGCTTACGACGACCGCTCTCATTCCTGCAACTGGCCCGATCTCCTCCTCGACATTGGTTGCGATCCTGAAAGTGCGTTCGGGGATCAATTATCCCATTTCTTTTGTTGCCTTAATCTTCATTTTTATACGGAAAGAAAAAACCTTGGCAGGGATTTATATGCCCAGTTAAACAATAGCATCGACCTTGGCAGATTTATCATTCGGTCGATATCACATTAAAAATATGTTATTCTATATTTTGTAGGAAAACAAATAATCTTATATATAGCTGATTATCATTGCTGGGGTTAATATTGACTGTGAATAATATTGTCAACTTGACTTTGGCAGAGGTCGTCGGATTCCGCTGCCCGGATGTGTCCAGCCTTCCACCCAACTCGCTCGTCCGCCAGTTCCTTCCTTTCCCCCGTTACGCCGGTATGTATATGATGACGCAATCGTTTTATATCGTACGATTTTGATTGATTTCTTTTTTATTTCTTTCGCACGATTGCCAGTTCCCAATGATTGCGGTCGACTCGTGACCTGCGTCAACGATTACCCGCGCCTCATCAGCTGCGGATACGGCAGCGCTTTCAACGAGGACACGCTCACTTGCGACGATGCCGAGAACGTTCCTCAGTGGTGCGTATATCAATCAGATGTTTATCAAGTGAATTGGATAATAATTTGTTTTATTTGAATTATCAGCGCCAATTACTACAAGGAGTAATTGAATAACGACGGATATAAGATAAAGGCCTTTATCCATTCTAGAAGATCGGCCTTCACATCTTTTGAAAATATCAAGAAGCTCCTCTACTTAATAATTGTTTTGGCACGAAATAATTGTGCTGGGGCACAGCTTTTGTGCAGATCGTTTTCTATCTCTCTTTAACTCCGCATTTAGAGACACACTCTTGGCAACTCTGATGTGACCATTTTGATTGGCAAATCTAATTCGAATGATGCTTTCACTTCTCTCAATGTTTCTATCCATTTAAAAAAAATTGATGGGCTAATCAAATCGATTTCGATTGACGCCTCCTTTTGAAAAAATTCTGGGTGTTTTCTACGCGTATGTACAGCTTTGTGCGTTTCTTTTCTGCCTTCTGTCAACTTTCCTTACATTTTTTTTTTAATTTTTTTTACAAAATAAGACGATAAAAGAAAAATGGTATCTACTGTATTTGTTTTCTTACAACTTTCTTTCAATTTTATTTTCACATTTTTATTTGGAATTATTTTCTCTGTCAGGGTCCTAGATACTTACAAAAAAAAATAATAATTTCTCTTTTTCATTGGATATATCTTTCGATAAAAATAAACAGATGAAACAACGAAATAAATACGTGCGCTTTATATTTGTGGTTATTTTTTTACGATCAACATTTTTACAATGTTGCTGATTGATGTGACGTGTGGGTCCTAACATAATTCCTATTTATATGATAGCCGCTATTGTTCGGTTGGCTTTGCGTGTTTTTTGAACTGACGCACTTTCAAATTCGTGCCGTCACCCGCGCTTCGCTTCCGGCATTCTGGGTCTAAACAACATCTCGTGCGTTCTTTTCCCTTTAGGTTTTTCTTTAGACCTCTTTTCTTTTTACACCAGCAGCAGAGTGAGTCCCAATTTTCACCAGTTTTCTCACGAACAGTTCCCGAACGTTCCCGAAATCGAATTCTACCAGTGTCCAGAAGGTGGCACTTTGTGAATCTTCGTGAAAGAATAGGAGATGAACGCGGGAATAAGTTATAATTGAGGAATATAATCGTAGCGGGAAACATGTTTCCGTACAAACTGAAAAAATTCAAACTTTATGTTTTTATATATTGATGGTGTATAGAGTATAAAGAGAAATAATAATGTGATAACTTTTCGAATTTCATTGTATTTTTTATTTACAACAGCAAAGAATGGTACAGTCTTTTTTTCTCATTTTCGTACGTAAAGTGAACACAGGCGAAATTTCGAAGAAAAAAAAATCTCTATTTTCGCGTGCGACTTTGATGGACGGAGCGCTGGTAAATGGAAACAAGAGAAGAAAGAGGATGGGGCTGTGTGGGTAGGTCAACTGAGTTGGTTGGTTTTTTTAATCATTTTTTTTTTGTAAAAAGTTTGGAAAAAAAAATTTTTTAAAGGAATGAAAGAAACGATGTAACAAAGGATCTGGATCTCAAGGAACTTGGCGTTCGATGCGTCTAGATGAAACAACTGATGACGTCAAAAAAATAGAGGGGAATGGAAAAAAAAGAAAAAAAAATTAGAATGAGGAGAAAATTGATAGGTGGGGGGGGAGCCAACGACCGGTTATTTTTTCTTCGTTCGGATTCCGCAGAGTCAATCTGCGGAAATTTACCCAGGAGTCGCGGTTTCCTTTTGTGTTTTGTTTTTTTATTACCTTTTTGCGAAAATGAACGCGGTCAAGCGGTCAGAAGTAGAGTAATGACGAGAGTGGGTGGGGTTGGGGATAAAAGGGGGTGGGGGGGGGATTGAGATGCTCGTTGTTGATAGGCTATATACCATTCGGAGCTAAAGTCGTACCAATTATTTCCTTTTTTTTTGTTTCGTGTTTTAGAAAAAAGATAAAAATTCTAGAAAGTGTAGAGAAACGAGGAGACAAATCAAAAGTGATTATATAATGATGAATGAGGTTTGGTACGTTCTTTTTTTGAATTTTTTGTTTGTTTTGTGTGTAGATTAATAAAAAAAATTTCTTTTTCTGGGAGACGAATTATTCGTCTTAGACCAGAGGAGCGGGAGCGGCGGGCTCTTCCTCTTCGACGAAAGCGGGTCCAGCGGGTGCGTTGGGGTCATCCTCTGGGGGTGGTGGGGGAGGAGCCTCGCAATCCTCAGTCGGCGGGTTGGTGCAGCGGAGTGAGCGCTTGTCAAAGACCAAAGTGGCCGGGCAGCGCTGCAGACGGGGGTAGCCACCCTGGCAGGCCCAGTAACGGTTGCAGGATTTGCCTAGTGGCACATTACCGTTGGCATCGTCCTTGCACAAAGCTGTCGAACGAACGAAAAATGTGTGTGAACGTGATCCGTTGCTAATTGATCAAATGAATTTCTTACGATGTTTCTGGCATCCCTCGACGGCCTCGGGCCAATCGCAAGCGTGCTTCTCTTCGTTGTAGAGCAGGCCGCCGATACAGAACTGCTCAGTGGACGTCGAGTTCCAGCAGGTCCAGTAGCGGATGCAAGAGGATTCGTGTCCGAAGATGCCGTACTTCCAGTCGCAAGGTCCCACACTGACAGGCGTGTCTGATGGAAATTTAAAAACAAAATCAATGACGAAATTTGCATCTTTGAATATGATTTCTAAATATTTAAAAAACTGCGTATAACTTACTGGCCAGCTGTTTGCCTTCGCAGGAATCGCCCCTCCACGGGTAGTCGCAGTTCTCGAGAAGGCCGCGAGCCCGTCCGGCGAAAACCAGGCCATTGGGGCAGTCGAACTGTTCGGCGGCTCCATCGATGCACTCCCAGTAGCGATCGCAATAGGTGACGTCGGCCACCATCTTGCCCTTGGCCTGGCAAGGATCGGCCTGAGTGGCCTTTAACTGTTGGGCCGCCGCTAAACAAATTCATGCAAATTTGTTCGAATTAAAATTACGTAAGATAGAAAATTGGTAGAGCGAAATAATCAAAAAATCAAACATTGACAAACAATTTGTTGTGACAAAACTGAAATTTGGACATGAGTATAACTTACCGGAGGACACGGCCAAGGCGAGGAGAACACAAGCGATATTAGCCTTCATGGCTGTGTTAAAAGGAGTTGAGGAGAATTGAACGAACAGGTGATGTTCACCGATGAGGTAAGTTATACAAAAACTGGCAAGTTTCTCACAACTTCTTTTTTCTTTCTTTTTTCTCCGCTGATTGTCAGGGGGGAGAGATGTGCTGTCCTGGAGCTGGCCCGTTGTCGAATGATGCACCTTCTGGCCGTCGAGGCCCTTTTTCTAGCATTCAGCCGGACCGTGTGGAGCAGCTCGGGGATGAGCCCCCCGCGTGCGCGTTCCGTTGCCATTTCCTTAATCCCCGCCCATCTCTCCTTCTCCGGCCAACCCCCTCCCAAATAACGTCGAAGAAAAAAGCTTTTCCTTTTTTTCTTTCTTCTTCTTTTTCCAACCCTCAATCTCTCTCTCTCTTTTCTTTTTCCTTTTTTCTTGTTTCTTCTGCCGTCTTCTAGAAGTTCTTGTGGGTAGAAATGACTCGAGATACCCCACAGCACCGTCACCCACCTTTCACCTACGTGGTCGACTTGATGTATTCATTTCCCCTCCAACGAGAATTTCGTCGTGAACCGGCGAAGGTTTTCTCGATTGTTTTGTTTCTTTCTTTTTTCCTTTTAGTGCGAAAAAACCAAAAACTCTTTCCTGATTCTCTGGAAAGGATAAGACTCGCGAGTTCTCTAGGTTTTCCCGGTTTAGGGAATGTCGACTGAGAAGTTAAAAGAAAAGTGTGTTAACTATTATAAAAAGCTGAAAAAAAAAAGTTCAAAATGTCGGGTAAAAGATTTACGGAAATTCGCAATCAACATTGTCGCCCGCCCCGTTATTATATCACACGCTCAGCGATGGAACCGATATACAATACCGCATAGATGCAGTGCACGAAAAACATGTATACATTGTAATATGTGCAATAACGCTCGGCTAGAGACGCGCAAGATTGGCCTCCATTTTTGCGGTACTTCGCCTTATACCAGAGAACCGCACCAGCTGCTGTTTACGGGAGCGGAACCGAGTGGCTGATTTCCCATCACCAGGGTCGGGCCGTCCCAGTTCGGTTGACTGAACTTTGTAGATCAAATGACATTAATAACAAAAAACTCATTAGATATATATAGACTGATGAACGACCTGACAGCACATCTGTGTGCTAGTCATAGTTTGTTCAGTTGTCGAGTGTTACAGCTGTTGATTTTGCGGTATAACCGCGATCGACCGCTGGGTGGGGCCATTTCTCCAGGTCGGGCTACTGAACTTTAGTTCGCGTTTCGCATTGTCTTGATCAAATATATACATTAAAGATATATACTCATTACTAACCTATATAAAGTTTCATTGTGGTTTTTCTTCTTCTTTTCTTTTTGTAATATCTTTTATTGGTTGTTTCAAATAGTGTTAAAAGGGCGTGAGCGCGAATATTTCTTCTTCTTTTAATCTACTTCTCATGTCCCGAAGGATGGCCAGCAACGCATTCTAAATAACTGGTCGCTAGGTGCTGATGTTGAGAAATAAAAGGGGGACAAAAAAACAAGTACCGAACAAAGTCTCGTTTTTTCCAAATGTAATTTGGGAAATAAAAAAAGGAATAAGTTTCCAGTATGGCGTCATTAGTCCTTGGGTGTATATTGGCGACGCGGGAGAACGGCTTCCTGTATTTGAAAATGGCTGCCCTTCTCCTTCGCATTCATGCCATTTTCGATGTCATCAGCGCACGATTGATCATTGGAGCTGGGGTAGAATCGTAAAAAAACAACAAAACAAAAAGGAACTCGGCGATTATAATAATGAAACGTGTTTGCAGCTGGTGTATAACCTTCATCTTTTTTTTAATTCTTTACTGTCTACAATTTTTTCCAGGCGTTTCCAGCAGGGGACAGAAGTTGAATAATAAGACAAGACCCGCCTTATTTTTGTATTAAGTTTTAGACTCGGTCACTGTGGAACCGGGTCACGGATCTCTCATTATATATATCGAGATCAAATGATTTTTAGGAGCAGAGCCGAGAGAATTGATGCCATAGAAGACAGAAATATATAAGAAAAAGGATCTCCTCTAAGCTGGAATGAAATAAAGGAGACTTAAAGAGAATATAAGACAGCAGGGGGTTCTCTCGGTATACATAAAGTATTATCTTGATGAAAGTGATATCTATTCTTTCCTAGCTCTATTCACCTGTGTATGGCTGGGGCCAGACCAGGCCAGACCAGGCCTTATCGTCATTTTCCACGACTTTTCTCCAATGACAAATAAAGAAAATGGAAATCCTCTAGAGGATGAAGAGGAGGTCAAATAGGTATGGCGGCTCTCTCTCTCTCTCTCCCAAAACTTGTATAGTTATAAACATTGTGGATAAGAGGCACGTCTTCTCCTAAGGTGAAAGTGTTTGCCCTCCTATATGTGTGTGTGTATGCTCGTTTTCTCGAACGCGCTAGTAGCAATAACAAGTGCTATATAACATTTGGCTAGACCCGGCCGGCAGCCAAATTACATGAGGCCATACACACACTTAAGAGGAACCCCAGCCAAAAGAATAATAAAAAAACAAAACATGAGACGAATATCATTGTTAAACAATTTGGGTGAGGTTATATAAATACTATATTCTCTCACGATCTAATAAGAGGAGATGATGGATACGGCGGGGGACTATATCGCGGGCGCGTCGAAGAGAAACCGCGTTTATAAAATTGTATGTAACCGACGGCAGGAGATTGACTTGAAAACGGTGTGGAGAAAACCCAAAGAGAGAACTATGTCTGTGATTATGAAGTGATCAAGTGGTCGTCATGAAATGTGAGAGAACCGCTGCCGAAATGAAAATCTACTGGCGCATAATATAATCAATCCGACCGAGAGGGAACTTTTTGGGGGGGTTTAGACACACATCCAGAGAGATTGGCCAAAGAGAAAAGGAGAATATAACGAGTTGAATACGTCCACGCCCTTGTTGTTGTTGCTGCTGCCGTGTCGTTTGTCTGATTCCCCTTGATTATAATTCTTTTTTAGATTTTTATATTTCTTTTGTCTTCCTTTTCTTTGCTGGTTGATTTCTTATCGAACATGCGACGTGACTTGGTTACACCGAGGAGAAAGTCGAATGAATGGAATCTTGTCCGACCAAGAAGAAAGAAAACAACGACCGACCGAGAGAGAGAGAAGCTAAGGAGAAATAGTAGAAGTTTTAAAACATTAAAAAAAAAAGCAGCAGCCCGAGCCGCCGACCATGCCGACAACTTTTCCTTTTCGGCTGGCTCGCATCGTCTCTTCGTTATATGTATAAAACGACAGCACTAGGTATACTATAGTAAATATCAAGGCCTCTAATTTGGGAGTTTTTATTTTTTAGGGCCTCGAAAACATTTCCCTTTTTGTTGTTGTTTTACCTGCTGATATTATACGTGAGTCGACTGCTGTATTATTTTCTTCATGTTTTATAAGACGTGCGCGCACCAGCAACAATCCGGACATACACGTCAGGCCGGTCTTTTCTATATATGTGTGGTACCCTCCTTTCTCTTGTTTTGTTGCCTCGCCAAAAAGAAAATCTTCAAAAAAATAACATTATTGTGTATAATAATATAAAAAGCTTGTCGATGCGCGTTCGCCATTTCCCGTTTTCCCTCAAATCCTTATTTCGATCGAAGTAGACGACGACTTGATTTGAATGAAAGTTTGTCGACCCATTCTGAGAAGATGTCACACGCACCGTCATGATAAATACAGGCAATAATCCAACACATCGTTTTTATTGACTCAATTCACGTTTTGTGTATAACTGAAAACAAGATGACAGATAAAATTTAAAAGAAAAAAAAGCAAGTCGAAAAAGGTTTTTTTTTAGCGCGTGATAATATCACGATGAATGCCAGCGGAATAGAATGGCGAATTCTACATGTATATAATGCCAAAGAAATAATAATAAAAATAAAAAAAAACTGCGTCAATGGAGAAAGTTTTCCCCCATCTTTCCCTATCCTACACTAGTGTCTGACGATGTCTGGTCTGCTGTTCTCAGGTGTGCGTACGCTCACTAGACGGGGTCAAACAGAAGGGGAGAAAGAAAAACAGCCAAGATATGGAGGTGAAAACGTACCGGTATATGGGTTGAAAAGGGAGCTATTGGACGGGTCGTCCTCTTTTTTCTTCTTCTATTATTATTCTTGTTACATTGAATGGTGCATACATACATATTTAGCCTCCAAAAAGCGCTGGGTGTATGCGGCGCAGACAGCATCACCGAATCGGGGCGAAAGCGATCTTCTTTCATAGTCTACCACAGCAGGTAGGTATATCCACTACAGACGAGAAGGAAAATAAAGAGCTGGCATGAATAAACAAAACGGAATAGAAGGGGAAGATGTAGAGAGAGAGTAACACAAAACAAGAAGGTGGAGGGAGGGAAAAGTTGGGAGAAAGTCAAGTAGGTCATCTCACTAGATCTTCTCGCACACAGCCAGCGTCGAGTTTCTTTCAGTTGAGCCCTCGTCCTCATCACCTCTTATATAGGAAAAGGAAATCGAACCGAAACCCACACACCGTAGACACGCTTGCGTGCGTTCACTAAACAACAGAAAATGGATAGTACATATATAATGTATGTAAAGAAAAACCCCAATTTTTTTTCTTCAAAGGCTATCGTGTAACGTGAAAAATCTGGATTCTTTTCAACCCTTTCTCAGTAGGCTAATTGAAGCCTAATCTTACATGAATAAAAGAATAACCCTATACGCAAGCAAGGTTCGACCCCTTGGCCTCCTTTTTCTTTCTTTCTCCCTGCTGCCATCCTCATATAACCGATAACAGTAAAATACCACCTAATAATAGTTGTTTGGATGATTGCGATAGAAGTGAAAAAAACAAAAACAAAACAAAGAATTGCCCAACATCACACAGACAAAGGGCATGAAGATATTTTTAACAAAGGCAATTTTTCTCACAGGAATATTTCATAAAAATTTCGCGGCGTGACCGAATTTCCCGGTCATTGTTTTTTTTCGTCATTATTTATAAGCTGGTTGCTGCTTTGGCTGCCCAGGTGTGAAGCGATTCGCACAGCTGGAAAATGGTGTGTAGCTTTTAATATTTCCTCGGGTCATTTCCGCGACTTGGTTCCCTTTTTATTAACGTTTCATCACGAACTTGTTTCAGCTGTTGGTGTGGCTGAATTGTTGTTAAGTGTTCAACAACGAGACAACGACACTTATGTAGGATGATCGTTTCGCCGATGGCCTCAATTTGATTCTATTTGGCAAGGCTGTAACGATCTTCGTGAAAAGATATCAGCAGACGAAAAACATTCACGCCGCCCGTTAACGGCATCAACAATGAAACCGTCACTGCTCTTCCAACTATTTCGGCCTCCTTTTCACCGAGTGACGAGACTTTCTAGCCGTAAGCACTAAACTCTCTTCTGGACTGGTATACCCGAGAGCGGAATCAGTCGAAAGATAATATATTTTGTTTTTTGCATTTTTTCGAATTATTGTCGTCGTTAGGCGTCACTCACGCCAACTCGTTTGCTTTGAGGAGCCACACATGCGGTGAGCTGCGAAAGTCGGATGTCGGTCGAAAAGTGAAACTAAGCGGATGGGTCCAATTCCAGCGAATGAATAAGTTCGTGTTGCTGCGCGATGCCTATGGCGTAACGCAACTGGTGGTTCCTGATGAGGTTTGCACACCCAAAATGTCTAATTGAAGTCTTGAGCAATGTCGAGGTGACTTTCACTTTTTTCTCGCTCACACATACTCTCTACAGAAGTTGGATGTCCTGGACAAAATACGGAGTACTCCTCTGGAATCAGTTATTTCTGCCAATGGGAAAGTTGCAACGAGACCTCCAGGGCAAGACAATCCTGTACTATAATTAGTTTGAAACACAAACAACCTAATAAATTAACTCATATCTCTTGACAGAATCAACTCACAGGAGATATTGAAGTAATATTGGATGATGTTGAGGTCCTCTCAAGTTCCATTTCAAACTTGCCCTTTACAGTGCAAGAATCTCCCAAGGTTGGAATTTATTTTCAGACATTTTTAACATTTATTACATTTATATTTAAAATACAGTTGCTCAAAATAGGTGAAAGAAGCATTGCGATTGGAATACAGATACTTGCAGTTGAGACATGAGTCCTTGCAAAGAAATATCAGACTACGGTCAGAGATTGTCATGAAAATGAGAGAATTTCTAGTAAGACACCATGGCTTTGTCGATATCGAGACACCAACACTGTTTAGACGAACCCCCGGGGTAAGATATTTCTTTCTTCATATTTTTTTTTTTTTTTCCAAATTTGAGAAAAGAAACAAAGAGTTGGAAATGATAACAACTTAAAACAATGCTAATGAATTTCAAAAATGTTGTCCTGTTTCAGGGTGCTCAAGAATTTGTGGTTCCTACCCGAACATCGGGTAAATTTTATTCGCTAGTCCAAAGTCCACAGCAGTTTAAGCAGTTGTTGATGATTGGTGGGTTCGATCGTTATTTCCAAATCGCTCGTTGTTACCGTGACGAGGGAACCAAACCCAACCGGCAACCGGAATTCACGCAGGTTAAATTCTCATCGATCAAGTTCTTCAACTATAAAATGGTATCTAATTTTGATTTGCAAATGTGCAGGTCGACATTGAAATGTCTTTCACAACAAAGGAAAATATTCAAAGATTAATCGAAGGACTGTTAAATCATGTTTGGCCCGAAGATATGGGCAGGGTACCCATTCCTTTTCCTGAAATGACCTACAAGGACGCCATGAAGAATTACGGAGTAGACAAACCCGACACCCGTTTCGATGTTCTGGTAATTTCTGCAATCTTTGTGTAAAGAACAAAAAAATTCCTATTAAGATTGATTTCTTACATTACCCAAAGCTGCAAGACGTGACGGAGCTCGCCAAGGCCAGTGAAATTTCTCGCATATTTGGCACTTCTGAGATTGTGGATTTCGCTGCAATCGCTTTGGTTTTCAAAGACTCGGCGGTAACTTGTAGAATAAATATAGGTTTAGTCATAAATCACGCCACTGACATAATATTTCTACCCCGCCCTCTTGCACAGGCTTTGATTTCGAAAAGTGCCGAGCAGTCATTTCTCGAATCCGCCAAAATGACAACCGGTAAAACCAATCTGTCTTTCGTTCTTAATCGCATACAAGACGGCAACAAATGGAAATCGTCTTTGGCCAAAAAACTTGCGCAAGAGACCATGAACTCCATCGGCGATCGTTTGGGTGCGTCGGCAGGCGATGTTGTTTTACTCGGCCTTGGACCCAGAGAAAGCTTGGTGAGTTATTTGCAGTTGCTTAAAACTAAAAGGAGAAACAACAAATCAAAGAAAGACAATGGAGCCCAACTGGAGAGCAATGAACTGGCACCATAACGGAGCGTGCGCGTGGAAGGCAAGAAAAACTGCGCTCCCTACAAACAAAGAAAAACAGTCACGTTTCTATTTAAACGGCCGGGGCCGTGACTTGCGGTCTCGTTTGTGGGGCAGTTCAGGCGGAGCAGGTCACTCGTGTGGAAAATCCCCAATATGACAGCAAAATCTAATACGGCGTGGATGGGAAGAGTGTAAAAAACAAAAAATGGCTGTGGTATCGCGTGGCTCTGCACGACAATTTATTCGTTGGAAGACAAAGCTTCACCATTTCACCCATCAACTTTCCCTTTAATTTTCTTAAGTGGAATGGTGGGGCGCGCTCTAGAGTCTCCACTTCGAACCTCGTAGGGAAACTTTGCTCGCCGTTCTCAACTACGGAGCAATCGATGTTCTGACCTGGATTCTCGCGTGCTTTTTTTTGTTTTCTACTGTAGTGAAATAATTTGGTTTTCCAATTTCTCCTCCTCATCCCCTCTCTTTTCTTTCTTATGTACAGGTTCCTTCTATGGGCAAGATGCGACTAGAGGTGGCCAATCACCTTGAGACGCTCGGCGTCAAGTTGCGTTCAAATAGCAAGAACTTTCTATGGGTGGTCGATTTCCCTTTATTTCTACCGTCCGAGGAGCTAGATGGCGGTCCACTACAATCGGCTCACCACCCTTTCACGGCACCGCATCCCGAAGATGAACATCTTTTGCGATCATCACCGCTAGACGTACGTGGACTGCACTACGATTTGGTGCTGAACGGTTCAGAAATCGGCGGAGGTTCGATCCGCATCCACCAGTCCGATGTTCAAGAGTTGGTGTTGAAGGAAATTCTTCAGGAGGATCCGGCCAACTTGCATCATTTGCTTAAAGCGCTCTCTTGTGGCGCCCCACCGCACGGAGGAATCGCCCTTGGTTTAGATCGACTCATGTCGATTATATGTGATACCAAAAGCATTCGTGATGTCATCGCTTTTCCGAAGAGTCTGGACGGGAAGGATCTGATGTCTGGTGCGCCTTCGTCGATCTCAGAAAAAGAAAAAGAAATGTATCACATCGGCGCCGTTCATAACAAATAACTGCTCCTCTCTTGATAATTGTTTTTGCAGTGGCCGTACAGCCATGAAAAGCAAGTAAAGTTTTGTTTTTCTATTTTGTTAAAAATGAAGCTGTTGCCGAAAGTATACACATCTCTGTACACATGATTTAATTTATATTACGATTATTTTTTCAGAACATTCGATAATCATAAAGGCAAACTTCGATTCAATCCAATTGTAATCGGCAACATATTATATTTTAATTAGGTCATGCTGCTGTTTTTAACTCGTAGCAACTAAAACGACCAAAAAACAAACATAAACGACAGAAGAGGCGATCTCGTTCATATTACCCGATGTGTAGCTTCTGTACAAAATGTTGCATTGTTTTAATTTTGAAGGTAAATTGATCAGTAAGTAGTAATCTGTAGGAAATAATGTACTGAGGGACTGATCGACCTTCACAATTAATGCGATTGAAATCCTCCCATTACAGATTACACTGCCCTTGAGAGATCTTTTAGTGGAACAAGGGGGGAAATATACACGTACCTTGGAGAATAGAAGAACAAGACAGGGTGAACCATGCATTTTTTTATGAAATGGGGTATAGGCCTAGTCGGGTATAGTTGCAGGAAGACAACCGATCTGGACAAGGTCATCAATCTCTTTCACATTTTGGGCATCCAATAGGAAAACCGGAAAAGTCAGACCAGAGGAATTGCTATTAAAATGACAATAACCCTTTTCTACGAATTCTTTATTACTTTGAGAACTTGGCATTTTTTTAACAGTAGTTCGTAAAACGTGTTGCATGTCAATTGTGTGCTTGGCATCTCTCAGATCGAAATAACTCGTTCTTTTTTATTGCGCAAACTCGTAAATATGCCAAGAGTAAAAAATGTCAAGTCTTTGTCGGAAATCTGCAGGGATTTTATTTTAGTCAACCAAGATAATTATTGCAATAAAGCGTCAACTGAACTGGAGAATAACGTAAACATTTTGGATTCAGAAAAACCTACAACAAATCCATTTGACGAACTGCGTAAGATATCATCTTTTGTAGGCCTAGAATTTTTTAATTTTTAAGGTATTTATTACGTTTTTTTTCCAAATTAATTTTTTTCTGCTTTAATTCAGCATCTGTATTGTTGGAGGAACTGGTCAACCTTATCAGAAAAAAATGTGTCGACTCACCCCCATATAAATTCCAAATAAATCCTATCCATAAGCTACTAATGACTCACAATCTTCGCACACTGGATCTAACAAAGAGTAAGAAAGACAATGATGATATTTCAGATGTTCTTCGTTTAGCTGCAATCAGAAGTCCGGTAAGCGTAAGCATTTTTTTGTCTTGCCAATTTAAGATTTTTAAACTTATCTTCTGGTTTATAATTAACATTATAGCACCTGGAAATTTTGAGGCTGGGTTATTGTATGAATTACCAATACCCAAAGTTTTTGAATTTTGTTCCTAAATTTTCAAAACTGCAAGTTTTGGACATTTCTTCATCTGTATCTGGAAACGATTGCATGAAGATTCTTGGCACACACTGTGCAGACCTGAGGTAGTAATCAGCAATATAAATGCCACATTTCTGATCATAAATATTATTAATTTTTAATAAACGTTCTTATTGTGATTTAGGGAGCTACATGCTAAAAGAAGTCAGGTGTCAGACGATGGGATTCGAGAACTGTGCGTGATTGGGCGTTGCAAATCCATCCGCGTTTTGGACCTGTCTGGATGTCAAGTAACAACTAAAGGAATTCAAGTGGCTCTCGATAATTTACCCGAATTGAACGTACTATGTCACGAATCTCTTCTAGATGGGTTGGCTGAAATTGCTCAGAGCGCTATTGATCGAGAACTGAAATTTCCAAAATATTCTTTGACAACGCTATATGTCTTGGTTGAAGAAACAGTTTACAAAAGCGGAACTCTTAAGCAATCTTTGCTATTATGTCCGAATGTTACAAAAGTTCACTTCTGGTTGAAAATGGAAGGATTCAAAGACGTCGATCTCCTCAGTTTGCTTTCCCTTAAAACACTCCGCGTTCTTATAATCCGATATTGTCCGAGAATTAAAGTAGCTGAAAGGGAGGAGCTGGGAATATTTGGTAGGAATCTGACCTTTGAAGGGGGCGTCTTTCCTTTGTTGAAGAAATTTGGAAATTCCATAACTATACTGTCACTCGAAGGATCCTTTCTTAACGTCAATATCCCCGGGATAATTGAATTGTGCCCAAATGTGCAAACTCTTTCTTTCTGGTGTGAACACTATCAGACTCCCAGTTCAATTGAGCACGCGAGAAATACTTTGAATAATATGAAGCAGCTTGTGTTAAAGAAACTTGAGAAATTGTACATATCCAGCTGGTACTCTGATGATAACGATATTCCATCTGAATATTTACTTGTGTTACTATCATCGGCTTCTCTGGGGTTTGTTAATATTAAGGGTTGTCGCATTCTAACTGATGAAATTCTACAGAGAGCCGCTGATCTACATTCTTTTAGAAATCTTGAGTACTTGAGTATATATTTTTGCCATTCTGTTACCAAAAAAGGAGTTGATGTGTTCATGCAAGAGAAGAATCCTCTAAAACATATATGTTTACTTAGCTGTAGAGGTATTACTGGTGAAGACTACATGGATTGGAGAGAGAAATCCATTTGGATTAGAAGAAATTGGCAGTTCACCTTTATTACTAATAACTTTACTTACCGTGATGGAGTGTATCATAATGAATAAAAAATGTGATGATATGATTAGATTTTTTATCATTTTTTCTTTTCAAAATTGAATGATTATTTTTATTATTGTTGCCTAGCCGACTGGCGATTGCTGTTTGCGGACACAATGTGTTAAATTTTTTGAAATTAAGGACATCTGCTTACCAAAATTTACACTATATTTTTTTAAAGAACCAATGCTTTCGAAAATGCTGGCATCCCGTTCCGATATGCGAGGTTCCCGTAGGAAATATGAATTAAAACATTAAAAAAGCAAAAGTAAACATGAAATTCAAAATTAATAACATGAATCTGATACGGTATGGTGAATGAGGAAGGGGGGGCCCTCCCTCCTTCGCGCTTCGTTTATCGTTTCTGAGGTTTTATACTTCTTTTACAATACTGAACTCCAATAGTCGTTCCAAACACTCTTACATACTTAATCATCGCACCTTACTATACAGAGTGAAACGAATTATAAATGAGGAAATATTTTAATTATAGTCTGCAAAAGTTTTAAACTTTTAGTTTATTGTATTTGTGAATTCTGCTTACAAATATGTCTTAAGCATAACGTTTTTGTTGTAAATTTTTGTAAACGATTTTCAAACAGATTTTCCCCATTTCCTCTAATTTCCCTATTGTTTACTCTGAGTTAGGGGGAAAAGACCCTTTGCAACCCTTTGCTTTTTGGACATCTTTAATTCAAAATATAACTATTTCATGTTGAAAAGTATTCACAGAGCAAAAAGCGGGGGATGTGGTATTTTGCTGCAAGTTTTGTTGGCGCCGGGTGTGAATTTTTTTAATCGTTAGTCACATGTTCTGGTAGATCAATCAAGAAGTTTGGTCGGTCGGACTCAGCACAACAGCTAATCACCACCTACATAAAGAAAAACTTGCAGCAACAGTCCCTTGTATGTACAAGTCCCGCCAACCTCCTCGGGTCGATTGATCAATGGGTCTCCAAACTTCTAAAAATCCTTAGAAAAAAATAATCTAAAATATTTCTCCTAGTTTTTAAGGAATAAAAATAAATTGGTAGCTCCCAAGGTAAAAACGTAAAAATGGGCAAAAACTTCTTAGTTGACAATTGGTCTCCATAAGAAGTCTGTGCTAATCTCAGAAACCCTACCACGATCGGGATTTTTGAGCTTTTCCAGGCCTCCCAACTCAGCATCCCTTCGTGGTCTATAACGTAAATGTTAATCGAAAAACTGAATTTTTACAGAGATTAAAAACTAACTAATAGAAGTGTTCTAAAGCTCAACGAAATTTGGAGCTTGATGCTAATTTGTCCGAGAAGTTTTCGGTAAATGCCCCCCCCCCAATAAACAAATCTGAATGTCAAAAGATCTCAATACATTCGTCGAGTGTAAAGGTTGCCCGTTTGTTGTTGTCTGGATCCCTATCTTTGAAAGCCCCTGTAATAACAGAAACATCAAAGGAAAAATAGTGTGTTTATTATGAAAGATATATTATTAAAAAACGTGTTGGCAAAATCTTTTGCAATTTAAATCGTTTTTGTAAGATTTTATATTGATTTAAATCTGTTTTAAATTAAGCGATCTGTTATTTCATTTATTCCAAAATAAATTATTATTAAAATCAAAATCGATGGTCTAAAAAAATTTCTCGTCAATTTTCAAAACTGAACTATTTTTTCTGAGAAGCAAACGGAACAATTAATTTTTCTTAACATTTTGAGCCTTTTTTTACACGCGATCTATTGCCGTTTGCAGATATGTGCTTTTTATCCGCTCCTTCGCCTTTTCCCTGTTTCCTACAGTATGTATCAAGGGCTTGTATATCGATACAAATGGGACTTTCTACTAAACTACTAAAATACTGCAAACGGCAACGCCAAATGAAATGCCTCAAAAATGGGTAAAAATCGGGGTATCACGAAAATCCTAAAATCTTGAAAATTTGAACGAATTCTAAAAAATCCTTTTGGATTCTGGAAGAGGGCTACACTTTCTTTTAATTAGTTTTTTTATACGAGCCGAATACACGACTAAAAGTGATGTAGTCAGAGAGGGAGACTTTGGGTTTTCGTGATATTTTACGAATTTCGATAACGATTATCTCGAGAACAAAAAAATATAAAAATCCGTATTTTATTCCGTTGGAATCGCCTTGCAATTTTGAACAGATAAGACCTAGTCCGGATTTTTACAGTCCCTTTCCAGATTACGATCCGGAAACTACCTCCGTAAAAAAGGGGGTATTTCGTTCATGTTTATTCGGAGATTGCTTGTTAAAGGCTCAATAAGAAAATTGTAATTATATTTCAGAGAGATTAAATGACTTTTAATTATTTGATTTATGATTTAAAGTTAAATTTAAATAACTAAAGAAATTGTTTAACTTGATTAAATAATTAATTTTTGTGTTTTTTTTCGAAATGATCTGATTTAGATGTAAATCGTTTTTAGAATTGATTTTGACAACGCTAAAAAAAAACGAAATGTTTCCGTAAACCTACCAATCATTGTTTTCATTTTTATGGCACACATGAGAAAATCATCAAATGCCAGAGTGCCTTGTCGATTGCCGTAACGAATAACTAGTGCGTTTAGTACGTGATAGTTGAGGCGATAGCCAACGGCATGGAGGGCAGAACGCAACTCCACGGTGCTAAGCGTGTTGCTATGATCGCGATCGTACATATCGAATGTTTTCTGAATTTCCGATAACATAAAAATTTAATAC
Organism: Daphnia pulicaria; assembly: GCF_021234035.1. NCBI lineage: Eukaryota > Metazoa > Arthropoda > Branchiopoda > Diplostraca > Daphniidae > Daphnia > Daphnia pulicaria. Next base: position 9,330,105 of record NC_060914.1, read on the forward strand.
ATGTTGCACTTGCAATAACAGCAATGATTTAAAAATTCGTACCTTCCATGTTAGAATGTCAGACAGTAACTTTCTGAACTCTTCGAAGGCAAGTTTTCCTGAGTGGCCTGAGTCTAACATGGATGCTGCGACAGATGTCTTTGCTGAAGCCCTCGATTGCGAACTCTGTAATTAATGCCACACATACAAGAGCATTATTCAAAGAGCAAGGGTATGTTGTAAGTCCAGTGTACGGAATCTACGGATATTATGAATTTCTGCGTCAAGAAATTATTACCATTTTCGGAAAGAAAGATTACCATCACCAAGGGTTTCACTTCTCTATATAACATTAAATTTAATCTAAATTCTGTGTAAAAAATAATAAATAAACATTATTCAGAAATGAAAAATGGTGTCCAATATTTTAAAAAATGTAGTGTTTTGTGTAATGTGTATAAAATATATAAGCTCTAAATATTGAATTTCCCGTTGGTAAAATTGACGTCTTGGAAATAATTTCGATTTTTTAAGACCCCATAATGCATTTCGGCCATAAGACCCCTGAAAAATAGACAAATTTACGCTAGCAACGTAGTGGCAGGGCATTGTGGATATCCGGAATTCCGCTTCTGGCTTACTATGCCAATGACTCTATCATTCTTCTTATACATCACGCTGAAGGGTAGGTTTGGGAGGGATGTTCACTTTCAATTAGAATTAAGAATCTTTCCCGTTACCCCTATACCTTGCACCAACTCGAGAAGTTTATGACAAAGAATTTTCTTTTCATCATACTAAGGAAACATTTTATGGTTTGGAACCTGTGGGCAGTGCTGCTACAATCGCGATTGAAAAATGATCGCGGTAAAAATTTCGATCGAATATTTAATCGAAAATCAAATCTTTTTAAAATGATCTTAATCGCGTTCAGAAGACCAAAAAATCATTTCTGAGAAATTTTTGTTTTCGATCATTTTGTGGCAAGACTGACTAGAATAGTTGTGACCCCTTTCCCTTCAAATGTGGGAGGTTTTTGTACCTTTCCCCGTCTGTCTTATCTCTTTGTTATTTCGCACATTTCCCACTCTATACCTATAAAAAACCTCAACAAACTTTTTCCTTCTATTGATAGATGTCACTAAATGATCGAAAAAAAATTATCAAATTAATCAAAAATCAAATCTATTCTTCAAAAACTTGATTTTCGATCATTTCTATACCGATGATTCCCTAGCGGAATTGATCGCAAGAGAAATGATTTTGTGGCAAGACTGCCTGTGGGTAAACACATCTTTTCTGAGAGATGAATCTACAACAAAATATATCATAGTATCTAAACAGAATTTGATTGTAAAAACTTGTACCTGTACAGCAATCTAAATCTAAGTAGGGGAGACCGGGGCTATGTGGGACACGGGGCTAAAATGTAAAGTTTTACAGGGTAGTTTTGATAGGTACAATTTGTTTTAATATTCTGAAATAAATACAGCGTATTGTAAATGATTTTTTTTAATATTCTCTAAACTTTTTTTTCCTGAAAATCTGATTAATTTTGCGAGTTTTATGGGAAAAACAAAAAAATGAGAATCGAAAAAAAATTTTAGGACGTTAAGTTTTCAAATTTTTACTTCTATAAATATTTTTATAAAACCCCTATAACTATTTGATAGGGTTACTATTTTCTTTCTAGTTTAAGATGGTATTTTATTGTATAAAAAAATGTGTTTCTAAGTATTTGAATAATTTAGTTTATTTGGTGAAGATTGGGGTCCGGGTTAAGTGGTACAGCCATCTGGTGCCAGGTAAACGACCAAAAAAGATCGAAAAAAAGACATCTTTACTTTTTTAATTTTATTTCTACTTATACTCAATAGAATGAAAAAAATTATAGTACTTCTGAAAGAGAAATGAATTTCCTTTTCACTATTGCGTCTTTGAATAAATTTAATCCATCCGTTTCAGAGAAAAATAGTGTTCCGTTTTTCCCCTGGCTCTGTTCCGTTTAACCCTAAGAATTTGTTTTCTTCATTTTTCCCTCTTAGCATTTAATTAAATCGCTATCGAATAGTTATACGAAAAAAATGAAAAAACTCATAACATAACCTAATGTAGAGAAATGCATGGGGATCACTCCTATAATATACTTTTATTTTTTCTTAATTCTTATATTAACAAAATTGGCAGCGAAAAGAAAAAAAGTGTCCCACATAGCAACGGTCTCCTCTAATCAAAATAACGAAAGTACTCACCACTCTGGAAGGAAGTATTAAGAACGTTTTGCAGTTCAACCCAATCAATCTCCATGTCATCTCCGACCACAAGATGGAAGAGCTGGACGGCACCATTAGACTCATCAAAAGTATCATTACTCTTTACCTGTAAAAATTGATTATAAATTTGCTAATTAATATGGACTCTGAAGTAAAGCCAGAATCAGTATTGCCACAATCGCGATTAAAAAATAATCACGATCAAAATTTTGATCGAATATTTAATCGAAAACCAAATCTTTTTAAAATGATCTTAATCGCGTTCAGAAGGCCAAAAAATCATTTCTGAGAAATTTTTGTTTTCGTTCATTTTGTGGTAAGACTGACTAGAATAGTACACGAAAAATTATAAAACGTGCGCGAATTCAAAACAAATTTTTCAAAAACGTAGAAATTTAATCTGTTTACAGGTAGGGGGCTAGTTAGTGTGTGTGAAAGTTTATATTCACTGTTTTTCGTTATCTTGCGATAGAGGGACTACAAAAACACGTAGCCTATGCTCATTAATTACTTCACTTATGAAGCAGATTTTAAAACGAACATATTTTAATAAATAAATAAGTGAAATGAAAGACTAAGTGAGAAAAACCAAATTCATCATGCCATCGGCCTGTCATAAGTAAAACGGATGTAAAAAATATTTAACTTTAACATCGTTAATTTAAATAACGACTTACTTCATCGTCTGCTTCAACAATATCCACGTACTCGTCGTTCTCCCTGTTGAGGGAAATGAATAAAAAACATTGTAGATGCAAATAACGTTTAAAAAAAATTACACCCGAATAAAGGTGTTAAAGGAAAAGGCATCACGTAAGTTTTAAAACAACTAAAAAATAATTAAATTTGTAATATTTAGTTGGAAGCTTAAAACAATTACTCCATATTAATCTTTTTTTCGGAGAAAACTCGCAAAAAGAATTCCCCCTCTTCATTTGGTTCGAAAGTGGACGGTACGATGGCGTAAACACCCGGTGAAAGCTTGAAACGGCAGCTGGCTTCACGATGATAGGTAAAACCTAGTGATTGGGCCACAGAAGCGTTACATTTGAAAAATGCATTATCCAGAGGTTTTGGTGCATCATCCGGATTATCCATCTATTCAAGTATTTTAAATACGACTTTTTTTACAGATCCATGGACCGTTCCGAGCTTACATGATAAATAGTGAATCCAATCGCGAGGTTATTTATTCCATTTTTTATGAGCTCTGCGATTCTTCTGCATCAATGATACAATCACCGTGCATTTATCGTCGTTATCGTCGTCTTAATTTTAATTTAAATAAATGTTTTTTAGAACCGTCGTTAATACAGAATTGTAATTTATTCGAATCATATCTACCATCAGGATCCTCCAAAATGATGCGGTACTGTGGATTCAGATGAAATGTTGCTGCAAAAATTAAAAATAATAGTAAATGTCACGTCTTATTTATAACGTCTCTTTGTCGCCAACCTCCCGGATTCCTTTAAGAATTCCCCTTTTTTCTACACAACCCTTTTCACCCTCCCCAAAGCAGGCTAGGCCAAAGGCAGGCTGGCTAATGTAGAAACTGAAGGATTGTAATCCTTCAGGTATAATCACACTAATCATGATATGATTGAAAAATTATTACCTAAATGGTACGCGCAGCCACCAGCAGAGGCTCCCTTAACCAAGTTTCCATCAAATTCATTTGCAGACCAACGTTTGGATTCGTTACCAGACAATTCCTCCTCTTCCAGCGAGTCAGGATTCAAATTCACGATATCCAGGTCAAGATAATAGGCTAAAAAATCGTGGAAAGACATCCAAAACTCTCCGTCTCGATCGACAGTCAGACCAACTTCTTCTTTTTTTTCTTCCGGAACAAACTGCCACTCTGGGGATCTAAAATATTCCAGTGAATTTGTGTAAACTTAAGATGTCCGTGTAGTAATCATTTACTGATCGCTCCACGCGCCTTTCCACTCGGCTTCGTTTCCCCAAGGATTTCGAATACGAATCATGGAAATCTGTTTAGAATTTTCAGGGGTATTGATATCCATCATTTTGACGCTTGTTATAGCGTAAGCGTGATTTGTAACCAACCCCATAGGTGTTTCATCTCCCAACTGATCGGGGTCTGTCTGCGCAATTACATGGTGAAATGTTGCATTAAATAAGCGAAGCGTAAATAAATTGAACAGAATATTTAACCTTGAATCCACAACTCAATAGTGACGAGCGCTCATGAGCTTTGAGTAGAATCTCGAACAGATTCGGGGGAGATTCATTATGTTTGTACTTTTCACTCACACCCCCAGTAAAATCTACCATAGCTTCATATGAGTATCCACCTACGAGAGCTATGTAGCCACCATGGAGCCTATTATGTATAATAGTGGATTAAACTTGGATACGAATACTATACAGGATTTTATTCATCCTGCTGGGTTCATCCAAAAATACTTGGCATATGCTTTTTCCAATAGAGCGCTCCAAAATTCATTTTCGGCGGGTGACTTCAAAAATACTAATTTTCCGTCACATGTTGGCAAACGATCGTCTACAACCACATCGACCCAATTTCCATACTGCCAAATCCTAAATGGCATATAAAAATAAATTATTTCTCGTGAATTTTAATCAAAACAAATCACTATCAGAAAATGAATTCCACACCGAAAATGAAAAATTCCCGCATAATTGTCGGTAAAACTTTGATCTTCAGGAATAACTTGATAAAACAGTCGTTCGTTGAGAGTTAAACTAGACATAGCAGCAAGTAGCCAGCAATCCCCTAATATGCAATGGAATATAATTAGAAATGAGGGTGGTTTATGAATCGCAAAACAAAGAAATAATACCCAATTTGCCCTGTTTCACATCAAATCGTGAGGCACCCTCAACGAAGAGTTGAGGATCTTCTACGATTTCCTAAAGTGAAGTGGAATTTCCGTTGGTATTATTCGGCCAATATTTTGGTTTTACAGAATTCCAATATATGTAAAGGAATAACCAAGAGAAATAGATTACCGTGGGTCTCAACCATTCGAAATTATGGCTACTATAGTAGAGAGAATAATCTTCGTCTGGGAAAGAAGGATCCTCAAATAGGGTTCCATTTTCTAAGCAACTGTCTCGTATATGAACAAAATCTTGCACGATGGTGGAATCATAGATTCCGGCGCCCAACTGTTACAGAAAAAAATATTATTTGCTCAGTCTAAGGGTAAGAAAACAATAAAACACTGCAAAATAACAATCTACTTTTTACCCATCCTTTTTACTATTCTTTGACAGCTTTTACTGTAATCACTAAATTTACAGTGAAAAATCGGTCTTTTTTATTTTTCTTAGTTGGTCATTTTTACTTTTTGCGAGGGTTCTAAATCTTAAAACAGATTGCACCAAATATTATGTAAACGAAAAAAAAAATTGCATCTTATTATCAATACCTAGAGAAGCACCCGACATCTGACACCTGAGAGAACCTCTCGGGAAAACACACTGCAATGCGTAATAGTACTAAAGTTTTATTGGATCCAAATGAAAATTGTTGTGTAGGTTCTCTCGGGTGCCAGGAACAACTCTTATTTTTGTTTATTTTAAAATAACGGTAAGGATGGGTTTTTGTTCTAGGAAATAGTATCTGGACAGTAGAGAGGCCCATATGGAAATGGGCTTACTTTAAGTATGAATTCTGACTCACTGGTAAGTGATAGAGAAACGCAAACGGTTTTGAAAATAGTTCTGCGTTTCCACTTTGACACCAATGAGTCATGATGTTTTTCAATAATTAGTTATCGTTTTAAACCCACCCTTAAAATTGATTTTGTAAAGAATTTATTTTAGGAGAGCCATACACTGGAACTATTTACTCTCCCCCACGTTTTTCTCATATAACAAGGAGTTTGTAGGGATGTGGTGGGGAGTTGATAATTCCGTGGTCCGTAGAAAAATAATGGTTGTTTCTGGCATCCGAAAGAACCTACACAAAAATGTTCATTCAGATTGAATGAAAATTTTAGTACAATTTCGCATTGCGAATAGTGCATTCACATGAGGTTCTCTCACGGGTGTCCGGATACTTTTGGTGCTACTATAACTTCGAAACTGACCTATTTTCTTAATAAAATATTATAATATGTAAATTGCTTATAGTCCATCAGAGTAGATTGATCAATAGGCGAGAACTAGACAAACATGCCAACTTTGAATCATGTGCATTGAGATAACCCTTGTGTAATCATAACAATAAATTTATCTGCAGGAATAAAGTTTACTAAATTATTTGAGGTTTCGATGCCTTTTACGTCGCACAACTTACAGCATAACTTACAGTGCTCCCAAAGCGAGGAATCCGAGAACCACAAATGAGATTTTTCCACCAATAAGAATCGAGGAATTCAACAAAAATGGCTTAAGGATATTTTTAAGCTTAAATTTCTTTAAATGAATCATGGCGAAGTTAGCAATTCATGATTCATCCTTTTCTTTTGCGAAAACATCAAACTGTGGGATGCTTATTTGAACCTTTTGAAGACAAAAATAACGTGAAAATCAACCATTTTGAATTTTTCTTGCCTTTTTTACTTTTTGTGATGGTTTTAAACCTTAAAACCGACGGAAACAAATATTAAGTAAACGAATAAAGAAATAGCATCTTTTTGATCAATAACCAACTTCCAAACTGACCTATTTCATTTTCTATATAATAAAATTATCCTGAATCCCAAGGAGCCAGGTGTGGATTTATCGAATAAATTTGAACTTAACAAGTAGCGTTCTTGAATACTGATAGAAATATTTAATCAGTGTGGTTAGTCTCTGTTTTATAGGATAAGAAAAGAGAGAAGCACTCAGACTAAATAATTTTTAAATTAATTATAACTAGTCAATTACAACCAATTTACAGAAATCTCTAGATTCACTGAAAAACGAAAACGCCAAAAAGGAAAAAACGTCGTTTTTTAATTGAACTACGCAAACTGTGTGTGGCGCTTTTTTTAAAAATTAATTTATCGTTTTCTTAAAATCGTTTAAAAATGAATTAAATATGCTTATTCTAAATTCCTCTTAAATATATTTAAGTTAGATACTATGAACGTGGATCAGGAAAAGAATACTGAAAAGAATTTTTTTTTCGATTCGATGTTTTGAATTATTAACTCACAGTAGAAGTAGAAAAATTATCCAAAAGTACCCACTTTTAAAATGCCACGTCGGCCTTCGCACGAATCTTTGTAATACAAACTTTCCATATTTATGTTTTGAAATCAGAAATTTGACAGTTACGATATAAATCAACCAAGCCAGACAACAAATTCCACTCGCTTTCTGGATGCCTCTAATAATAAAATATTACTTTGTAAACAGCCTGTAGCCCATCAGAGTCGATTGATCAATAGGCGAGAACTAGATAAACATGCCAACTTTGAATCATGTGCATTGAGATAACCCATATGTAAACATGGGAATCCCTTTATCAGCAGGGATAAAGTTTACTAAATTATTTGAGGTTTAGAAGCCTTTAACGCATCACAACTTACAGTATGCTCCTCAAGCGAGGAAATCGAGAACCATAACTGATATTTTTCGACCAATAAGAATCGAGGAATTCGACAAAAATGGCTTTAAGGATATTTTTTAAGCTTAAATTTCTTTAAATGAATTATGACGAAGTTAGCAATTCGTGATTTATCCTTTATTTTGCTAAAACATCAAACTGTGGGATGCTTTGAATCTTTTGAAGGCCAAAATAACGTGAAAATCTGTCATTTTGTATTTTTCTTGCCTTTTTTCACTTTTTGTGATGGTTTTTAAAACCTTAAACCTTAAAACTTTTTTAAACCTTAAAACCAACGGAACCAAATAATAAGTAAACTAATAAAGAAATAGCATCTTTTTGATCAATAACCAACTTCCAAACTGACCTATTTTATTTTCTATTACAAAATTATCCTATATCCTAAAGGAGCCAGGCGTGGCTTTATCGAATAAATTTGAACTCAACAAGAAGAGTTCTTGAATGCTGATAGAAATATTTAATCAGTGTGATTAGTCTCTGTTTTATAGGATAAGAAAACAAAGAAGCACTACAAACTAAATAATTTTTTAAATTATTATAAATAGTCAATTACAGTCATTTTACTGAAATCTCTAGATTCACTGAAAAACGAAAACGCCAAAAAGGAAAAAAAACGTCATTTTTAAATTGAACTACACCAACTGTGTGAGTCGTTTTTCATTCAATTAATTGAACGTTTTTCTTAAAATCGTTTAAAAATACATTAAATATGATTATTCTAAATTCCTCTAAAATATAATTAAGTTAGATACTATGAACGTGGATCAGGAAAATATTAAAATAACACTGACAAGAATTGTTTTTCGATTCGATGTTTTGAATTATTAATTCACAGTAGAAGTAGAAAAAATTATCCAAAACCACCTACTTTTAAAATGCCACGTCGGCCTTCGCACGAATCTTTGTAATACAAACTTTCCATATTTATGTTTTGAAATCAGAAATTTGACAGTTACGATATAAATCAACCAAGCCAGACAACAAATTCCACTCGCTTTCTGGATGCCTCTAATAATAAAATATTACTTTGTAAATAGCCTGTAGCCCATCAGAGTCAATTGATCAATAGGCGAGAACTAGATAAACATGTCAACTTTGAATCATGTGCATTGAGATAACCCATATGTAAACATGAGAATCGCTTTATCAGCAGGGATAAAGTTTACCAAATTATTTGAGGTTTAGAAGCCTTTAACGCATCACAACTTACAGTATGCTCCTCAAGCGAGGAAACTGAGAACCATAACTGATATTTTTCGACCAATAAGAATCGAGGAATTCGACAAAAATGGCTTAAAGATAATTTTTAAGCTTAAATTTTTTTAAATGAATTATGACGAAGTTAGCAATTCGTGATTTATCCTTTATTTTGCTAAATTATCAAACTATGGGATGCTTTGAACCTTTTGAAAGCCAAAATAACGTGAAAATCTGTCATTTTGAATTGTTCTTGCCTTTTTTCACTTTTTGTGATGGTTTTTAAAACCTTAAAACTTAAACCCTTTTTAAACCTTAGAACTGTAACGACCTCTCCATCTCGCGGAGTGCGGGTCGTACAAATAACACAAGCGAATAAATGACACTCGGGGCTTCCCACAATTGCTGAATGTATTCTGGATTTCTAAGCTTAAGAGTACATAAATGAGATAAAGAGTTAAACGCGGGACATACCGATATTGCCGGAGGCCGATGACACGGGAAGAGAAAAGAAGTAGAATGAGAACACGGCACAAGCGAATACACGGACGATAACTGCACGACGGCAGACGTGCGTACACACACGACACAATAAGCGCAAATGCGCACACAAAACAGACACGAAGATAGGAAAATAGAAATGGGCAAAATAACTCGTAATTGGCACTGAACTGGGTTAACTGAAGAAGAATAGGGAAAAGTGAAAGGAGTCGATAGTAACTAGCTAATCAGAAATTAGGGAGAGCTCTACGAACTGGTCGGAGAGTCGAACAAGACTAACTAACTGTTCGTCGCACATTTGCGACGAAACTTTGCATACAGCTGGGCCCATCTGGTCCAGCGACAAAGGCACATTAGTCACTAATAATCGCCCTGTGTAAAGGGTACCCCCAAATACGTTGACGTGTGAACCGATCACTTGTCAATATTATTCTGGGGTAGGCCTAACACTATGGGAACTAACACATTAACACACAATTTATGGGTGGCTCTAATTCTAAAGTGGTTGATAATATTACTGGCGCCGGACGGCGTCAGGTTGCAGCATCTTCAGCTGTTGCGGAGCGACGCTTCGTTACATCATTCCCCGGCCCGTTGGATTACGTCCCGTAATCCCAAGTTCAATGTCGTTTTCGCGGTCACTGGAGGCTCTTGTCGGGATCCGTAGAAGACTGCAGAATTTCCAGATAAGGCCGCAGCATCCGCAAGCGATGCAGACACGGATTGAGACGACGGCTATTATGATTACTGCTCCGATATAAAGGAAGTTAGTCAGCTGGTCGAGCCACGATGTTTTAGCTGCGGCGTCGGCTACTGTTCCTAGCACTGTTGCTGTGCTCGGGATGTGGGCGGGTGAATAATTCCCGGCCGAATGCTCGTTCATGGCCGCTGCGATGTCGGCCATAATATTCATATGATCTATGATCGTGTCACTGTACGCCGGGTTGCTTTGATGTGCGTAGTCGAAATATTTAACTTCGTCGTATCGAAATGAGTGGGCTAATGTTTGTAGCGGGAGCACTATTTTTGCTTCGATCGGGACCCAGGTATTGTCGCGGTACCCGAACGGTTTGTTGTTGAAATTCACGAAACCTTTCGTCCAATAACACGGTGAGAACGGGACAAGTTCCCAACCGTCTAAGTTGATGGTAAAATTTTTGTATTTTGGCTGCGGGCCACACGAAGTTATCTCGATATCGAAGGTCACGTTATGTGGTGTGCATGTAGTCATTACAGCGGTTTTCCCGAACGCGTTTAGTTTGGCGCACGCCGGTAGGTTGAGTTGGGATGCGGCTAACCAGCCGTTGTACTGGGCAGTTGAGATTGCTCGTTCGTGAGCCGCCTTCCGGGAGTCGCACTGAAGAGAAGCGATTGCGTGAGCGAGCTCGTTTTCGTGATCAATAATTTTGTCACGCATGTACTGGAGATTTGCTGTGACGTCCACTTTGTCTATTTCTGGAGTATGTTTGTGGATGTCTTTCAGCGAGATGTTGGTCGGCTTGACTGGTACCGTCACAACGTAAATGTCTGGCTGACCTATTACGTCGAACGCTCCCGTTTTTCGTGCACACTGCTGGTGCGTTGGTATACACCTTGGGTTGAGCACCAGGTGGAACACTAGTTCGTTGTCTTCATCGGTAAGACGGTATTTTCCGGGAATCCCGATAAATTTTAATGCTGCAATTCCGGTCTCTAGCACGCGGGCTTTTGGGTCCGAGGTTTGCGTGTATGTCTTGTCCCATATGAGTGTCAAGTGGTTGTGCATCAGGCCGCCAGTTGTCGCTGATGCCGTTCCTATTGGTGTGGAGAATTCACTGCCTTCCGTTTGTTGATATAGCGGCACTTTTTCAAGGACACAATTCACTTTTTCTGTTATAATTGTTTGCAGCCAATATCCACTTTCACTAGGCTCTTCGTCGAACACATATTTATTTTCTTTTAACACCATCAGTTGGTCATTGCACCGATGGCTTTCGTACATAATTTGGCACTCTGTGAACGAAGTATCTAGCGCCACTTTGTCGGTCACGATCACTACTAATCCGAAAAAGTCGACTGATATATGTTTTTGAATTTTCCATCGGGCACATAATTGTCCAGGGAATTTCGCCTCGGCTCGTCTTTCGGTGTATACGGAGTATTTGACCGTGAGGGAGGAAGAATGATCTTCCTCTGGTCTGCAATCTTCGTCCGAGAATTGGAGAATTCCCATGTGTAATGGCTTGGTGCAGTCACACACGGTTGCATTCAGGGCCAGTGGTGACGGCATGCATAGGCCTAAGAATAGAATGATTTGGGCCAGCAACATGATGCTGTGGCACAGGTACAGATGGAAGAGGAAACATAGGAATATGGTAATGGTAAAGACGACACACGAATAGGTAACAAAAAAAGAAAGAGAACATTAAACATTCAGCATGTGGGTTTTTTGTTTGTTTTGCTTTTTTTGTTTACTAAATTCTAGCCTCTAGCAATAAGGAAAGGGAAAGCACGGAAATATATGGAAAGGAAAGCATGGAAAGGAAAAGCATGGAAAATATATGGAAAGAAAAAGCATGGAAAATATATGAAAGGGGGGAAAATTTAAAGATGGTAGTGCGTTGGTTAAAAGAGGGGGGGGGATAAGCGATAGTATGGGGTTGGAGATAGGGCAATACGCCAGTTTTCTGTGTGGCGGCGACTATCGGCCGTGTGGGGCAGGAGGGTTTGTTCTGGAGGGGGGGAGCAGGTTTTTAATACTGCTCTTTATTCTTTTTGTTATTTTTGTATCTGAATGTTTGGAGTATTGTTATTATTATTATTTTTTTTCATGGCACGCTTATTTGTTTTGATTTGGTGAAGAGAGAAAAGAGAGTTTAGAATGATTGCTTGTTGTGTATAAAAAACGCAAAAATAATATAGAGTTAGGTTTTGAGTGAAGCGGCGGGGAAAACGCAAAACTAAATTAAATGCCCTTTTTGAATTCTGAGAGGGGCTGGGGATTAGGGTCGTGTGGGGGTGTGGGTGGAATGGCCGAGGTGGCGACAAGTTGCCTGCGGCATGGTCGCTGGTATGAGTGCGTAAATGGCGACTACATGTGTTTTTTTTATATAGGGGAGGGAATTCCCTGTTTTGGGGATATCCCTTTTTTAAAACTGGGGAACCTCCACAGTCGTGGGAATCCCCTTCAGTTTATATTTTTATTTATTAGTTACTCTTTTATTTGACCTTTTTTATTTTTTACTCTATCTTTCGGTTATTTATTTATAGCTATATTTTTCTTATACGTTTACTTCTAAAGGAAAATACAAATTTTTTTTTTCTTATTATTTTATTGTATCTATGGGAACTACCTCGGCCAGTCGGGGTTTTCTTAAAGGATGGATAAGGAGGAGGTGAAGGAGAATGAAAGGGAAGAAATAGATCGAGAGAGCAAATTGGGAAGGGGAAACACATATACGAAAAAAAAAACATAGTTAAATGTGGATCGCACTACACAGAGAGGGGAAAAACTTGTGGAAATAACACCAAAAAAAAAAAAAAAAAGATTTGGCCGATCTGCGGGGAGATAAGGGAATTAGACATTTCCCCAATCGAAATTCGGGTCAGCGACGTGGCGAACGGGCGCGGCTTGTTCTTCCTCTTGGCTTGTTGGTGGACAATCCCAGCTTTCTGGCGGTGGAGAAGGCGTTCTGCGATACAGCGGGTCAATGTCCAGTATTTCTTCCATGATGGTCTTGGCGAAATCCCAGTCCTGCATCTCGATTACATGTTGCAGTTTTCTGGACAGGTGAAGTGTCTGCCTGTCTTTCACCTCGGTCGTCTGTCGATTCAGGGCGTCTTTTGGTCGCTCCCCCGGCTGAATGATGACGGACGTCGCCATCGGGTACGCCGAGTAAAAATCTCTCACATACTGTTGTTGGCAGTCCTCTGCCGATAGTTCGGATGGCAGCTCGACGACTCGTCCGTCGGGGCTTCTCAGCGTCCGTTGTTTTCGCCACTCTTCTCGTGCCGCAGTGAGTAGCGGCAAATCGGCTGTTCCATCTTCTCGGAGGAGGTTTCCCTCGAATACAACTTTTCCGGCCGCTCTCCCGTCCATCAAAGTTTGAGCGTACTTTGCTAAGAATTCGGCGGTGTTAGGCTTTAACATTTTCTCGGACATTTTCTCGGACGTTGAGATGCTGAGTGGAGAGTAGATAGTGACTGAGTAAGAGTGGTATTGTGTTGGTCGCTGGGGTTAGTATTTATACAGTTTTTTTTGTTTTTCTCCGACCAATAGGGTTTTTCCTAATTTTCTTGGCGTCTTTGTCCATGTCCAGCTGGTCCAATTGGTTTTCATCCGCTCCGTCGGCGTAGCGTACGGGCCTACGACGGATTCTTTTTCCCAGCTGTTCCGTTTTATTGCCCGGCGTTGAATTTTCATTTAAGTTTCCATTTGTCGTGTCCGTTGGTGGGTGGTGGGTTGGATTGGTAGGGTTGGGGTTTTTGGCTACCTGCTCCGTTTGAGCGGGTGGGGTGGAAGGGTTAACTGGGTGGGCTGATTTTTTTGGGCGACCAACTTTTTTCTTGACTTTATTGGGCGACGCAGATGTTGATGGTTCAACTCCGGTTTCGGCAGGTTGAATTGTTTCTTCTTCATTCGTATTTTCTTGTAGCGTTTCCGTGACGTCTTCTCTTACATCTTCTTTCCCACGGATGATTTTATTTGTCTCGTTGTCACTGTCTGCGCTACAGTCGCTGCAAGTTTCCCAATCAGATTCGTTTTCTATATCACCGCTAGTGGCGCAAGTGGCGCTGCTGTTGTTTTTGGCGCGCTGCGCTTTTCCATTTGGATCATTCGCGGTCTGCGTATCTGTCTCTGTAGTAGCTCTATACCAATTGCCGACATCGAATGTGGATTCAAATGCTGGACATGGCTCTTGTCGCCAGAGCATTGTTTCGAATAATGGTTTTACACGGTTTACGTGAACACGTTGGGTTACATATGAACTATCGGCTATATCTACTGTCTTGTTTGCATACACTTTAATGATTCTGTAAGGGCCTTTATATTTTGAAGTAAATTTTTTACTATCACCCGTTTTAACTACACGGATATCTAACAACACTTTGTCTCCTACTTTATATTCATTTTCATTTGCGCGCTTGTTGTATTGCGCTCTTTGTCTTTCTCTTGCCTTTCCGCTTTCTTCCGTCACCCTCTGAAATGAATAGCGAAGGCGGTTGACCAGTTCTCCCACATAGTCCGATGGGGATGTGTCCGTTTTGGGGGCTGCTTCGAGAAATTTATTTATCGGTATGTTAGGGTCCCTTCCGTGCACAATGTAGTAGGGGGATTCCTTTGTTGATGAATGAATGGAAGAACGATAGGCGAAAAGGAGAGGGTCGAGTAAATCCTCCCAATTTGAATGCGCGCCGTCAACCAGCTCTTTTCTTAACATTGTCGTGAGCGTGCGGTTGAATCGTTCAGTTTCGCCATTGCTTGCTGGATGATATGAGGTCGTGAATTTCTGTTTCATTTGTAATTTGTGGCAAAAATATCGAAATAAATTCGATGTGAAGTTGGTCCCGCGGTCAGAGACAATTGCTGTCGGCATTCCATGTCGTGTCACGACAGTGTCGAATACGCATTGGGCAGTCGTGAGTGCTTTCTGATCTTTTAGCGCTACTGCTTCCACCCATCGTGAAAAATAGTCAGTTATCACGAGAATGTGTTTATTTCCTTGATTGGACGCGGGAGTTATCGGGCCTAAGAAGTCGATCCCGATGACTTGAAATGGAGCTTTTGCGAGCTCGTGCGGATGTAAATATGCTTTCAATGTTGATTTGGAATTGGCCGTGCATATTTCACACGCTTTACAATATTCGTGAATTTCTTTTCTCATGTTAGGCCAATAGTTATTATTTTTAATTTTCAAATATGTTCGTAAAAAGGCAAGATGACCACCCATCGGTCCGTCGTGCATTTCTTTCAACACCAGGGGGCGAAGCGATAGGGGCACAACCAGCTGGTGGTTGATCTCATTTCTCCTACTTTTTATGGTTACTAGCTCTCTCCGGTAGAGCACTCCTTCCTGAATTTCAAAATATCCAATTTCTTTTGCCCAGTCTGGCTTTTTATTGCTATACTTCTCATGTAATTCTCCGTTTTCTAAATAATTTCTTATTTCTTTGCACAGTTCGTCTTCTTCTTGTTTCTCACAGATAAATTTAACTTTTTCCGGCGTTGGTAGGCAGTTAATGGGCGCCACTTTCAGTCTGGATAGACAGTCTGCATTTTGATGAACCCTTCCTGGTCGATATTTTATTTCATAGGGGACGCCGGCCAGTGCTATGGCCCATCGCCCTAGTCTTCCTTTTCCGTCTTTTTGATTTTGTAGCCATTGTAAAGCGGCGTGGTCTGTAATAACTTCGAATGGTTTGTCTTGTAAATAATGTTTAAAATGCTCGATTGCATACACGATAGCCAGTGCTTCTTTTTCCGTCGTGTGATATCTTGTTTCGGCGTCCTTCAATTGCCTGCTTGCGTACGCAATGGGATGCTCCTCCCCGTTTTGTACTTGCGAAAGGACCGCCCCTATTCCGTAGTCACATGCGTCCGTAAATAGGAGAAATTTTTCATCAAAATTTGGGTAGGCAAGTATCGGAGGCGTTATTAATCGATTTCTTAAATTTTCAAATGCTTTCTGGTCTTCTTCTGTCCAAACAAATTTCTTCTTTGCTACGTCTTTGTGCGTTTTCAATGTCAACGGTTTTGCGATTGAACCAAAATTTTGAACAAATCTTCGATAATAACCAATTAGGCCCAAAAACGAGCGCACTTCGTCTGCAGAGGCTGGGACTTTGTAATTAACAATTTTCTCAATTTTCGCGGGGTCGGGTTGAATGCCCTCTGGAGTGATAACATGCCCCAAAAAGTTGACAGATTTTTGCATGAATTGACATTTTTCTAATTTTAATTTTAATTTCGCTTTACTAATTAATTCAAAAACTTCGCGAATATCTCTAATGTGATCTTCTAATGAATCAGAAAAAATTATGACATCGTCTAAATAAACTAACGCCTTCGTTCCCAAAACGTCTTTCAATACATGGTTCATTAATCGTTGAAAAGTGGGCGGGCCATTGCATACACCGAATGGCATTCTTGTAAAATGATAAAGATTGTTTTCGACTACAAAAGCCGTTTTCTCTTTTGCATCCTCATCTAGCTCAATCTGATAATACCCTGAGGCGAGATCGAGTGTAGTGAAAAATTTCTTCCCGTACAACTTATCCAAGGTTTCATCGATACGGGGCATTGGAAATGAATCTTTTTTCGTAATACTATTTAACTTTCTATAATCTATGCATACTCGTAATTCACCATTTTTCTTTTCTACCAAAACTACTGGTGCGGCCCAAGCTGATGTTGATTCTACTATTATTCCTGCTTTCTTTAGTTCCGAGAGCTGCCGCTGCAGCGCTGCTGTGTGGCTCCGCGGGTGTCGATAAGGGCGCTGTCTGATAGGGCCTCTCCCTTGCGTGTCTATTGAATGTTTGATTAAATCCGTACTGCCCAGCTGTGTATTTTTCGTTGCAAACATCTTTTTAAAATCGGTGAGAATTTGTAATACTGGTTTCTGAAATTGTGGGTCGACATCGCGAATTATTGTCAAATCAAGCTCGTCATCTATTGTGTTTTCTTCTCCTGTTGATTTGCAAGTAACCTGTCCGATTACATTGCATACGACCTCTATGGTGCCTAATTGTATCGCTCGTGGTAAAAAAATATCGTTCGAGGACTGATTTTCTATAATGATCTCATATTTTCCGCTTGCTGAGATCCTGCCTATAAATTGCTGGATGTGTATTCCCTTGGGTAGTTTTTCTGATGGGGTAAAAATGAAAGTAGCTAACGGGGAGACATACGGAAACGAGCCTGTCGTTTTCGCTTCCACTACCACCGCAGTGCGACGACAGATGGCGCGTCGTTTATGCAAAATAATGGATATGTCTGGTGCCCGGGATTTTGCTTGGCCAAGCGTTTCTTTAGCTAAATAAATGCTGCTGGTTTCTCCGTCGATAGTAAACCCATGCTTACGAATTGCGTCCCACCCTAGAATACAATCTTCTGAAATGCCGTCTGTGATAATAAATTCTTGCAATAGTGTTGACTTTCCGTATCTGATAGATAAAGTCACTTTTCCCAATGTGTTCAATTTCTTGTTATGAACATCGTATAAATTAAAGTCGAGCGTACTGCAGGTATCTCGGCTTTGTAAAGGTAATTTTTTGAATAATTTCTCGTGAATAATACTTCTAGCGGCACCTGTGTCGAAAAGAGCTTGAAAAGGTATCTGAAAGCTTGTTAAAGGAATTCTTGGCGTCGATTCATTAGTTTGCGTCGTTAATCTAGCTATTTGTCGGGATTTATTATGAGGCTCCCTATCAACTGACCCGAAGCCACAGTTGATATTTACTGGTTTTCCTGCTGCTGTGGTGGGCCTGGTTTATTAGGCCATTGCGATGAAGGGGGATTCGGGCATTGATTCGATTTGTGGCCAATTTCTCTGCAGGCATAACATACGGGTGGTCTGGCGCCATCTAGTGTGTCGCGTTTAAGTCTCCTGCATTCATCTTTGACATGGCCTCGATAGTTGCAGTATTCACAGACTACCTGCGGTGGGCGGGGTTTAAAATAGGGCTGAGACGGCGGTGCATTGAATTGCTGTCCGGCTGGCTTATTGTATGAGAATTGGTAGTTACTTGCTGTGTATGTAGCTGGCTGAAAGGGTTGCTGTGGGTTATTGTTGGTGTTTGAAAAATTTTGCTGAGGGGTAGGAAACGATACGGCTTTTTTTTGTTGTTGTTGGATAGGGGGGTCAGCAGACTTTCTCTCACGGCAAAGTAGAATGTTTACTGCCTTCGTTAGCTCTTGTAAACACGCGGAGAATGAGTTAGTGTCGGGCGGATTTACTGGCTGCCTGTTATCTTGTCTGAATCCTGAGGCAATTGCGTTGACAGTTTCATTCTGTTTCTCAATCATCTGTTTCATTTCCTTCAGCTCTAAATTGTGTGACTCACTCGTCTGATTGATAGCGTTCACGAATTCGTGTTTTTCTCTAGTGTTTTCTATGGCCTCCATTCGTGCTAAATATTTTCTTGTTGCTGCTACTAGCTCGTCGAAAGTATCAAATTCCTTATATTTAACTTTAAATTGTAATTTTTCATCCAATCCGTCAATGAATTTTTGTTTTAAAATTACTTTGAATGAGTCCTCAGTGTATACATCGGGATATGCATGTTTAAAAATTTCTTGTAATCTAATTGCAAAATCATAAATTTTTTCGCCTGGTTTTCTGTGAGCTTTTTTAAATTTCTTGAGGTATTTCTCAACCATTTCGTCCCCATGAAAGTGATCAAGAAGCTTTTCCCTAATTGCGTCGTAATCATTTGGATGATTGGCAACGATGTATTTAATTACTTTATGTGCTTTATCGGTTAGTTTCCCTTGTAATTCTAGTATTACGTCATCTTCTGACAAATCTGAGCGAGATATAATTGACTCAAACGATTCTAACCATGTGTCGAATCGTGAAAGTGGATTTCCAGTAAAAGACGGTAAGGATTGTAAATTAGCCCTTATGTGAAGGTCCCTTTGAAAGTCTGCAAGGGCTGGATACGCGGAAGATTGTAAATTATTAGCTGCCATTTTCCCCGCTAGTGCGCTCGTAGTCGATGTCAAAGGTATGGTTGGCGTCAATAGTGTAGGTGGCTTCCACGGTATAGTTGGCGTCAATGGTGTAGTTGGCTGCAACGGTAGAGTTGGCTTCCACGGTATAGTTGGCGTCAATGGTTTAGTTGGCTGCAACGGTATAGTTGGCGTCAATGGTTTAGTTGGCTTCAACGGTATAGTTGGCGTCAATGGTTTAGTTGGCTTCAACGGTATAGTTGGCGTCAATGGTTTAGTTGGCTGCAGCGGTATAGTTGGCTTCAAAACTTTTAAAATCGTACGACGTGGTTGAACCGTTCGTTGATGTGGCGGAGGTTGTGGCGAGTGTCGTCTTCGACTGCCGGATAGTGTACTTGTCGGAGTGGGGTTGACTGGCGGAAAGATTGGAAATGAGACGGTCCTTCCCTTGCTCGGTCGTCTGGAAGGTGCCTGCGGGGTTGGCGGTATCTTTGGGCCCTGCGGGTTTGGGAGTGGGCGTGGCACGGGGTTGCTGCCTGGCGTGATATTTGTGATGGGCGCGGTGGGGGTGGTGCTTGGAGGAAATCGAGGACGATTTGAAGATCCCGTTTCGTCTTTGCCAATAGTGTTTTGTTGTCGTCTACCTCCTCTCTGTCGCACGGCCAGTTGATTCTTGGGAAATTGTCCAGTCGGTACTGAAGGCGTATTAATTCCGGCTGAAAGTTGTTGATCGATTGGATTTTGTGGAGCTTCTTCAGGAACTGAATCAGAGTCTGTGTGTTCTCGAGAAATATCTTCTGAAATGTGTCGAACGTTTCGTGTAAGAAATCGAACATGAACTCGATTTGATTTAGTAAGAATTCGTGATAGTCCCCGCTTTCGTCCCGATTTGCTATATCTTCCCGCTTGACGAAACCCAAAAAGGCGGCTGGTTGCCTTGGAACGTACTCTTCGAGAGTGCGCAAGCTCAGATATTGCCCTAGCTGAAATGTCAGGATCCTCCTCGTGTATGTCAGAAAAATCTCCTTCGTCTCCTTCAATATCGTCTTGCTCTTTTTCGATATAATCGGTGTCGGCGGGGTTGTTTGGCTCTCCACTAGATGGGTCAGACACTGTAGTGTGTAAAAGGCTTGCGTCAGATCTATCGGCTTGGGGTCGTCGATGGTCCACTTGATGTCCCGCATCAACTCCCGTAGCTGTTTCCAAATTTTTCGTTCCCCCGATTGAAAATCGTTCCGTCTCTCTTTCAGCGTGTGCAATGCAAGATTCAGAAACGGAAATTGGCTGGTCAAATCCGGGAGGATTTTGTTCGAAGGTTCTTTCACGTCGAGGTATAAGCGGAGAATTTGCTCGTCGACTTGATTTCCCATCCGCGGAGCGTTTATCAAGGTAATTTGAAAACGACTGTGAAAGGCGGCCGACAGGTGTGCTACTAAATGACGACTGAGCTGGTGATAAACGTGACACTAAACGCGTGAGAAAAGACTGTGCGGCTGATTTCTCACTCTGATTGCCTTTATTTTTAAACCAAGATTTACGCGGCGGGGTTTTGTCTAATTGATCAACTAATTTATAGGTCGGGTTTGAACGTAGTCTACTCGAGATGCTATTTTTTGCTTTAGCTATAGGATTTTTGGCGACTGCGGGAAATTCAGCAACGTAACGGGCGTCAATATCGCCGTAGCGCTCTGTGAAAAGATCTGTGGTTGGTTGTGCGGCCTGTGCCGAAATACGGGGAGAAATAACGGGGACGGACTCGGCAAATAAATTGTCGCCTAACAACGATGGGTCGGGCAAATCAGATTCGGTAGCGAGGTGTTCATAAGCGGGGTTTGAAAAAGAGGTGGTAGGCGTGCGGGAAATCTTAGGCTTAGCTCCGAATATTTCAGCATCAACCATTGTGGGAGAGTTCAAAAATCGCTGCCACCACTATGTAACGACCTCTCCATCTCGCGGAGTGCGGGTCGTACAAATAACACAAGCGAATAAATGACACTCGGGGCTTCCCACAATTGCTGAATGTATTCTGGATTTCTAAGCTTAAGAGTACATAAATGAGATAAAGAGTTAAACGCGGGACATACCGATATTGCCGGAGGCCGATGACACCGGAAGAGAAAAGAAGTAGAATGAGAACACGGCACAAGCGAATACACGGACGATAACTGCACGACGGCAGACGTGCGTACACACACGACACAATAAGCGCAAATGCGCACACAAAACAGACACGAAGATAGGAAAATAGAAATGGGCAAAATAACTCGTAATTGGCACTGAACTGGGTTAACTGAAGAAGAATAGGGAAAAGTGAAAGGAGTCGATAGTAACTAGCTAATCAGAAATTAGGGAGAGCTCTACGAACTGGTCGGAGAGTCGAACAAGACTAACTAACTGTTCGTCGCACATTTGCGACGAAACTTTGCATACAGCTGGGCCCATCTGGTCCAGCGACAAAGGCACATTAGTCACTAATAATCGCCCTGTGTAAAGGGTACCCCCAAATACGTTGACGTGTGAACCGATCACTTGTCAATATTATTCTGGGGTAGGCCTAACACTATGGGAACTAACACATTAACACACAATTTATGGGTGGCTCTAATTCTAAAGTGGTTGATAATATTACTGGCGCCGGACGGCGTCAGGTTGCAGCATCTTCAGCTGTTGCGGAGCGACGCTTCGTTACAGAACCAACGGAACAAAATATTAAGTAAACTAATAAAGAAATAGCACCTTTTTTATGAATAACCAACTTCCAAACTGACCTATTTTATTTTCTATTACAAAATTATCCTGAATCCTAAAGGAGACAGGCGTGGCTTTATCGAATAAATTTGAACTCGACAAGAAGAGTTCTTGAATGCCGATAGAAATATTTAGGGGAGAATGGGGCAGTTAGGGTAGTGTGTATGTTGGCACTATCGATATTGAGATATGTTTTAATGAAATCTAAGTGTCAGAAAAATTCATGCTTGTGCAACCCGAGAATCTCCATCCTTCAAAATCATTAAAAAAGTTCGAAGGGTTCAGTTATAAAAGAAACAATAATTTTGGCGCCTAAAAATCGTTTCATCAGCTTTGACAGATTTTTTCAATTTACGGGTTACAGAAAAAGAATAAAACTTTCAACAAATAATATTCTTTAAGGAAATTCTTTCCTTTTTCAATCCCATATTTTAGTTTATTATTTCTCCTTAGAGGAGTGACTGAAAAATCAATTTGATTAACGACACCTATTTTTGAGGCAAACTGGCCTGGCAACGGGGTTTGCCGGGCAGTTTGCGGGTATAAAATCTCTGTCGTCTAACGTCAAAATGTTGAGTCTAAAAAATCTGTCAGTTTTTGTTAAATGTTAGATGGTTAGGCATTATATTAGAAAAACTGAACGTTGTATGTATCTAGATGGTTACATTTTGAAAGCTGCCAAGAAAGTTGTTGCTGAGAAACAGAAAGTATGTGATGTTTCCAAAGAAACCTCCATCCCAATAAGATCTCTACTGAGATATGTTAAAAATTTCTTGGCTGCTGGAATTCAAGATGAAGCTGAAGAAACTACTATCATTGGGGATTACCAAAAACCTCGTAAGGTAAATCCACTTATAATTTTTCTGTGTGTGTGTTGCAATGTTAACTCTTTCTTGTTCGCTCTAGATTTTCAGCAGTGAACAAGAAAGCAATCTTAGCAGAACTTTACGTCAAATGGGCCAGTGACATTTATCATGGAATCACTACCACAGTCATGAGAAGATATCTCTCTTGTGGCGCCCCGCCGCACGGAGGAATCGCCCTTGGCTTAGATCGACTCATGTCGATAATATGCGATACCAAAAACATTCGTGATGTCATCGTCTTTTCGAAGAGTCTGGACGGGAAAGATCTGATGTCTGGTGCGCCTTCGTCGATCTCGGAAAAAGAAAAAGAAATGTATCACATCGGCGCCGTTCATAAGAAATAACTGCTCCTTTCTTGATAATTCTTATTGCAGTGGCCAATAATAATATGATAAGCACTTGCAAGTTTTTGTTTCTATTTTGTTAAAAATGAAGCCGTTGCTGAAGTAATCACATCTTTTTATTTATTCTTTAATTTATATTGTGATTGTTTTTTCAGAACATTCGATAATCAATTAATCATATTAGGTAAACTTCGATTCAATTGAATTTCTATCGGCAATATTATATTGTAATTAGTTCATGCTGCCGATACCCTTTATTAACTCATTTAAAATAACGACAAAAAAACAACAGTAAAACAGAAGTAGCTGAAATAAATTAAATGTATACAAATTTAAGTAATAATCTATAGGAAATGTATTGAGTGACTGACCAACCTTAAAAATTAGTATGTGATTAAAATCCTTCCATTATACTTTCATTGGAAGATATGCCGGAAGAAATGTACACATACCTTTACAAATAGAAAAACAAGACAGGGGCCATGAATTTTATGAAATGGGATATAGTTACAGGAAAACAGCAAATCCCCTTTACATTTTGGGCCGCCAATAGGAAAAGTCAGGCCAGACGAATTGCTATAGGCATGGGTAAAAGTATGGTGGGGCAACTAATGCTTGGAATAGGCAGAGTGATAGAGAGGATGGTGACGCCACCCTGTAGGAATTCATGCTAGAGGGCTGTTCGACATCTTTTTTCGTATTTGTTTCCATCACGGCAACGCAGCAATTGACGGCAGATTCTGTCTGCTACAAGAGCCCGCCTCGCCTTGCCTGGCTTGGAAAAGCCAGTTTGTCGGACAGCCAAGTTTGTACAACACCGCTAGGGTGCCATCCGCGATGCATGCATGGCAACGTCCTTGACGCGTGGTATACCCTTGATAGCTGCCGTATCTTCCCTTGAAGTGGTGACGAAAAAACCCACCCAACCCACGTCACCCACCCAAATTCAAAGTTGTACTAGCGATGTTGTAGTATCCTGCAAAAAAATCCGAATGCGATTTTTTTCAAAAAGCCCGAATTGATGTAAAAATTTTCAAAAAACTTTCAAAATTTTATATTATTTGTAGAATTAATTATTTTACAAAGTTCATGTTATTAATATTAAGGGAAAAATGCCAAAATATTTTTTTAAATAAAGAAAGTGACGAAAGCATTCGGATTTTTTTGCAGGATACTATAACCAAATTGCAACAGTCACTTCGGTCTCCCAACCCTATTCACCCGATAAAGCAGTGAAAATTATCTATTGTAATAGATCTAATTTTAGATTCAAATATCGAAGCGTTATTGATTAAAAATGATTTCACGCTGACTTCATATATTTGAATGTTTAAAATATGCTTTAATGTGTTCTTATAAAGCACGTTTACAGGATAAATTATTTCATATTTACGTGATCTAAGTGCAATTGCATTTTCGTGCCTGGAACCTAGGCATTTCCAGAATTACGTAGTAAGACGTCAACTGGGCAGTAATGGATATGTTTGGGCATATATGAAAGGGTGTTGTAGTAAGTTCAGTTGTAAGTTGAGTTTGTTACTTCAGTTTGTTAGTCGGTTTGGGTTGAGTTCAGTCTGTCAGTAAATTTGTTAGGTGCACGTTTTATCGAAATTTAAAATTGGTCAAAATCGAGAATTTTCTTTTTTTAAAGTCTTAAGGTATCCACAGAGAAAAAAGTCGTGCGGCTTATTGACTAGCGCGCATCGTAAAAGTTTTGGTTGGTGGGACTGCTGCTGCAAGTTTTTCTTGTTTCGGAATTATATTGGTTTGATGTTGTGGACTGAACTTTTGATTGGTCTGCGATGACACGTGACTAGCAGACCAATCAAAAAGGTTATTCCACAGTAGTTGGATCTCATAAATCGGGCTAGCCAAACCCTACCAACAAACTGATTTATGTCGTCTGCCAGTATACTACACTACTGTCAAACATATCATTTACAAGACATTGGCTGCCGATTATGGCATTGGGGATGCAGAAAATAGGAATGCGATTACCACTCATTCAGAAATTAAGGGTTGTGAAAAGAGCTACTGCTAATAAAAAGTGTTTTTTAAACTAACTTAATTACTGAAATTTGGAAATTGAATTGCCACGGCAGAATTAAAAACACTTTTATGTGTTGAACCAGGATTTGAGAGAAATAAAATTCATCAGAAGAGAAGATTTCTTGAAATTCAGTTTTGATGACATCTGGAATAATTCTGTCTATGACTTATTTATTCGGATTTTTATTAGCTATACCTGAAATCACTTTATAGAGATTTAGGTTTTGAAAAATTAGTAGGCTTTTTTTACCTCAAAAGTCCAAAGGAAATGAAAAAGAATTAATTATGTGTTTTCCGTGATTTAGGGGTTTTCTATTTCATCTTCCAGTAAAATCTCTTAATATTCCCCTGTCTTGAAAAGTATGAAATAGAAACAAGGTGTAACTAATTATAAAATTTCTTACCAATATAGTTTTGTCGGTGGCACTATAAAAAAATGACTACCTTTTTGAACTGAGAAATTGTAATAATTGGGAACTTATTACAACTCAACTCAACTTATTACTTATTACAAATCAGTTGTAGGAATTAAAAATGTAATTAAACGGCAAA
Organism: Daphnia pulicaria; assembly: GCF_021234035.1. Lineage (NCBI taxonomy): Eukaryota > Metazoa > Arthropoda > Branchiopoda > Diplostraca > Daphniidae > Daphnia > Daphnia pulicaria. The sequence goes on from NC_060914.1 coordinate 9,355,820, forward strand.
TTTTTTCATGTAGCTATTTATTTTATTTGTTTGAATTCCCGTTTATAAATTAAAAATTATTTAGAAGTGTTGTTTATGGAGCTGGGGTACGCGCCATTGGTTTGCTCTATAGGCTGATCTGAGAGTCTTTCTATTCTTGGTGATGTGTGTCAAAGGCTACGGATAGCTTCACTTTTAACGAAAAAAAATTTCATTGGTGCGTTTGCCATGTTTTCGGGATTTTTCATTTCGTCTTCCGACAAAATCTCTTTGCATTCTTCTGTTTATAAAGTCTGAATTAGAAACAAAAGTAACTAACTACACAATTTTCTTACCAAACTCGTTGCATTGTTGACACTGTCCAAAAGTAGTTCTTCCCTTTTGAACAGGCTAAACGTACTTATTGGGAACATGTCTTCTTGTACACGGAATCTTCTTGCTCTATATCGGTATCTAAATGAACTCTACAATTCAATTTTATGTAATTCCTTTATATGTAACCAGGCCTGCGATCATTCTAATTTTGATAAAATCCCGTAGACATAGGTGTCACTGATCCCTTTTAGTAGCAAAAGTCAGGATATTAATCGACTAATGGGATCTGGCTCGTTTTTCTAAAACATTGATTCTTAAAAAAAATAGTGTAAATTTAGTGTCCTTAATTGAAAAAGGAACACATTATTTCCGCACACCGCAATCGGTAGGCATAGTAAAAATGAACACAAGAATATTAAGAAAAAGAATGATAACAAAGTTAATTGTTATCAGATTTATTAAATTCATATTAGTGATACACATAAACCTTGGGTGTTGGTAATCTGCATTACAAGTCTGCATGACTGCATGACGGTAATCTGCATGATTCGCCGCATGAATCGGAAAAAATCTAAAAGAATTCATGCAGATTACCCCCCCCCCCCATTTAGACACATAAATTTTAGACATTAAACAGGGTGTTGTGTCAAATTGTATAGTACCCATTTTAGAAAATTAAAACAAAATTTCCCTGCTTCCATCCCAACCAAAAAATAAATAAAATAAAAACTTAAGACGGGACTGGATAAAAGATAAAGAAAGTAAACTGGACAAAACACACACAAAACAAACTAACGAAAAATAGTCGTTGACAAGGGGAGGAGGGAGATATACACGAATCATACAACGAAATTCTTCATCCAGCTCGGACGAACTACTTTTCTTCCGGCTCTCGTTGTCGTTGGAGGAGGTGGCGCCACGAATTTATTCGGCGGATCGATTGTTGAACTAGCGGGTGATGGTGTCACCACATCATCTTCTTCAGCGGCTTGCTGGACCAAGCTTTCGTCTGGATCGTCCGGCATCCGATCATTTGGTTCGTCTGTCCAATCGTCCCATTCAGGATCCTCTCTCGGGTGGAACTTACGTATTTGGACGACATGCGCGTTAAAACGACGAAACTTCTTCTTTTTACGCTTTTGATTTTTTTGGAAATTTCTAACTTGTTCTACATCGCGAGGTAGCTGTACAGCTTGTTCTTTTAAATCAGCCGGTCCGTCAGCCAATAGCTCTCTGTAAACATTTATGGGACACCCGGTACTATTCCTCAATTTTTCTTTGGTTGAATTTCTTGTAGGAATAAAATTTTCGTTCTTTTTTTTCTCCGTTTGGGCGTTGCCGTGGCAGTGTTCTTCAGCTTCACTTTCGTCCCCACTATAAGCTATCAATACACGATGCGGGATTGTTGGATGAAAAAAAACGTCACGCAGAAAAGACTTGGTTATGGGAACAATACCGTTGATTTCTTTCCCGACAGCACAATAAAAAGGAACTTTTTTGAATGTTACCCCATTTACTATGTGATTATAAGAAGCATTCTGACGCCAGTGCCAGCCATCAGCCCGCCAGTCTACCAAAACAAATTTAATCTTAAGTTACTAGTTGTGAATGTTGCTAGTTTTTTCTCACATACCGTCTTTGACTTTTTGGTCTGCAGCTGGCTCGTACACGTACTCCACACCGGCACTTGGATTAGTTTTAACGTTAAAAACTGGGTCTGTAGTCATAAGTTTCTCACAAAGTCTAACAACTCTTTCAGCAGCCAATTGCCTTTGACTTTTGGTAGTCATATGTTGTCCACACTCACGTCAAAACTGATTTATAGAGTTTAGAGCTCCTCTCATTCTCTAAGTATAACAAAGGGATTGTAGCGCTAATGACGTAGCAATTGATTGGTTTTCATTTGGGCGCTTGCCAGAAGCAACTAATCTTTACTTAATGTATCGGCAACGTAGGCAACGCAATTTTGTAAGACAACCTAGCGTGTTTTAATCACCCGCGTTATAATTTGCGAAATTTTCATTTGGTGTCATGCGGAAGTATTCATGCAGTTTATCTTGCCCTTAGGCGTGCATGAAAGCCCTGTTCATGCAGTGAATTCATGCAGATTACCCTCATGCAGTCATGCAGAATTGTAATGCAGATTACCAACACCCATAAACCTTATCACGGTTACTAAACTAATTAGTAATTAAGGTGAACTGCAAATTTCTTGTGATCTAAAGGAATTTTTCCCTCCAATCCATGCAAGGGGTAAAAAGTAAAAAAGCCACAAATTAGTTATTACCAAGGAGAGACTTTTAGATCACCCGACAATGGTTCCTCGACTTACTTCATTGTGAAGAAATTATTGGACAAAATCTTCTTGCTTCTTGTTCAGTCGGGATCCAAGAAGCCACAACGAGTTTCCGTTAATAGAGAGGCACCTTTTGCAATAACCTCCAAGCTATTAAACAATTTCCTTCCAGATTGCAACCTATTTCCTTCTTTTGGCTATTTTGAATTTCTTACGTTATTTGTAGTGGTAAGGAAAACAATGAAGTGTTTAGACAACTACCACTTTCCCAATCAGACAATTATATTGGTAAGCTGCCAGTTTATTACATTTGATAGTTCTTTTACAATAAATATTTCTCTCCAACATCAATGAGGAATAATTCCAATTTTCTTCTAGAAAGTGTACAGCTATGGATAAGGAGTAGGGCAGCTTATTTACACTCATTTGCAAAAAAATACATCTTACAACTCCCTTGTGGGGAAACAATTCGTCGTCTACTTAGTTGCATGTCATCAAATTTGAACTAAATGGTTGTGCATTACACCTATCAAGAAAAATTTTGTGGAGAGACGTATCCATATGCACTTAGTCTAGTAAGGGATTAAATTTTCATTAAATATTCGTATTATTCGCATTAAACTTTTTTTGAGTGATTTGGGGATTATGAAGAAGATTGTGAGTTTTGAAATCACTTAAAGACGAGACACATAAACGAGATAGTTATTAATCACGCATTGGTTTCTATATTTCTCCCAATTCGTTGCAATTGTATTCAACCTATTGCCTGTTATTTATACAAGGGGCTCGTGCCAAAGCATCACTGAACTTATACAGCAGCTCATGTCAAGGGAAATGTGTGCTCTTCATCAAGACGATGCCACTATGAAATCTTTAGTCTGTTACAGAGCACACAATATTATCATTGGTCTATCAAAATAAGAGTAATTTTTAGTGTATAAGTCCAAAAAAGATCTAAAAGTTTGTTTGACTATTCGAGTAGTAGATTTTTTTGTAAAATACTGTTTCTCTTTCGTCTCTTGCCGTCCAGGGGATGCATATCCGGTAACATTACCAGACAATTTAAATTAGTCGTCTAGAAAATACAAAAATTATTTAAAAACAAGATTTTGTACAAAAGTTACCTGACCGTTAGAGTACTTAAGTTAGCACATCCTACAGCTGAAACTCCTTTTGTTTGTTTATCACACATTTTCCCGTGGGCGTGATGCCTACGCTATATAGATTTAATCCATACTGTGGTCTAAATCCACGCAATGGATGTTACCGACAGCCTTATCTTGTGGTGAATAGAATAATAAGCACACTCTTTAGGGGCTGACACAAAACATGTCATTCCAAAAAACAAGAAAATGTGCAAATTTCGAATAATTAAAAAAATGTCTCCTCTTAGGGTTGATCTTAGTTCTGGGGTTTGTATATAAGTACGTCCTATCGATTTTTCAGCATCCATGTTAAATTTGTGATATTTCTTTTGGACCCCAAACATCGTTTCGGATAGTCCTAAGCTATAATCCCCTTTCATGGCTTCGATGAGAAGTTTGATAAAAAAACACCCAATACCTAAGTTGAAAGAATAAATTGTTATGATTTGCTAAACAAATTATTTGTCATTGCTATTACTCCGAAATGGATCTGTAGCGTTTACAGAAAATGCAAAAGAATCCTGCCAGGTGAAGACGATCCAATTTCCAAGAAATCCATGCCATTTTTAATTGGTGGGAGATCTTTGGGAATGAATAAGATATTCTGTAAATAGCTAAATTTTCATTCAATAAATTTTCTTTACCATTCGGAACATGCTTGAATGAATGAGCTCTGAAAGTCTGGCATCCCTCAATTACCAGCACTTTAGGCATATCCAAATAGAAATGGCAATCAGTGAGGGACTTCCTCAGGCTTTCGATTTATAATCTTCTACCTTGACTATCACTAATTTTTTCGTAGCATCCATGAGAAAAAACGAATACGAAGATGCTTTGGAACTCTGAAAGATCAGATGTTACCAAAGCATTCACTTCTTTTGATAACTCTTCCGTTGATTCTACTTATTCTACTTTTACATCAAAACCGAAACCTTGAAAAAATCCCAACCCCCTCTAATTCATTCGAAGTGTGATCCCGACATTCCATTAAAATCTTGTTTGATTCGTCCTGTAATAGGAATATATTTAATTATTTAAATTTACCTGTAGTTGAAATACATACTTTAAACATCATCCGATAGACTTTGACCAATCCAGGACGTCTATTTGGAACATCATATAGAGGATACGGGGTTCCGCTTCTCTTCAACATTTCATGCTGAAAAAAATCTACATCAACAGAGTGAGATATTAGTAATTATTGAAATCAGAAATACAAAATTTTAAATACCGTAATTACGCCAGAGAACATTGTTTTTATGTTTAAGTTCCTTAATTTGTATCTTTAAAGCTTTCTCCATTTCCTCTTTTTCAGCCTTCACCTTCTCCAGCTCTTCTTTCAGCATCGCAATTTTCTTTTTCATATCCTCTTTGCTGACTTACTATCTTATTTACTTCTTATTCTAACTTACTTGGTTGAAAGCATATTGTATGAAAGAAGCATATAACATCAGGCTGCCATATGCCAAAAGCCTTAGAGGCTTAGACTGTTTGTTACAGTCAGTAATCAGCCGGCTAAAGCACACAAGGGCACAGGGGAGTATTCTGTTTACCGTTTTCCAGGGGTAGCAAATGGGGGGGGGGTAGCCAGTGTCGGGTATCCAGTGTCGGGGTAGCCAGTGTCGACCCCCCAGGTAGCCAGTGTCGAAGGTAGCAGGTGTCGTTTTCGCTTACCATAGAATATGTTATTCTTCACTGGTTTACAAAGATAATGATAATAACCTTCATATGCGATGGAAAAGGTCTCCAGTATTATCGATTTCATGTGTTGGTAGTAGATATCGGAAAATCATCAAAAATTTAGTTAAAATTGGTTTGACGCCCAAAATAATTCGTGGCCCTCGTCAAATTTACGCTTTTAAAAGCAAAATCAAGGCTTCTTTCCACCGACTGCATATAATGTCGCTTGACTGATCCATCTTTTTACTCTTAAGACTTTGAAAACGGATGGTAGCTGAAACAGTACGCCTTAATCTTTTAAAGCACGGGAGCACACCATGATTTGCTGTCAGTTAAACGGCCTACCAAAAAAACGTCCAGCTTATGGACATAACGTGATCCACATCCACTCCGGATCTTGGATCACGGTGTTTCCTTTCAAACTCATCGCCCTTTCCGGGGCCACCATCAGTCTTATCACACGCACCGACCCCCTGATCCACACCGTGACCTGTCTCTTCCATGCAATGTAATAAACTTGGTCCACGCCGGACCATTCACTCCCGCCATATTTATCCACGACGTGACCGTGCTCTACCCCCATTCTGTGGACTCTTGGGCATGTGTCCACATGTCATCACTAGCCTAGATCCTGAAATCATGCAATGACGTCTACCCATGATATGACTTAAATTAGGCCCCCCATTCGCGACGCCACTCTTATGAACACTGTGCCCTGGGCTCACGCTGTAACTTATATACTTTCCCGATTTTAATAATGAAAGATCTGCCTCTTGCTGGAAAACTACTACCCTCTTGCTCTGAAATACTGGATCTCCATCTACCATGTAAACTGAATAAGTTTTTTTTTATGTTTATTCTTTTTACTGTCTGTAAAATTTTTTTCCCGAGTTCTTTTCTTGGACTACGACTTAAGTAAGAAGCACCCCTTTAACCTAAATCTTGAACCAAGGAAATCATTTTGTATCCTTCGGCGTATCATAGTTAGTTAAATGCCTGGCATAAAAAGCCCTTATATTTTAAGACACAAATTGTTACTTCTTCTATTGCACAATCTTCTTTGAACTATTATTCAGTCTCACCTTCCAATTTTACTCGTTGGCTTATCCAAGTTTTAAATTTAGTCCATAGTGTGCGGAAACTCCGAACCCCTGAATATGAAATTTATTATAATGGTACTAGCTATTAATTGTTCCATAGTGTTCCTTCCCCAAGCCTAATTGCCCTAGTAATAGTTAGAAACGCTTGTACCATAATATGGTTAGATATGAGGTAGCTGAGCTGCTTCATTTGACCAGAACGTTTGTGTATTAAGGTATCACTGGTTTTCTATTTTAATGGCTCATTGGAATTATTATTGAACTCGGATACTAGCGTTCAGCCACGAGTTAAAAACTGAACTTCTCTTTCTTTTACTATTAATTGACTTGAGTTTTTCCAAGGGATAGGCTTTTTTGGATCGTTCCCTGGTCCCATCGAAAAACAGGATATAGAAATTTAGGTTCAAGAACTCTGTATCTATGCCTATGTGTGTGGGTGTTGGGAATCTTTATTTATCAACTAGGTTAGAAAAAACTTTTCATTCTAAGTTTAAAATAAGTAGGGGAGACCGGGGCTATGTGGGACATGGGGCTACATTGGACATCGCAGTTTTGAGCATGTTCCCGTAATTTTTTTTAAATAATTGTTTTACCCAACATGGGGCATGGTAAATACTCAAATATAGTAAAAAAATTATTTAAAAAAAATTACGGGAACATGCTCAAAACTGCGATGTCCCATGTAGCCCCATGTCCCACATAGCCCCGGTCTCCCCTATGAGCTAAAGAATTTTTGTCCTTTTTTCTTTTGTAGAGTGTTTATTAACTTGAACCGCCCCATTCTTCCAATACTCACACCATACCCACTATCCTTTCTCCAACAATTTCCTTTCAGGACCTTCACAAACTTCTCAATTGTAAATTTTCAACTATTTGATAAAGGGTCTTATCGCTGTATATTTATTATTTTGGGCCTTCTGGGAAATTTCCATGTGTTACAAAACTTGTCAAAAATTGCTTCCACATTAAGTTATTTTAAATCAGCTTTGGATCACGTCTATTAGAATCATGGAATAAGTAATGATCCAGAACGTTAGAGTCCTGTATATCTCACCACAGCAAGGACAAAAAAGGAAAAATATTCAAAGTGTTCCTTCATGTAATAAAAGTATTAAAATATTTTTTTTAGAATGCTGACTTTACAGCAATTTGACAAGTTATCTAAAGACACTCGGAATCGATTTCGATTCCAATTCCTCGTTGATAGTTTGCATAATCTCTTGCAGTGCAGGGGATGCATATTCCATATAACAATCCTAGACAAATCAAATTAGTCGGCTCAGTAATTGCTAAAATTGAAACATTTAAGGTTACCTGACTGTTAGAGTACATTAGTTAACAGATCCTACAGCTGAAACTTCTTTTCTTTGTTTATCATTAATTTTCTCCGAATTTTCAAGGGTCGTCAATCACGACCACTATTATCGTAGGAATGGACTCTGGGTGGTCGGGCTCGACAACCATTGGGGCAGCTTGGGGGTCGTTAATGTCCATTTGAGCGGACTCCAGGTTGTGATTTTCACTTAGCATACCCTGATCAGTAATTAATCAATTAATGAAAATATCGATATTTTAGATCTAGAAACATTTTAAGGTAAATCTAAACCTCCAGATTGACGAAGTTTACAATGTGCTCTGTTCGATCTTCCACTGTCACAAAGTTCCTGGTTAACAGGTGTCTAATGGAGTTATTTTGGTATATCTTGGCCGACGGACGGCGGCGGACGGTGGATTATGTGGTAAACGGTACAGTCAAGATATTCCGTTCTTATACATCATCTTCATCCGGAACCTAAATAAACAAATTCATCATATTTAGACGTTTCACATAAATCGTCTATCATACTTACCTCCAAAAAATCTTAACCATGATGTAGTTGAGCTCTGAAAAATGGTGAAGGAATGTTAATTTTTCTCATCAATAATTTATCGACGACGACACCGTCCCCCTCTACGCGGAGTGCTACTTTAATGGGTTCCAATTCCATCTAAATGATGTGGTTATTGATGATTATTCCATACGGTATATATTACATATATAGCATATATTAGTTGAAGAAATTAAGGAATAATTGAGATTGCTTGTACTACACATAATGTATTTAATTCTACACTGTAACTTGGGTCCCCGTTTTGGCTGTTGTCCACGCCATTACCCCTTAACTGTTACATATGTCTACAATATAATTGTTGACCAAACTGGATTTTACTCATACGACCTCGATATCTGTGCCATTATTCAACGACCATACTTTTCTGTGGGCCACAATCCTTTAAGGACTTACACCGTACTCTATATCCACACTATAACCTGGTTACACTGTCTCTCGTCAACCCTAATAAGCCCGTACCCACGCCAGGCTTTATGCCTTTTTAGGCACATCTGTTATCCACACCGTGAATTATTACGACGTAATACCAATGTTCCCAAAATCTACGTCGGGGCCAAGTACCTCAACATTCCTCAATAATTTTTTCTACGTTTTTTTACCTTTAATTACCATATCACAAGTCTGTAAATAAATTAGAAAAACTAACGATAAAAAAATAAAAATTTGAATTTTTTCAAATAATTTCTTTCCACTTACAAAACAATCGGAATATCTTTTTCTTCATTTACTTTGGATAACTCCATTTCAGGCGCATCACTTTCTCCAACACTCTCATTGAAAACGGAAAGAAAATCAACGTTTTCTAACCAATTAAAACAAATATTTAATAAAACATAAACAATACTTAACTAAAAATAACAACAAGGATAAACCAGCCTTACCGTCTTCTGTAAATTCATCACCTCATCGATAAAAACAGCGTCGTTTCTCGCTGGTTGATTCTGCAGCTCTTCTTAACTTTCTCCAAGTTTTTCTTAAACTTAACGCTTTTTAAAAGCAAAATCAAGGTTTTTTTCTATCGATTGCATATGTCACTTGACTGATTCATCTTTTAACTCTTAAGACTGTAACAACGGATGGTATAAGCTGAAACAGGATGTCTTAATCTTTTAAAGCACAGGAGCACAAAACGACCAACAAAAAACGTCAAGCTTATGGACATTCCTTGATCCACATCCCAAGCCGGATCTTGGATTACGGTGTGTCCTTTCAACCTCATCGTCTTTCTGAGCTGGGGCTACCATATCGGTCTAATCACGCATCAACCCCTGATCCACGCCGTGACCTGTCTCTTTACGCCATAACTTGGTTACCCACGCTGGAGTCTGTTCACACCCCCCATGTTCACAAAATTTTGTCTTCAACGACATGAACTAGGTCCACGTTGGTTCAATCACTCCCAACATAACTTACATCTACACCTTGTGTCCATGCCGTAATCTTTATCCACGACCCATATTTATATATATATATATAAAAGTCAAACCTCTGCAGAAGTTGATTAGTGATGAAGAAAGTATCCAGAGGCTATTTTGGCTTCTTGATGCTTATGTCTTGACTAGTCTACAGCAAAGTAAACATATGTTTTTAGAGGATTCGTCTCTTGCATGAACACATCAATCCCCTTTTTGGTAACTGAAAGACCAATATAAAAACTCAAGTTTCCCATGCACATAGCAGATAGCAATTGTTTTAATTTTGAAAAACAATTTTAATTATTTTTATAACTTGATTCAACGTCATTTCGGCATTCATTATTATAAGATGTAGATTTTCAGATGTGATGATGTAAAAATTGATGTTCTAAAATCGGTACCACCGTCTAAAAGTCCAAACGATGAAAGATTTCTGTTATACGTCGTCATTATCTTCCAACTCGGCGGAAGAGTCCTCAAATTTGCGTCCTTTTTGACGTCTTGAACGGCCAATGTTTGGGTTTTAGAGGCTATCTCCACGGAGGTGAAAATTCCTTTTGTAAATATACCGTTCCAAAATCGCCCCGGCAGTAACATGTCCCTTAGCTCAGAGATGAAGGCGATCTGCGGATCCAAGGTGACGTCTCTTCTGTGAAAAGGCGCTATTGAAAAAAATCCCGTTCGAAAGCAGCTGCTTCGTGAGTGAAATTTCCTTGTTGCTAATAGCACGGGGGTTTTTAGGCCCATTTTAAATTTAAAATCACTCAACACATTCGTAGAACATTTACATTTTAAGATGGAGGGTGTCAGTTTTCTGAGGAAAATGGTAAGGAAAGGCGATATTTTACGAAAATCAAACTTGCCATTCCCCTCCACCCTGATTAAAGAAAATTTTTACAATATATCCAGAACGAGTCTTTTTTTCAATTTACTTGCCTTTGTTTTGGGCTTTCGTCATCCACTGCTCATTTACAAACATCTTGAAACCACTTGTAGCCTTTCTAAGAAAGAAAGGGATTAGGATAATAGTCTACCTAGACGATTTTCTGATATTACTAAATCAGTCTAAACAGGGGAAAGAGCGCGATTTTCTCCTGACAGTAGACTTGCTAGAGAAACGCGGGATTTTCATCACCAGAGAAAATCTCTGGGCGTGGCCGACCAACCGCGAGAATGTTTGGGCCTTTTCGTAGACTCGGTGTCCTTGTCCCTCTTCCTGCTACTCTGGAAAGTAAAGCATGTAGATAAAAGATCTTCCGAGAGGTGGGGGTTGCTACGTTCGTCTCGCTGAGAAATGTAGCAAAGATTTAAGGGAGCCCGGCATGGGCAATTCAGGGGATCCCTTTCGCACAGGTGCATTGCAGATGCATCCAGCGTAAATTTTTTTATTCTGCGCGTTCAGACGGAGATCTAACGACTAAAATCCGCTTGGATGAAGAGTTGATTTCCAATTTTGCGTGGAAAACCAATCACGCGGATCAAGTTTTGGCCATGGATAAAGTAAGTGGCTACTGGTGGGAGGTTATTGTGGATTTATTCAATTCTAACGCAAGTATTTTGTTACAGAACATAAAATCTGACTTCACTGATCTCTGATGCAAAACTGCAGAAATTCAGGCTGGAATAAAGAAACTTAATAACTACTTTCTTGGCTATTGGATTGGCAAAATCACCCCTGAAGTATTTAGCGTATTTGGCCTAAGCATCAGAACCCAAAAATTTGGTGGAATCATGGCAAAGTTGGTTAAATGAACGGATGGGAACTTCGCATCTCAATCCTTTTCTTCGGTCAATCGGATTTTTTTGTAAATAAATCCCTGTGATTTACAAAATTCTATTACTCTTTCTTACGTTAATTTTTTTCTAGATTTTCTAAAACAAGCAGAAGATTCTAAAGCTCGCGATTACTTATTCAAATCACAAAACATCCGATTAACTCGAAGTCAGCTTCTGGCACTGTCAGCACGTAAGAGAAATGACAAAATCACCAAAAATCAGAAGGACTTAATTGAGGGAGCAATATCCATAAACAAATATCTTTGATTTTTTTTTTAACTTCTAGCACTATTTTCAGCTGAGAAGTCGTAACAGAGCTGATTCACCTGCAAGGGAAACCATTCAACCTAGGAGACGCTTTTTGGCTGGAACAATTAGGGCGCCTCCAGTTGCAGCCAAGATTAGTGCTCCTTCTTCAGTGGAAGCTTATAATTCTTCTCTTGAGCCTGATTTTGAGTCTACAGCTTCTGGAGCTCTTGCAGTCGTGGCCCCTATCGACCCTGATTTTGTGCCTCCTATTGAAAATTCTGCACAACGTCTGCCAAACCTCGTATTAGCTACCGGTCGCCCACGTCGGGTTTCTAAGGTTCCCCGCCGTTATTGTAAATGTGTCTTTTCTGTTTATCACATATTCATTTGTTTTTTCCTTGTTTGGAATTTTCATGTTCTTTTTTTAATATTAGTCTTTTATATTGAGTAATTGATAACCAAATTTATACATTTTTGACAAAGGGGTCCATTGTTATTATTGAATGGTGGCTTTAATTAGGAGGAGGGGGCATTTATTTTTGGGGGCGACAGTCGGCGGGCAATTGGAGCAAAGTCAGGGGGGGGCATTTGTTGAAGGGGGCAATCGTCCAAATGCCTCTTGGGCGCCCGCTTTCAACAGTAGAACCGGATCTCGTAATTTTTTCCGACGCGTCCCTCTCAGAGTGGGGTGTGGTTCTGAACGGAGGCAAAAGGGCTATGGACAGATCGCGACCGATCTAAATACATAAACGAACTGGAGCTGTTAGCAAACCTTTTCGTCCTGAAATCATTCACGAACTTAGCGTCTCGTGTTTCAGTGAGGTTGATGTTGGACCACAGCAACGGCGCTTCACTACATGAACAAATCAGGAGGCTTGAAGTCGGAAGAACTCCGCTGGATAAGTTCTGAGATCGTAGCGTGGTGTGAACAACGTGCGATGTCTCTTAATGCTGTCTTTCTTCTCGGGGCACAAAATACAGTTGCAGATCAACTGTCCAGAGCTTACCCAAATTTGAGCGACTGAAAACTCGATCCGATGGTGTTCGATCACCTGAGAGCTAGCTAGAGCCTAAATGTGGATCTAATATTTGCGTCATTATGGAATAGGCAGCTGGAGTAGTTCGTCAGCTAGGTCCAACAACCGAGCGCAATAGCGGTGGACGCGTTCAGCATCGGTTGGGCGGGACGAGACGCCTACGCATTCCCTCCATTCTGTCTAGTTCAGAGGTTTCTGATGAAGACAATGAAGGAGCGGGCTCATCTGACGCTAATCACGCCGTACTGACCAGCCCAGCCACGGTTCCTGTCGATCCTCGAGATGACATGTGAGCTGGCTCTGGTTATGCCGAGGAAGGACCTGCTGCTGGACCTGTCTTGTCCATACCTTAGTCATGAAATACGGCGACGTAGAGATGTGTTGTAAAGTGTCTTTGACAGCTAGTTCATCCCAGCAAGGGAAAGCACGTCTAGCATCTGTGGTAAATTTCCTAAAACAGATGAGTGGTAAAAATGAGTGACAGATGAGTGGCAAAATGAGTGGCAGATGAGTGGCTTTAAACAGTAGTGGTCTCTTGATGTGATGACGTGTTCTAGAGTAAGACCAGGGTGAAGCGGAAATTTTTTTTATGTCTGCTGTATTTGTTATGATTTTGAACAAAATAGATACATTTTAATATTTTTTTGTCTGTATTATTAAGCTACATCTTGGCTACCCTCTGCTTTTTTTTCGTTTCAATATTTAAAAATAAACGAGATATGAAAGAAATATAACTAAGCTTTTTTTCACTCGAACCGCGCTCGACCCATAAAAGCCGGGGTTAAATGGAACAGACCCCGGGGTTAAATGGAACGCCATTGCCATTGGCCCCTATCGAGCCTGATTTTGTGCCTCCTATTGAAAATTCTGCACAACGTCTGCCAAACCTCGTATTAGCTACCGGTCACCCACGTCGGGCTTCTAAGGTTCCCCACCGTTATTGTTAATGTGTCTTTTCTGTTTATCACATATTCATTTGTTTTTTCCTTGTTTGGAATTTCCATGTTCTTTTCTTAATATTAGTCTTTTATATTGAGTAATTGATAACCAAATTAATACATTTTTGACAAAGGGGTAAGTTGTTATTATTTAATGGTGGCTTTAATTAGGGGGGGGGGGGGGCATTTATTTTTGGGGGCGACAGTCAGCGGGCAATTTGAGCAAAGTCAGGGGGGCATTTGTTGAAGGGGGCAATATTTCAAATGCCTCTTGGCCCTTGGGCGCCCGCTTTCAACAGTAGAACCAGATATCGTAATTTTTTCCGACGCGTCCCTCTCAGAGTGGGGCGTGGGGGCCAAGGGCGGGGCCAGAGTGGGAACGGAGGCCAAAGGGCTTTGGACAGATCGTGACCGATCTAAACAAATAAACGAACTAGAGCTGTAAGCACGTTGAACGTTGAACAAACCCTTTGTTTAATCTTTGGCGCGGGAGAAAACAAAGGTATGGGAGCGGAAAAAAAGGGGAATTCTACTTTTTCGTTTTTCAACTTAAATTCAACTTAGATAATATAAATGAAAAAAATTGAAAATCAGACCTGCTATAAAGCTAACAAAGGTCTATTTTTAAAAAAAGTCGCGTTTCCCTAGCCCTAGCCGTTCAACTGCAAAAAAGCCAAAGGTTCCTAATTTGCATAATGTCCTCTCGGCTTTCCAAAGAATTTTAGAACGGGTCAAAAGTACTTTGGAAAATGAAAAACAAAATCTGAAAAAATTCAGAGGTGTTTTCACTACCTCAACCTATGTATATACCAAATTTGAAAGAATTTGGTTAAAAACTGTACTACTGAGAGGACTGCAAAAACAGCGTTTTTGCATAAGGTCCTCTCGGGCTTCCAAAGACTTAAAAAAAACGATCAGCGAAAATCCGAAACTTGCGCAATTTTGGCAAATATTCGGATTTTCGCTGATCGGTTTCGATGCGATTTCACCTTTTTTTTAAGTTAGAATGCAATACTTGGTGAAAATATACCTCCAAATTAAAGTTTCGCACGAACAAAAACAATAAAAACATTAATAAAAAATGTTTCGCTTGTTTTGTTTTTTTCGAAATTTTCGCTATTTTCGATGCAGACGAAAGTTTTGAAAGTTTCAATAGTTTCGATAGTTCCAATAGTTTCGAAAGTTTCGTCTTCCAAAATTTTGTCTTCGAAAATATGAATTTTTAGCATTCACTGTGAGTGTCAACCCAGGTTGATGTCCACTAGACCACAGCGATATTGAGTGAAAACATGGGTTTAATTGTTAGCTTGCTATCCATTAGCCAAGACATTAACTTATGTAATGCGACATGTAACCACATGATATTGCAGTGACTAGTACTACTGTCTTTAAAAATTTTCAATTTTTTTTTTAAATTCTATTTCGACTTATCCGAGGATCGAACCTCGATTCTTTAACTTATCTGCCCAGGCTGCTGACCATTATAGCTTTAAGACCTTAGGGCGCTACGAAACTGTCAATAGCCAGATAAAACAGTTTTTTGCATGAGTCAAAGATTTCGCCGTTCATATATATTTACAGCCTCGTTTTTTTCAGGCTGTAACCAATTTAATTTAGCTTATGATAGAGAATGGGGAACCTTTGTGTTGCGTCGACGTGTAATTGTTTTTAAAAAATTCTCGTTCTGTTAGTGTGTAGGGCTTATCATTTAGTGAATTTCTCATCTTTTTTTAAGTACTTAATTTTTATCATATTACGAGGTTTTACCGCAGCTCCCAGAGAGAGTGGTGGAAAGGGTTTTAGACTATGTAGTGAAACATCTTGACCACATAATTGAAACAATTTTGAAAGTTTCAGTCTTCGTCCTTGCCAACCTCTACGAATGGTCAATTTTCAAACAGGTGTCTCGGGTGCTCTGTGGCTGTTCGAAGCCAAGAGAACCATTCAGATATGCATGTTGTAGAAGATCTACATCAACACCTTCATTTGATGTCGAAGAGCAAAGGGAGAAGTAGACGAGTCACAAAAGCTTAATCAGGAAGCTGATTTGACGACCAAAAGCTTCCATGTCCGTAATTAGATGGAATCGCATCCTGATGCTGTTACAACTTTTGCATGCTGGAAAAATTTTAATTACACCATTACCTCAAATCAAGATTTAAACATTTAAGGGAGGGATGTTTTTCAGTTGATTGAAAGATAGTTTAATTAAATTGACAATATAAACAATGAAACAAGACGTTTCAGGGCGGTTGAGTATTTGTAGCCTTAGCAGTTGAGTGCAAGACGACCCACTCTAAGGCTCCATCTACTCGGCGAAAACGAACTCCACAGGTTTAACGGCCCCAGCCTGATATCAGTCCGCTTCTGGATCAGCTCTCTGGTGTAGCCGAAAATTCAGCCGGAAAAAGAAGCCCTGAGCAAAAAAAAGCTAAAAAACAAAGACAAAAAAAGCCGTAAAACAATTATTTAAAAAATTGAAACACAGCACGAGGTCGATTCGAGCGAGAATCCCTCATTGTCAAGTTATTCGACGAAATAGGTCTTCTGTTTTTTTTCTCGCGCCAATTTTGTTGACGTTTAGTTAAATAATGTCACCAAACGCTAATGAGGCTGCTATTGAAAATTTATCGAAACTATCATAAACAGAGTCACAGATGGTGGCTGAGGTGGACAGGATATTAGACTTTGTACTATGTAGTTAGCGACCTCGAGCAATTAATTAATTAAACAAACTTACCCTATTCCTAAATCCTCCTCCTTCGCCGTCAACCTCAAAGACCACAAGATGCCTGTGTGCCGCCTTGACTCCAGAACAGTCCAGCAGAGGATGACCCACAAGACAACAATGCAAATGTTGATAGTCCAGCAGAGGATGGTCCATAGGACGGCAATGCAAACCTTGGCGAGGTTCAACAAGCCGATGGCCCTCCTCCGCCTCAATCGCTTCCTCCGCCGCCTCCGCCAAGACCTCACCAAGGCGTACTGCTACCGCATGAACATTCTCTCCGCAATCGCCGCATCAGCCGCCACTTTTTATGGCAAATGGAGCAAATGCTCGATCACATCGCCAAAGCGTAACAACCAAGGCAACGGCAGCAGAGACCAATTGAAATTCGAGGATTGGAGGATGGGTTGTAGTCGTTTGAACTGGAACTAAATGCTCCACCACCACTCAATAAAAATGATGGTAAAACTGCAGATCTGACCCCTCGACTATACTAATAAATTTACTTACAACTTTGCTAGCTAACTTGTTTTACTAATAAATTTATCAAACTATTAAAGCGTAAACAAGTAAAACGTAAACTAGTAAAGCGTGAACTAGTAAAGCCAAAGCGTAAAGTAGTAAAGTGAAACGAACATTCTAACGAACAGACTATTGCATTGTACCGAAAGAAAAGTAATAATTTTTTGAGAGAAATGAGGTCCTACTCTCTCCACTTGGAAAGCGCTAACTGACGTTAGAGCACACGAAACTTCCAGTATGGCCGGATAAATATATAAAAAACCGAAAAAACATATATTCCCACTTGGCAACGCTGCCTTTGCAGCGCGGGCTCCGCTCTTTAGCCGAGGATCTCCAGCACTCCTCTCCCGGCCGCGGGAGTGCCTCATTAGTTGACAATAAACTAGTAAATAGTTTATTAGTAAAAAGAGGGAGTAGTAACTCTACTGATAATTATCGATTAGTTGAAAAAAGTTAAGTAATTGATTAGTTGAAAAAATTAAGTTATCGATTAGTTGGCAAAGCTAGTTATTGAATTATTAAAAAGCTAGTTAAGTTGAGGGGTCGGATCTGCAGTAGACCCAAAATGATGACATGTAAATGAAATTAGAAGTCACTGTATGTTCAATTTATTAAAAAAGGATTTGAAAACATTTGCATTATGTCTTATCTTTTTTATTTACGTGTGCGACTGTGCGTGCTATCTGCTATGCATTCTGTTGAACATTTTACCGCTACCGCTTGTAGAAAATTTAGTCTGTTACTGCTTGGTTACTGCCAGTTGTCATGTCCGCAAATCATGGCCTAGTACTAGAGTAGGCTGCAAATTAAAAGGTACCTATAGCGACGCATTATGGCACTTTTTTAGATTCACGAAGCAAAAATGAAAAATTTTTCTAGTATTTGTCTAAAAATTTTTTTTCTAAATTATATTAAAAAAATATAAAATATGAACCTTTGCAAGTTCAAATGATTTTGGGTTGTCATCCACTTTTTCACATCCCAGGTAGCACACAGATCTGTTACATATTCTTGTAACCGATCTGTTTCGCGTACTTGTGAAACAAATCTGTATCAGGTTTGATACAGCTCTGTTCACAGGAAATGGCTTAAAATAGAAGGACGAGATTCCGATCCGAAAAAGCAGCTCGCCGTTGAAGAACAAGTTATTTAAACTTTGATTTTTATCTAAATGTCAAATTGTGTTGTGCAAACTTTTTTAAATATCTAGGGTATCGACGCCATTATCGAAGACAATGCAACAAGTAGGCTATAAAATGAAATTTGCGCCACCCCGGTTGCTTTTCTTTTTACCGAAAAGTGTTACTTCAACGACTGACAATTTCTTCCAAGGTCTTAGATCTTAAAAATTTATTATAAATTTGATTCGTGCTGTAGTCGTGATCAGATGTCAAATTTTCACATGGCTTAATTTCGTTTTTATCGTGTTGCGAATGTTTTAAATCTGCGGTTCTGTGATAGAAAATAACAGTGCAAAAGGGGGACCGTGCAACATCGACGTTGCAGATCGGCCGGAATTGCCGACATGCAATCCGTTGTGTCTTCGATCGTGTACCGGATTAATTTCAAGGCTGCCATAGAGGCCTCGGTAATTATCTAAGTGTTGCTGGATGCCAAACGGATGGATTTCTACATGGATATCTCTGCCTGAGTTACAAATCCGCCAGTAACCGTAAACTAAAGGTACAAGGTAACAAGGTACAAGGTACAAAACTAAACGTAACTAAGGTAGAACCAAACTTTTTTTATTCCGCTGAATATAATATCTAAGTAAAATTATTTTCAATTTTGCCAGTTTAAGATAAACGCGTTTAAGTCGTTATTCGTCATTCCCTCTTTTTCATATTTGTCATGATTTTAAGGAAGTAACAAGAGTGACACCTTTTGCTTGAATTTTTTTTATTCCCAATTCAGTTGAACGCAACATTCACCATGTGTGGTGGTTTCCAAATTTAATTAAGAAATTTGACCACCCACCTGGGCCTCGCAACAGACGCCTTGACGCAGGAGATTTTGGGGTTTGTGTCACCACTGAGTGGCCACCGTCTTGGCGATGCCGATGACCAACTTGGTGGGGGGTACGGATGGCCAACTCGCTCAGAAGAAGTTCCACCGGATGGGAATGATTTCTGGCCACCGGCGAAGGTGGTTGAGGAGCCAGTCGTGACTTTCTCCTGCCCAGTGTGCTGCTGCTGTTGTTCTTGTTGCAAGTTTCATTGACGCCAGCAGAAGACGCCAGCGGTTCGCCCATCGTTTCAATCATTTTCTGACTAATTTCGTTCTCTAGCCGGGCCAGATTTGACGACTAAAAATTGTTGAATCAATTTGAATCATCTAATCGTTCCTGTAATAACCTTATTAAACGCTTGACACTTACGATGAGTTTCAGATCGGAAGACATGGATGTTAAATCATCTGGGTTGTTGATTTTGACCGGATGAGGGACATTGGCTCCGTTGGCGAGTTTGGACGGGCGCTGCTGTTGTTGTTGTTTTTGTAGTGACACTCCGCCGCCCAGGGAGACGAGCATGCGTCGGAAGTGGCCGACCAACCTGATCTCGGCGACGGTCGTCAGTTCGACCTCCCAGCAGATGCGGGTGATGCGCTCCATGTCGTCGTAGTGGTTCTTGTGGAATTGCTCGCCGTAGTGATTCAAGCGCAGCAGAAGCAGCTATTCGGCGACCGTCTCCGGCCGGGCCAGCACTGAATTCATCTCATGCAACGGCGTCTTGAGCAGCATCGACGCCTTGACCAGCTGCCTCCGGTGCTCAGAGTCCAGCACTCCAATCTCCATCAGGCTGGAATCATATTTGAATAGATTAAAGTCAATGGATAAGTAAAACCATATTCAAAGAGGCTGGATGGACTCGAGACGGGATACAAAGTCAGCCGTAGAAGCCGACATAGATGCTATTTGGACCACACATTTTTCAAAAAAATGAATAGGGGGCTTTATTTACGGAGGATAGTGTAGCTGAAACACAAAAAAAGAACAAAAAAGAACATTAAAAGCAATACTAGAATTTTTCCCTAATGGCACGAGAAATCCTTCAATGACAAGGAAAAAATTCAGTGGTTGTGCAAGTGAACTGGTGCAG
This sequence comes from Daphnia pulicaria, assembly GCF_021234035.1. Taxonomy (NCBI): domain Eukaryota; kingdom Metazoa; phylum Arthropoda; class Branchiopoda; order Diplostraca; family Daphniidae; genus Daphnia; species Daphnia pulicaria. Next base: position 9,375,990 of record NC_060914.1, read on the forward strand.
AGAAGAAACGGCTGTTTGTTGGCCGCCTTTTCCGCCTCGGTCCGTTGGTTAACATATTCTTTTATTTCCGTGTTTTCTTCAACGAACTGTATAATAGATTAAATTTTGCCTGGACTGAATGGCACTTCACTCTCCGGATCTCCAAAAGCAATTAAATTACGTTAAGAATTGAAGCAAGGAATTCTATATAATAAAAGACACACAATGAGTAAATATCGCATGCTATAAGACAAATTAAAATATTACCGTCATTGCACTGCGTTTTATTTTCGTTGTCAAATTGCATCAATCGATTTACCCTAGCAAGGTATTTTTCCGTGAAGTTGGAATATAGATATTTCCCTTGTGGATACTTTCTCCGAAAATCGTCCAATATCTAAACACATATATTTAGTATAGAAGTGTGTAATAGAAACAAATTGGATTTAAAGCATACCAACACTCCATTGTCGGTGTCCAACATTCTCGGATACTCGGCAAAAAGTTGAGTTGGGGTTGAGAGTTAGAGCTTTTGCTGTTGTTGTCTTAAGGTATAAGTCTCTTCGAACAGTTCCCTAATTTGACGCCGGTTAATGTATGTGGGCGGCAACGTCTGCATAAGCCTAACCTATTATGGAAAAAAGCATTAGTATTATATAATAAATCCTTTATACCTTGAATTTTAGCATTTTTTGGTTGGTTGGTTCACAAACGTTTTCATGTTTCAAAATTCCTTTTGGTTTCACTTATAGAGCTTTTAGACCAGAGAGGGGTGCCACTTGCTTTTCGCTTTCGTTGTTCGGCAGGCAAATTTCTTCTCAAAGTTTTTAAACGAGTCTCCAAAAACCCTCCTGCTTTAGGGTCATAGTAATGGTCATGTTTTACACTCCCACTCTCCCTGATCCCTAAACATGGGAACGACTTTACAATAATGGCAGCTGCCATGTCACTCTTCTGTTCATTACTCGGATATAATCCGATCTTTTGTTGGATCCAACTGCAAGCAATTTTAACAATTTTTTTTCGATCGAGAACAGTGATGAATATGACTCGTCGTTTTCCATGAATTGTTGGACGATAATCTTTCCTTTTTCAGACGCCATTATTATTTCAAGGAAATTTATCTCCATCTATTTGAAGAAAAAGAAATTAAAAAGTGTAGATGGATACATATTTACACAATAATCCTTACTTCAGAATTAGTTTTGGACAACGTCGAGACATTTCCCACATCAACAGTTGGAATAAACAAAATCTCCTCCACTGTGACATCACATTCAGCCATCAAACTCGAGGCTGATGAAAATTGGAGATTTTCTCCGACAGCATATTGGCCAAAACGAGAAGTAGATAAAGCTAGTCGATTCTCTTAACGAACCTGTCGTGTAAAAGGAATCTAGTAACTTCCTCGAAAAAGCCTACTCACTTCTTACAGATTGGCTGGAGCAGCAGATGGATCAAAACGTGGAGCTGATGAAGCCAGCAGGTCCTATAGGACCTGCTACTGAGTCGTCCCAGAAGTCCCAGTACTCTTTTTATTATAGGACTTTTGCCCAGTTACTCAATATAGTATGGATGGTAATAATCTTTTATTCATGCTTTGCTAATAATAAGCCTAGCCATTTTGTGGTATGTGGTAAACATAACCACCATCTTTCAAAAATAGATTTATATATATGCAGCTGCTACCGAAATACTTTTCTTTTGAACTTCGATGTGGTGGTTGGTATTTCTCGTAGTATTCTCATGTGGGTAGTCAAATTAACTGCTGCATTCCTTTCAACCCAGCACCAGCAATCAAACCATTTGCCGTCTGCATAGCTTAATGGTTTGGATTAATTGATAAGTTGGCAACGGTAGACTTAAACGGCGTTCAAAACGGATATTACAACAGCGCTTCATTTACAAACCGACTAATAGAACTTTAGCTTTTAGCGGATAGGCAAAAGTTAATAAGATCAGCATTTGAGCAATCACTAGAATCATTGTTAAAGAAGTATCAGGAAACAAGTTGTGCGTTTTGACTGGGAATAACTTTAAAATTTCTTGCCTTGAATAAAACTAATCTTTTTAGCTACAAATGTGGACAATCTGGCACTGCTCTACGAAGGTTGGACACCCATTAGCTAATCTTACTGCACCTCGACAATAATTTTTATTACTATTAAACCTTTAAAAAAATATCTCAAAACTCAGAAAGAAATTTGTGTATATAATCAAAATAATCAAATGTAAGTGGTATAAAAGTTGAAATTAGTGTTAAATACAATTTTTTTTGTAAATTGTGAGTTGAATTATTGAAACGGCGGATCTCTGGGATGAATACGTAAAATAGTGTGTAGTAGAAAGACTGTGGTACGCGATATGTAAAAAACCTGTTTTACAGATTTTGTAAGTCAGGTCTGTCACAGACCTCTGTATGAGGACAGTCTGTAGAATTGTTTCACTCCAAGCAATTTACAGCAGACTCTCAAAAACAGATCTGTAACAGACCTGGAGCAGAGTCTGTGTGCTACCTAGGTATCTATTTGATATTCACGAAGTAACTTATCATAATGATGTCTAATATTCGACATCATTTTCCAAGTGTAAGATTGGCATGCAATTTACTATTTTGCATACCATGAAATACTTTATAGTTCCATTTTTGTAGACTATTATGTAAAAAAATGATTTTGAGTTAAACTTCGAGAAATTTCAGGCAAACTTCGATGCAATTCAATTGCAATCAGCCACATTATATTGTAATAAGGTCATGCTGTTGATACCCTTATGCTTCATGTTTTCCTAATTTCCCCTTCCCCGCACGTACCATCTGTATGTCCCTTGGCTATACCTGTTTGCGTATAAACAGTATCCTTAAATTGCATCTATATCTGTATATGATTTCTGTTAGAGATAAAGATCAAAGTTTCACCCCAGGATCAGACTACTGACCTTCAATTATGCAGCTCAGATCTCTCACCACTTGGCCAACTATTCCTTAAATAATGGACCAAATGTTTGGTAAAAACGGAAATTTCGATATTTTTTAGCAGTTACGTCCACAGTGTACCTAATATGGCTATAGGTCTTCGTAACTATGCAACAAGTTAAAAATTTCTTTGTCGTTTTGTTGGAGGAACTGGTAAACCTTATAAGGAAAAAAATTACCCACTTTTCCCCATATAAATTCCAAATAAAACCTACCTTAAATATTATCTTCTGGTTTATAATTAACATTATAGCACCTGTTAATTTTGTGGCTGGGTTACTGTATAATTACCCTAAATTTTTGAATTTCATTCCTAAATTTTCAGAACTGCAAGTTTTGAACATTTCTTCATCTGTATCTGAAATCGATTTCATGAAGATTCTTGTCACGCACTGTGCAGACCTGAGGCAATAAAAATATAAATCACACACTTCTGATCATAAATAAGATTAATTTTTAATAAACGATTTTTTTTATTTAAGGAGAAATGGTGGGATTCGAGAACTGTGCGCGATCGGCGTTGCAAATCCATCCGCGTTTTGTATACCTGTCTGTATTTCAAGTAACAGTAAAGGAATTCAACTGGTTCTGAATAATTTATCCAAACTGAACGTAGTTTGTCACGAATCACTTCTAGAAGGGTTTGCTGAAATTGCTCAGAGCGCGTTAGTTCGAAAACTTAAATTTCTCAAATATTCATTGTCAACGCTGCAAAAAACAGTCTACAAAAGCGGAAGTCTAAAGCAATCTTTGCTTTTATATCCTAATGTTACAAAGGTTTACTTCTGATTGTAGATGGAAGAAATTTTAAAGACGTTGATCTCGTCAGTTTGCGTTTTTTATAATCCGATATTGACCGAGAATCAAAGTAACTGAAGGGAGGAGCTGGGAATATTTTGAAGGGATCTGACCTTTGAAGGGAGCGTCTTTCCTTTGCTGAAGAGATTTTGAAATTCCATAACGAAACTGTCTCTCGAAGGAGTATTCTTGCTTATCGTCGATATCTCCGGCATAATTGAATGATGGGTCATTCCGCTGAAAGCGAATTAATTCTGGCGCTCGACATCACCGATTTTTTTTATTTTTTTACAGTGTATTCATTGTGTTGGTATAAAATTTTCTGTAAAGGGAAAAATTTTTCCCGTTTACCAAATTTGAAATAAAAAATCTAAAAGATTCGGTTTTTTTTAATTTAAAAAATTTTTTTTTTTTTAAATTGTATTTGTCACCTCTTCATTTTGCGCTACAGGGTTAAAAAGTAGTGAAACGATAGAGAATTTATTTCTCTTTTTAATGATCTATTTGGATCGGGAATTTTTTGAAAATAAAGTTAGGTAATTGGGGTTTAAACTTTTTTTTAAAATGAGCCTAGCGGAAATTTGTTAGCTTTGATTTTAATTTTTTTTTCACTCATCGATAGATCTCGATTGTGCGCATTTCAGTGTTCTGTATTTGACGAATAAAATACAAAAAAAAATACTTTAATACGCCCACTAAAGAAGGCAAAAATACAAATAAAATACAGCTTTATTTGTATTTTTTTGTATTTTATTCGTCAAATACAGAACACTGTCGCATTTACTGTAAAAATTTTGAGTCTTACCGGTCTCTCGTTTATTATTTATAAATTTTCCAAGTTTTTATTATTCGCCCTATCTCTAACACGGAGAACCTGTTCATGGTCATAGAGTCGTCTCTAGAGACTTTGGAGCGGCAACCGCTCAGGGTTTCCGGGTAAAAGCTTTCCGTTCCGAAAAGCCGGGTTCGAATGTAATCAGAGGAAGGTCCAAATGCAAAAAATCAAGCTTGTTTGCGGCCTTAGATTGTTACCCAATTCTCTTTGATTATGCCGTTGCCAATTACTTTTGGCAAGAAAGTTCTTCAGTCTCCTGTCTGTTTTTGTCTTGAGATGTTGCTCTTTAGTTCTGTGTCGATATGGGAGATAATCAAAAACTTCCGAATTGTTGCGTTGGAAATATTTTTCATAATGGCGATTGCAATCAGTTAATTCATACGACAAAAAAGTCCAACACCTTGATAATTGATTTGCCATTGATTGATCAACGTGTGATTAAATTGCGTGTTCAGTCCGAGAACATTGAAACAATTTCTGCTCATCATTATTACGTGTCTTTTATTCACTATGCGAACGCGCAAAAAAATAAAAAGTGTTGTGATCCTTTTGATAAACACGAAAAAAAAGACGAGTAAGGGTATTCAAGTTATAAGTATTGAACTAAGTGATTCCGTAATAGAAGCAACGGAAAATATTCGTCTGATTCTTGGTAAAAAACTCTGCCCGCGATGTTACAAACAGGCGAAAGATTTTAATTCGATTGACAAAAACAGTGAGCCGCATTATCCCGAATGTGTTGATGACGAATTTAGTGTGAACATAACCCCCCGAAAAGTAATAAGTGCCCTGGCGGATGCATCTCTTATAAGCCCAGTCGAAAATCTCAACAGGTGTTCTAAAAAAAGGCGCTTGAATCTATTTGAGAAAGTCATGACTCCGTTAAACGGAATGTTATGACTGAATCAGACGATTCTCCTATCTTCAAAGTAGAATATTATTCGCGATTGATGAGCGAACTTCGCGAGAAGGTAAAAATTTTCTTTGCTAAGAGATTAATTGGGATTCAAATTCGAGCCTTACGTATAATACAACTGTATCGCTTGTGTACATTTCAGATACAACCGGCATCAAACTCCAAAGAGCAATATTCTTTATTGACCTTGGCACCGGCAAGCTGGACACAATCTAAAGCTGCTTCATATTTTGGCCTGAGTTTGCGTGCCGCTGCTAAGGCATCCGCTCTTTATCGTGAGAATGGTATTTTACCTAAAGCTGAAGGTAATAACAAGCGTAAAGGCGTAATCGCTTTTTCCCTGTTTCCTATGTATCAAGGCCTTGTATATCGATACAGATGGGACTTGATACATAGAAAACAGGGAAAAAGCAAAGGATTGGACAGAAAAGAGGGTGAAAAAACAGAAGGTAAGACTGTCTTTATACGCTTCTTTTATTATTATAAAAATAATTAAAAAAATACTTTGCATTAATTATAGATGACGAAAAGAGAATTGTTTAGTTCTATACGTCGGACGAGTTTAGCAGGCAACTGCCTGGTATGAAAAACGTGAAGAGCGTAAGACAAGCAGACGGAAAACGACTTAATGTTCAAAAGCACTTGTTGTTGGTTAACATCGATGAACTACATCGAGATTACAAAAAGAAACTCACTTCTGATGGATTGAGAGCCTTTGGATTGTCGGTATTTGTTAAGGCCGCCAAATGTCATCACTGTGGGATCAAGCGGTACGCATTCCGTATGCGTATGCGTCTATCACCAGAACGTCAAATTAAGATTGGCTGCAATTCATATAACCGACGAGCGATACTACTTTATGGGCAAATTAGTCTGCAACGTTTACAACAAGGTTTATCAATTATTTTTAAATTATTATTTTTAAAGTTCTATAAGCAAGGCTAAAGTCGGCATCGATTCTTGCGTATACGCAAGAATCGCTTTTTCCCTGTTTCCTATGTATCAAGGCCTTGTATATCGATACAGATGGGACTTGATACATAGAAAACAGGGAAAAAGCAAAGGATTGGACAGAAAAGAGGGCGAAAAGCACATATACGGCAATCGGCAACGCTGAATAAAATGCCTGAAAAATGTGTCGAAATCACGAAAATCGTGATATCTCGGACATCTTAAAGAATTTTTAAAAATCCTTTTGGATTCTGAAAGAGGAATGAAAGGGCTACATTTGTATCAATTAGTTTTTTTGTAGAAGCCGAGTATACGGCTAAAAGCGATGTAGTCGGCGGGTGACTCTATGGGTTTTCGTGATATTTCACGATTTTCAATCCCGATTATCTCGTTAACGGGAAAAGATAAAAATCCGGACTTTATTCCCTGAACAGAATAGTCCTAGTCCGGATTTTTAGAGTCCTTTTCCGGATTACGATCCGAAAAGTACCTCCACCAGAAAGAGGGTATTTCGCTCCGGTTGAGTGGGAGATCGCTTGTTAAAAGTAGTAAAACTGTTATTTGACCAATAGAAGTAACATAACTTGAAAAAATATTGTGAGCCAACAAATTTGGGTGCAAAAATGTATTGGAAAAATATTTTAAAAAATTACTTTACCAACATTTTAATTGTAGGAATATAATATTTTAGCAATATTTGGGAAATATACTCTGCTAAATGGATCCTCTCGGCTTTCCAAAGACTTTTAGAACCGGCCAAAAGTACTTCAGGAAATTTAAACAAAAATCTGAAAAACATCAGAGGTGTTCCCACTACCTCTAGCTATCTCCACACCAAATTTGAAAGCATTTGCTCATAAACTGTACTACTGAGAGGACTGCAAAAACGGTTCTCTCGGGCTTCCGAAGATTTTCAGTAGTTAGGGGAGAGTGGGGCTATTCCGGACAAAATTGTGAAAACTGTGTTATAGTTGGCATTTTTTTCAAAACAAGCTAATATAAGTATTTGTTTACCAAAATTTAGTCCAGGTTTTCTTCTTTTAAAAAATGCTTTTAAAAATGCTTTCTATTAATAAATGGCTTAATGAAACGCTGATTTTTGCCAATTTTTTAAGGAAAAAATGCTGATTAATTTTCTTGGCGCAGGGACAAACTTCTAGCCCGGGGAAGAATAGAGGGAAGAGAATAGGAGAGAACGAAGGGGTCCAGTGGTTTTCCCTCTTCTATTCTTCCCTTGGGGCAGGATACGCTCCACGCGACGTGAGAAGACAAATCAAAATTTAATTTAAAAATCGGCAAAAATCAGCGTTTCATTTCAAAAATTTGCAACTTTGTCCGTTTGTACAAGTTTAAAGTAATAATTGACATATTTTAATTTTTTATAATTTTTTAAGTAACATACACTTTAGCTTGGAAACATATGGCGAATGCGCCGATGTTTCAAACTTTATAACTAGGACTTTGGGGCTAAACTATTATTCACCGTGATTAAAAAAAAGATGATGAAAGGTAATTCTTTTCTCAACAAGAGGATTTTTTTTAGATTTGCTTTGCGATAACTCAAACGTGAGTTATCGCGTAAAAATGGGACACTTTTGCCCGTAAGCCGCCGTCTTAGAAGCGCGGAAACACTCCCCGTGTTTCCAAACTTCACGAGGGTACTGTATAATGGTATTTTTCATGTTGAATAAGTGAAGAATAAACCATTTTACAATAATTATGCCAGAAAACTCAATATATATGATAAGTTGCATTGGTGTTGACGAAAAACAAAAAACCTCCAAAATATCTAGCCTGAATAATTCCAAATCGTGGTGGAGACCTTTCCTTCGCGCTTATGAGGGAGCGACAACTCGGCGTGGGTGGGAATGGGGCGGGGGGAGAAAGAGACAAACACGGGACAAAAAATAAAAACTGTTTTCAATTTCAAAATGACTACATTAAATATGACGCGAAAAATTTGAAAATAAAGAATGTTGTTCAACTAGTGAACTTCTTCATTTTAGAGTTTTCCGTGTCTTCCTAGCTTTATCTGTTCTGTAGTTATCCTACCTTAAAGTACCCTAATTTACATATAGCATTACGGAGTGTTCCGAAACTAAGGGCTCGATTAAAAAGTTACCCTTCCCTTGATTGCAAAAATCTGAAAATAAATTAGCTTATTTCTACACACTACGGCTACGGCCAAAAAAAAGCGTTCCGACTAAAATTGGATTTTTGTGATTGCCGAGAAAAATGACTTTTTCCATAAGGTTCTCTCGCGCGTTCCCAAACTTTTGTTAGGTACTGTACGTATTATGGACACTCCCCTGGAGGTTTCAACGTTGAATTTTCGTCTGGGTAACCCAGATTTCGAACGTGGCACACCGGGAAAGTATTGAAATAGTAACACGAAAATTTAAAAAAAAATAAAATAGATTTTCAAACATGAATAACTTTTAAAATCCTATTGGGTAATTGAATATTTGCCCCTCTAAGTCTTATGGACACTCCCCTGAAGGCTTTAACGTTGAATTTTCTTTTAGCTAACACGGATTTCGACCGTGGCACACTCGGAAAATATTGAAATCGTAACACGAAAATATAAAAAAAAAAATGATGGAAGTAGATTTTCAAATATGAATAACTTTTTTAATCCTTTTGGGTAATTGAATATTTGCCAATCTACGTATTATGGACACTCCCCTGACGGTTTTAACGTTGAATCTTCTTTTAGGTAACGCGGATTTCGATCGTGGCACACTTCAAAAGTATTGAAACCGTAACACGAAAATGTCAACAAGAAATGATAAAAGTAGATTTTCAAACATGAATAACTTTTGAAATCCTTTTAAGTAATTGAATATTTGCCCCCCTACGTATTATGGACACTCCCCTGAAGGTTTTGAAGTTGAATTTTCGTTTGGGTAACGCGGATTTCAACCGTGGAACACTCAGAAAGGTCGATCACCACCACGATTTTGAAATATTTCAGGCTAGATGTTTGGGGCGTATTTTTGGTTTTTCTTCAAAACCAAAGCAACCTATAACATATAATGAGTTTTCGGTTGCCACCCGTTTCGGCACTTTTTTCGGCACTTTGAATTTTGGCGGTGAATGAAAAATTAAAATTGGAAATTTACGGTTTACAACTTCTATCAGCTGGCGTAGGCCGGAAAATTAGTGTCGTTTCTATACGCCCCTTAAGTAAAAAAGGAAGCAGAGCGCCAGTGTTGTATAGAAACGACACTCATTTTCCGGCCTACGCCAGCTGATAGAGCCCTACTAGCACAGAGATATCCATAGGATATACTATGTATGTCAGAGCCGATCCAGTTGGATATCCAAGTTGGACGTCCTATGGATGTTTACAGGATATCCTTATGTCCTTTCCTGTGGACGTCCAAACTTGGATATCCATGGACGTCCAAAAAACGGACGTCTTTGGGATCAGTTAAAAATTTGGGAAAAATATAACTTCATCGGGGATCGAACCCGGGACTCCTGCATGCCATGCCAGTGTTATGCATCCATGTTACAGTTGTTCTTATTAATTTGAAACAAAGGGGATATTCAAGCTCCCCTACTAGCACACAATGTCCACAGGACGTTCTATGTATATCCTGTGAACGAAAACCCGTCCGTCCGTTTAGCGTCAGCCACGGATATCCTATTGATGGAATGTTTGGATCAAGAAAACTGGTCCATACTGGGATGTCCTATGGATGTCCATCGGTACCAATCTGGGATGTGAAATTAATCGTTCGTTTCAGATCCTTATTCTGATATCCATACGATGTCCAATACTCATCACGAATGTACGGCTGACTTCACATCCGAGATTGGTACCAGATGGACATCCATAGGACATCACAGTATGACCATCCGCGACCATCCGTTATCTGGATCAAAATATACCATCCATAGGATATCCGTAGCTGACGCTAAACGGACAAACGGAAAATGGACCATCGGATATCCAATGGACGTCCTATGGACAATGTGTGCTAGTAGGGAGGTTGTAAACCGTAAATGAAGTCTTCTGCAGTCTCTGATTTCAGAAACTCGGGAAACGAATAAATCTGGGAAAATTCAAAAATAATTCAGGTCATCATGAAAAACTCACAGTTAATTTATGAAAGGGTATTGTATACACGGTTTGAAAATAAAAATTCCTTCTAGAAAATTAAATATATAAAAATCAATATGAAAAACAAGTTTGGGCCATAAGATAATAACACGGTGGGCGTCGGAGTGATCCGATACTTTTGGAGCCACTTTTAGAGGCCTAACCCATGAACGAAAAAATCTGAAAAAAATTCAGACAAAACAAAAGAGATTAAATTATATAAATTCCAAGTTTTGTGAATTTATGTCATTTTTTTCACTTTTTGCCACCCGAAAAACCAACTATAAAAATATACGCCGCCTTATGGAACGGCGTGGGGTGATCCCATACTTATGGAGAGGACTGTATGTGATAGGAATTGTCTCCACCACGATTTGGAAATATTTCGAGCGAGATGTTTGTGGCATTTTTTTGGTTTTTCTTCAAAACCAAAGCAAGCCATAACATATGATGAGTTTTCTGGTGTAATTATTGTAAAATACAGTATTCTACATTTATTCAACATGAAAAATACCATTATATGTGATAGGAAAGGTCTTCACCACGATTTGGAAATATATCAGGCTAGGTGTTAGGGACGTATTTTTTGGTTTTTCTTCAAGAATTATGCAAGCTATCACATATAATGAGTTTTCTTATATAATTATTTTAATTTACAGCATTCTACACTTATTCAAATTGAAAAATACCATTTTATATGATAGGAAAGGTCTCCACCACGATTTGGAAATATTTCTTTGGGACTTATTTTTGGGTTTTTTTCAAAACCAAAGCAACCTATCACATATAATGAGTTTCCTGGTATCATTATTGTAAAATACAGTATTTTACATTTATTCAACACGAAGAATACCATTATATGTGATAGAAAAGGTCTCCACCACGATTTGGAAATATTTCGAGCTAGATGTTTGGGACCTTTTTTTGGTTTTTCTTCAAAATCAAAGCAACCTATCACATAAAATGAATTTTCTGGTATAATTATTGTAAAATACAGTATTCTACACTAATTCAATACGAAAAATATCATTATAAGGTCTCCACCATGGTTTGGAAATATTTCAGGCTAGATGTTTGGGACTTATTTTTGGTTTTTCTTCGAAAACAAAGCAACCTATCACATATAATGAGTTTTCTGGATTTTGATAAGCTTCTACGACGTGTTCTCAAACTTTTACATCCGTTTATAGCTACCCTGTCCTTTACAATAAAAGTCTTTAAAAAAATCAGGAAGTAGCTAACCCCATGGATACTTAAAAAAAATTCGTTGTCCCCCCCATCGAAAATTCAATTTTTGGGAACGACGCAAAAATCACCTTTTTACATAAGGCTCTCTCGCGCGTTTCCAAACTTCAGGTATTACCGCGGTGTAACCGTAACTAACCGAGGTTCGTTCGATTCCAAAATAGAACAAACCGAACCACGCCACTTTAACGTTTTTGTTTGGCCAAAATGTGACCATCCTTCCAAGATCCTTTCGGAAACCGATAAGAACATAAAATTTCTTTTGTAGCCTAACTTTGAATTGTAATAATGCATTAGAACCAAAAACTGGCCAAGAAGTGAAAATAAATTTTTTATTTTTTTGTTTTTATTTTTATTTTGTTTATGTTATTTTTGTGATCAAAATGATTTATTTTCCATTGCAAAGTTTAACATTATAGCTGTTATTAAACGGCCGTAAGCGTGTAGTCTAGTTCAATGCATCCAAGTACGGCTTCATCTGCCGTACCAATAGCAGTCACGAATTCAGTGACAGTGTGGTAGTCCCCCTGCAACGAAGTAATTTAAACATCAACATATCACTCAGAAGTTAAAACAATATAGTATCGTATCAATATTCAATATTCATCAAACATCCTTACGTTAACTCCGCCGTCGATAGCAAGCCATTTTTCGTCAAAATTGATAACAGCGTTGGGAGAGTTGTAGGTACCAGCCTTAATGGGACACTCACACGGTAGCTCGGGTGGGAAGAGCGGGCATACCACATTAGGGAAGTTTTCGATTGCGAAGCACAAAGGAACTGTGCTGTGTTTTCCAAAATGTTAAATAATTCGTGGACGCAAAAGAAAACAATGACCGCATTAATATTTGCAACATTCTTCCCATTCAATTGTAATAAATTATTATGAAATAAGTTTACCAGGTTCCAGAAAGGCCATCTAGACAAGGGACTTCGAAATTGTCAGCAACACGGGTAGTAACTTTGCGAATATTCAAATCGTCCGGTGAATCGATAGAACTGGTGAACTAACGGCATTGTCATAACAACAAATTTATTCTGAGAATTTTTAAAAATAAATGAAATCTAGACAAATATGACTTACCGACAAGCTAGCAAGCATATCACCAGGAACGGGCACTGGATCGGTATTGATCGTTCCGGAGAATGACACAACGGAGCCGGCGCCACCTTATCAATGTTCAAATTTTTAAATTATTTTTTAAAAAATCTATGATTCTAGAAAAATTGGATGCGACATTTAGTATTGCGGCAAGTTAATTGCTTGAAATCATACCACAATCAGCAACATTGGTGATCCGGATGTTCTTTGCCGAAACGGCTGCCACTAGGAGAGCTGCAACAATAACAAATTTCATTTTCTACTCGAATTGTTTTCAATATAAGACTTTGAAACAACAAACGATGTGATCGTGAATTCAAATGAAAAATGGTTTCCCTTTTATACTGTCGAACTGGCCTATTTTGTTGCCGGGTTTGCCACGTTATTGTTGATTCATAATTGTCATTGAAACTAAGCGGCTTTATCACGCGTTCACCGCACTTCGACCAATGAGAGCTCAACAAGATAAAATAATGTGGGTGGTACAAAATATGTTGGGAAATTTCCACAGACACTTTGTTTTGCCTTGCAGTTTGAACAAACATATTTAACTAAGTTTGCCATCGATAATTGTCGTTTAGTCAAGAAAAACACAGAAATATATAAAATTAATAGCCATATTACTAGCTAACACTTGTGTAAACGCTTAAAAAACTTAAATGTAAACGAGTTGTTGGGCTGTGTGGTTTCATTCCGAATCATGATAATTTTACACGCTTTGTTTTGTTGGTTTTTTTTTCAAATCTATTTACAGAATTTGCTGTCATGAAAGAATATAATTTTACTCCTAGATGGCGTTGAGTGTATCGTCGATGGTAATTTTTCGAAAATGTCTTTACGCTTCTTAATTAATCGCCTGCGCATATCCGAATGTACTATACGGCCTTGTTTGATCTGAAAAAACATTTAAAAATAACCAACCAGTTAATCAACATACAAGCCATGGGACATTTGAAAATGATTCAATTAGACGAAGGGCACATTAAGATCCAAGCAAATCCTTGAGGTTCTTTGCCAGACAACATGTGCAAGACAAACAGGTTTGATTCCTGCACAGGTTTTTGATCTAATCAGAGGTCTGGACAACAAAACAGAAAATCGCCAAACAATTCGAAGTCCAATCACGCACGAGGCACTTATTCGTGTCGAGCACCTCTTATCTTCTATCGTCGAGACGATATTTCCTCAGCCAAAAGGACAGGAAAAAAAAACCCAAATGACTTTATTTACCAAAATGAAAATGGTTACAAAACCTATAGATTAGTCCGCGTGACTCGTTAGTAACAAGACAACAAACTTTTTTGTTTTGATAGCTTTAATCAATAACCTAACCAAACTCTTATTTACACGTACCGGTATACGTACTGCTGACTAATAATCTCAGATAAAAGCGCACCAAGTGCGCAGCAGTGGTGAGCTCGTCAAATCATGCTATATACTTTGTGATGCCAAATGTATATAATGCCATTCAAAATGAAAGATAAAAAGATAGATACGAGTGGTGCTCGGGTACGCAGTTTATAGATCTCTAAAAACAGAGTTAAACATTGGTCGTGTTGCGCAGAAGACCGATCGCTTGCGTGTGTGTTGATGGGAAAACGTCAAACCCTTTGCTGACTGTATTATAGACTGCTGTATGGCCGCCACCGCGAACCACGATATTCCAGCGAATATGCCCAAGCCATACAGCCATCGACACCGTTGCTATATAGTATAGCTCTTCCTTAACACATTACAGCGCCTTTTCTTCTTTTCCGGTCGGTTTTTTTTTGCGGTCTTGCCCTATCAAAAAGTCGTCGTCGTCATATCGACATGGAAAACGAGAAATATGAAAGAAAGATGTAAGCGTAACGACCACAAGATTGGTTGGCTCTTCTTATAATATCGTTTTTAACTTATTTTTTTTTTCTTTTTCTCATTGCGGAGAGTGTTATACAGAGATAGCTGAAAAAAGATGGATGGGAAAAATTCTCTCCCCCGAAAAAAAATGAAGAACGGGGGAGACAACAACAACACAAAAAAATATAAGAGTTTCAGATGCAGTTTTGTTATATGTGAGGGTTCTTTTTTTTATATTTATACGTCACTGTAAATATACACACACACACACGATGCGTGCGTGATCCTCATTACTACGACGACGACTAACAATGAAAAACTCTCGGCACGGAATCCGTCCCGGCCAAACGGTCACATTTGAGGCTACTTCCGACGCCAGTCTATTATACTAAAAAGCAAAACAGCACAGCAGCCTACACACACTGGAGGGGGGAACTGCTCAAAATCTGTTCAATTCCGTCTCGCTTGTTTACCGCCATAGCCAGCACATTTGTTGTTGTTTTTTTACGACGAGATATCTACATGCAGGCAACGATCAAATCCATCCGAAAATCTCATTTCCGCTTGGGACTTTTTTTTTTTTGTTGCTGTTGTCTCTTTTATTTGGGATTGTCCCGCGCGGACCTTGTCCACTATAGTGTACTTTCCCTAGATGGCACCTTCTGATTGATCAGCAGAGCAATCGGCGGCGCGGCAGGTAGTCATTCATCAAAAGCCGCCGTCTAGCGACTAGGAGAGAAAAAAAAACTAAAAAATATAAGGGACGAGACCTGCCAATTAGAGAGTCAACAACAACGATCGTCGCCCAGAAATTTTGAAACGGTTCGACCTTGGCGCGCTATTTTGGTAAGTAGCTGCAAAAAAAATATAATTTAAATCAAACGCGCCAGCAACTTATAGTACCGTGTATACTGCACAGGAGGAGTCGCTGCGATGATGAGAGATCTAAATAATATATCTAAGGATATCCTTATATGCGGATGTTATACTATCAAAG
This sequence comes from Daphnia pulicaria, assembly GCF_021234035.1. Taxonomy (NCBI): domain Eukaryota; kingdom Metazoa; phylum Arthropoda; class Branchiopoda; order Diplostraca; family Daphniidae; genus Daphnia; species Daphnia pulicaria. The sequence goes on from NC_060914.1 coordinate 9,391,735, forward strand.
ACAGCGACGAAAATGACGTGACCGTGACGCGACCCCTATTCCCGCTACACATACAAGAGATCATGCAATATAACGTACTACATGCCGGGCAGTCCGGCACCATCATATCCCAGTCAGGCCATCAAGAACGAGGGCATAAAAAAATGGCGCAAAATATTTTATTTTGTTGTTTTTTTCCAACCAAATTTCCCCTCTTTTTTTTTTATTCAGAGAGAAAACCCGCCAATGTCAAACAGGAAAATGAACTCGTGGAGAAACGTGAACGCATAATATCCTGCCGTGAGGGGCGGGGGAACGGTGTCTCACATGTGTCAAAAGCCACTTGAGAATAACATGGGCAAAAAGGGACTGACAAATGGAAGCCTTATACGCCGAGCTGTGTAGTATAGTAAGTAGAGACTCGAAAAAAAATAGACATGTATGCAGAGTGCTGCTATATGGATGAATAACAAGTATGACAGCGGCATATAAAGACGTCCTACAAAGTCTGGGGGTCCAATGCGCGAGGCACACAAAACTATCCGCTTTGCTGCTGTGTGTGTGTCCGTTATATACTTTTGGGGGGGGGGGGGGATAGTATACATAAAGCTGAGAAACTTTTCTTTCTTTTTTTATTTTTCGGTCTTGGCACCGTGTTACACAGACAGTGATTAGACACGACACGGATAGGCATCGTTGAATTGGATCTGCTGCCATCAGTCAGGCGTAATGCACGCCAACCCATTTCTTAGACTTTTTTGATTCCCCTCAGCATCGCCTGGCAGTAGAGGAGGAGGAGGATCACGCAGGGCACGCGGGGTCCAGGAGTGTTACGACGCACGAATCAAGCGCGCGTTTTATTTTCACCATTCAAAAGTGCAGCTAGCACGGCAGTAGATATATAAGAGAGCGCGGCGCACATATAACAAAAGAGTTGGGGCAAAAAAACATGAAGTAAGATTACGATAGATGTACATATATATTCGGTAGAGCCATAAAGTGTGTGTATTAGATCTTTGAAGGAATGTCATAACAGCCAAATGGATATTTTATTATGCCTGCTGTAAAAAGAAGCAGTAGTCACCACTTGGCATTGGCTTAGACTATACGTCGGTATATATAGCCGTTAACTTTTGGTTGAGGGGAGGGGAAGGAAAAAGACTATAATAGTGTATATAGAGATGCACTTGGACTGCGTAAAAGGTTTCCCTTGCTAGATTCACTTTAACCGGCACAAATGGCAAGTTCACAAAAAACTATCCAGCAAAAGGCGTCGTCCTTTTTTTTTTCTCTTTATTTTTTCCTCCCGAAAGTTGATGATGGACTAACGGGCGTTTGAAGAAAAAAGGTACAGACAACATTCGTGAACAATATTTTTCGCTTTGCATGTATACATGCCGGTGTATATAGCTAATACTCTCAAAATAGTCGGGCGAGTTAACGGGATTCTCAAATCAAAACCCAAAACGAATAGCATTGGGAAATCGGAAAATTGTTTGATTTTTGTTTGTTTTGTTTTTTTCTTCGAGGAAATGACGAACCGCTAGACGTAATGGCTTTAGCTCTAGATACGCTAGCACCTGCATCTCTGCTGGCCCATAAGAGATTTATAATCAAGACTGATCTGAAGCCGTTGTCATCATCATCATACCGGCATATCCAATGGAAAATGAGGCAACACGGCAACAGCAGCAACATCTCAGACACAGTCGATGATGATGATGATGATCTCCGCTCTCTATATATCTATAGCGTGTAATCATCATATACCGTCCTATAGCTAGCAGAAGAATATCTGTAAGAAGAGAGAGTTTAAAATAAAATAAAAAGCTACTGGCGGGCGATGGTTGTTATAAGTTGCTATCGACAATTCGACAAGCCAAAGCCAAACATCACCAGATGTCTAGTAATATACATAGGGCTTGTAGCCTATACGTATATATACAGCATATAAATCTCTGACTGGCTTCTTCACAGCAGCCAGCGCGTACCATATAATTGTATGGTATCACGCAGAACACAAGCAGAAGCTCGAGATATTCTTACAACACCAGCACACCCAAAATGAAAAAAATAAAATAAGAAAAAAGTAGACACAGCGCTATGAGCTATCCAATCACATATTCAAATGCAAGAAAGGCCATCTTTTTTTCCCCAAAAAAAGAAGAAAAAGGAAAAAGAATGTTAGGGTGATGCTGCAATGTCTATAATCACGACGATGATCGGAGCGCGCTCGAGCTAATTGCGCGCGCGCGTAAAAGAAGTAGCTGCGCTTCTGTTGCAGCAGCGCAGCCCAGGTGATGATGTGGGCCTTCGAAAAAAAACTATCCCTTCGTATACACGCCTCCGAGGTCGAAACATTCCTAAAGAGAATAGACCAGCAGCTAAAAACGCCAGTTATTAAAAAAAAAAAGTCGGGAAAACGGAAACCATTTTCACCGCAGTCCAAAGTTATGTAGAAATCATTTGAACAATTTTTTGAATTATTTTTAATGCGTATATCCGCTGTAAAAATTCACACAATGACGCAACGAATAAAAATCCAGCCATATGCCTAATACACACATGATGACTATAGGCCGTGTATTATTACAGCGACTAGATTTATAATATCTTTTTTTTTTTTCCTTTTGTGGGTTATTGGCATGTAACGGGCGCTAGATCGTAAAAAAATAAAACCCGAAAATAATAACGATGGTTCATCACTCGGTTGACGCTATCGGGGATTGTGTCGGACTCTTTTGCTGGGCCTTAATCATTTTTTGGTATTCTTTTCCCCTGTTTCGTGATGGAGGAAATGCCATGGTGCTGCGCATAAGCGCTTACCATCTGTTGCGCTCTTTTACATGTCTACTTGTGTTTTCGACTGTACATACTAGACACAATTCCATGATGCCATCACTTTTGGTACACACAGTGTGTCAACTCCCGTCGTCTATCTCTCTATAACCTTCTCTCTTGCTGCTGCCGATGAAGTAGCTAGTAGCTGGTAGCTTGCTTTTCTTTTCTTTCCATCATCGTCATCATCATCATCATCATCACCGGGAGAGCGCAATTGCAGTTATTACACACACGCGGCCATATAGCGCTGCGGCGACGGCGGGAGCGGGCGGCATCACGCTCGACAGAGCACTCGATATGTAAATTGCCCGCAATTGAGCCACCATAATCACACGGTATAGAACGGAGCATGGCACTCATTCACACACGAAGAAATACCCGGATAAAAAAAATAGTCAAAAAATACGAAAATAAAAGAAAAAGAAAAATAACAAAACGAAATTAGAAAAACGACAAAAATAACGACACACACACACACAGAGGCGCGCAATCAAGGAAAAAGGGAAAAAGGTTATTACACTATATAATATGCGCATTTTAATAATATGAGTATAAAAGGAGTTGATTTCGAACTCGCTGTTATAGGCCGGGTACATATATTATATTATAATATGTAACCGGATTATTCCACACTCCCACCAAGCTGCGGGGCGCTCACAAAGTGATGATCTGATGGTGCGGTGTGGTTTCTTTTATTTTTTTATTTTTCCTGACTGATGGAAAAATGAAATTCCCTCCCACTTTTTTTCTTTTTTTTGCGTTTCATGAGACAATTAACGATGAAGAGCCGTTCATTGCTCTCGTTTGCTGTTGTGATGTTGTATAGAAAAGGCCCAATCACCTGAATTGCTCCGGTTTGTGTGTGTGAAATGGTTTTTTTATTCCTTTTTCTGTCCGATGGATGAGGAGAAATCGTCAAAGCCTTTTTTTTATCCAATAGAACAGCCGAGACAATCATCAAGGGGGCTGATATCGGAAAGCCGCACTGGGAAAATCACTGCCGGACTCTCCCACATTGATAACGTAATCAGCGTTCTGTGTACACGTAGGAGAACTCGATGATTGATTCCCATTGCGCACGATGATGGAGAGAAATAAAAAGAAATAAAAAAAATCTAACTGAAAATCGAGACGCGTTATTGCGTTTATGCATCACATCTATATAGACATACACACGGCACGGCGGTGTATATAGTCTCTAATGGCTTTATTACATGGAAGTGAGAGCCCATGCGAATCCAGAAACAGCTGTCGTGTGTGTGTGCTGTGTATTCTATCTGCTGCCGGCCAATGGGGCTTATTTGATTCAACCGCTTTGATTGTTTGATGTATAATTCATTCCGTTGAATTGAATGCTCACTGCCGGCCATCGCGGCAGAGAGAGAGGGATTGTCCGGATTATATGATTACATGATTCGATTGGCAACGGTTTCGAATCGTATATGTATACGTTCCAGGAAAGAAAAGATAAAACTCTCAAATTCTATTTAAGCTCCTTTTTCAAGTGATGTTCTCTTTTCCGCTTTTATTATACGTTAAATAAATTCGCTCGATTATCGGCTGATGGCTAAAGTACGTCGACCTATTATCTAGATGTTGGGGGGATGATTGCTACATTGAACACAGTCGAAGAAAAAGGAGGACACGTGCTGCTTATATTTAGTTATATAACATTATGGGTCGAACGTCGTCCCCCACCCCCTTTAAGTATGTCCATTAGTTGCGATCGAGCGGCGCGGGGGGAATTATTCGATGGCATCAAAGTGGCCCGTCGTCGATGAACACTCGATAAAAAAAAAGCTGTTGAAAGAGACACACAAAACAGCAGACGAGATGTAATCAATGAAATCCATCAGACTGATGCTCGTCAGCAGGAAAGAAGAGACTCTGGGTTGAATGGGCGGTATAGTATAGACATCCCTTTTTGGGGTTGCTGTTGCTGTCGCGCTGTTGTTTGCGGCTTGGAGATTAGCATTCAGCAATAGAATAACAGTTGGTTCTCGTTCAGGGCGTTCAAGTTTCTGCCGGATCAAAACTCTCCTCCCTTTTTTCTCCCTGTTGTGTCTTGTACAGCGGGTGGGTTGGGCTCCGGTGGATCATGGCGGTTTTTTGTGTGGCGTCCACCCCGAATGGAAAAAGAAAAAAAGAAAAAGACAGTCACGTCTCAATAGCCCCTATATACATTTTATATTAGATTGAGTCGATGACAAAAGACTCCCATAATATAACAACAGGAGCGGACATATACGTAGAAACAAGAATGGAAAAAGAAAAAACAACAACATAAGACAGACGGTTGTGAGGTACTGTTGGGAGCAGCCCTGAAGAGCGTGGCAACGGTTTGCGGTCGATCAAACTGTTGCCTATCTGTTTTTCTTTTTCTTTTCTTTTTTCAGCGTATATGTATATAGTCCTTTATCTCACACTCTATCCTCCTTTGCTTTGAAACTGCTCTTTGGTTACAGCTTATGGGTCTGATAGATGTGTGTGTATATTACGTGGAATCTATCCGCCTGGCTGTATACTGTAAATACTGTGTCTTGCTTATATTATTCTCCTTTTTTATTTTCGAGACGTTTTTACAGTCGAGGGAAATCGGAAACCGCTCATCATCAACGTCATTAATGACAGACAATGGTCATATCCCCCCCCCCCCCCGTGTGTACATATTTTTTTTTTCTCTTGGCCGCCACCCCACCCGCCACCCCACCGCTTCGCTCTTAAACAACCGCCTGCCTTTCAACGCTCTCAGTTCGGCAACATGAAGCAATTGATTGGGAAATGAAAAACCAAAACACACGACTTGGAGTTCGACGAACCGCGAGAGCTCATTCTTTCTCATTATATTATAAAGAGAGAGAGAGAGAAGAGAGACACACAATTCTCGCGGTTCTTCTCTCTGCTGGCGTCTTTTATTTCCATGTGCGGCATCAGCGTGATGGGTTTTGAGCTGCTGCCTTTGGATGATTATACGACGCGGACCATGGGAATAAATAAACGAATAATGGCGTTCTCCTCCATATAAAATTTAAAAAAACACGCCCGCACACACCTGTCAACCAATTGTCAGAGTTTGAAAAAAGAGCGGGGCCACGCAAAAATAATATTATTATAGATTGGCCAACAAAAATTCAATTAATAAAGACGACGATTTGTTTGATTGGTGATGATGATGATGGCATTCTATATTTATTTTATTTTTTTACTATTTTTTTTTATTTGATTATTTTTCACGTTTTTATTTCATATATTATTCGCTCCTGGAGAGAGAGGAAGTTGGCGTTAATGCATGGCTGCGCAAGCGCTCAATTTACTTCTAACAGCAACTGGAAATAAGGTTAAACTTTCACATGTCAAAGCGGGACAGGATTTGATGGGCAAGCGGCCGGGCGTGATTGTTTTCCATCATTGCTGCTCCTTTTTTTTGTGTTATATTCGTCCCCGTATAAATAATACGTAATAGTCAAATGTGCACTATACCCCCCGTCCTGTTTTATGACGTTGGTGACGGAGAGGTACAAAGAGGAGCCCAGTCGTCCGTCGGTGCGGGACGCGACATACTTCCGGCTCCGATTATCATTAGACTGTCTCTTTTCTTTTATATGATCGTTATATGATTTTTGTATAAGACGTTAAATCAAAAGGAGGGCAGACAGCCAACTTTTTTGTTTGATACCAGTATATAATGTTGGAAGGCAGCATTAGATTTTGTGTTATACTATCTATATATGTAGAGATGCGGACGACGACGTCGCGTAACAATGTTTGATGACGTCCTATACATTTCTGTTTTCCTCCTCCCCCGCCATACATTACATAACAAATGAAGGTAGCATAAATTATTATTCAGTATTCCATTGTTGTTTCTTTTTTATTTAGTTGACGACGATTGTCATAGAGGATTATTGATAGACATCTCGTTTCCTTTTGTCATCCCGTTTCCTCTTATCCTTTTTTTTTAAATTTATTATTCGATTAAGATTTAAGTGGACGCGGAAATTTTAAACTCAAAATGGCGCGGGCCGAAAAACACAAAAGATTGAAAAAAAGTAGTAAAACTAGTAGTATAAAAAATATGTTTGATAGACGACGTAGGTAGTCCTGACGAGTGTGTGTGTGTATATAATAATCATATCGTAGATCGCTGATGGACACACAGGAGCAGCAGCGCATACTGGGTGTATTTATTTCCCTCCTTTTTTTATTTATTATTAATTTCTTTTTTTATTTTTTATCCATCATTCTTTTTTCTCCTTTTGTTTGTTTCGTAATGATTTTTCAGCTCATCACCTCGCGGTTATATCTGACTAATATACCTGGCGCGGTGCAACACACACCCAAACTCGTATACATAAATAGCTTAAAGGGCCCTCCGTTTTTTCTTTTTTTCTTTTGAAATTTCAACCTTCCATCTTTTGTGTTGATATTCATTTCTCGAACGATTCTTTTATATTTATACACACGCGTTTGCTTTGTTCCCCAACCCCCTTGTATTTTTGTTGGACACTTTGGAATCCCATCGCCGATGGAGCCCTTCTGTCTTCTTCTCTATAATTTGTGCGACCAGATTCGCATTGATTAGAGCCGCTCCATGTGTGTGTGTGTGTCTGCTGTGTTTGGCTGGAGGTTTTATTTTGATTTCTCATGTTATTTCCCACCTCTCTTTCTCTCTCTCTCTCTCTCACTATGTGGCCGAGCGCGTTTTCGGATCGTTGGCTTTCGTAATGTATGCAAATTGTTATTTGATGGCCTTGTTTTGTTTCGGGCTGCCAGCGGATAGCACCAGCAGCATCGCGCCGTCCCGACTGTAACACACGTACAATGCGCATTCACCGCGCTCAGCCCCCATGATGGACGTGTTGCGCCGCTAGCACACACACACATATCACCGGTGGTGGTGGTGGTGGTTGTGTACTAAAGCTATATAATATCTCTCTCGTTCCGTCGTTGTTATTGTGTGTCATAACCTTGAAAAACGATCGAAACTGATTTATTTCCTCTCTCTCTCTCTCCAATGGTGGATAATATTGAGGTCTCCATTATCCGAGAAACAGAATCGACGGAGTGCAGAATTATTGATTAGACTTTTGCGGTATCATTACGCTATATACGCATTGTGTGTACCTTTCATTTTTTTTTGGGTTATAGTGATGGCCATTTTGAAACGATCAATCGGATCAAATTATTGCGATCGAAATCAACGTCGGAACGATTGCAGCTCAATTACAAATAACGATCGTGTTTTATTGTTTGAAAGATTCGAATGAAATTTAAATTTAGATGAATTTCCCAGGTTTTTTGAATAAGGGTATTAGAAGAGCGATAATCATCTATAGCTGAGGGAGACGTGCATTTATTAATTAAGGATCGGTCGAGACATGTGTATAAAGAGAGGGGGTCGGCAAACATCGCCGGAGACACACGGCAGTAGACAACCCCAAACATATTATAATAGCTTTTCCAAAAATGGGGACCTCGTAAATAACTTTGTGTGAAAGCCCCTCATTTCCTGCGCGCTCTTTTTGATGGCTCTTCAAAATGACATTTTGAACAAGTCTTAAAGAGCGATGACAATTTCCTCGTTGATGTGAAAAAAAGAGGACCCCTTGTAAAAAAAAATAAATAAAAAAATTTATTATCATTAAGAAATGTAAATAATAATTTAAAAAATAAAAACGAACCAACCATCAAAAAAAAAGATAAGCATTTCCATTCAGCAGCAGGTCACCGAGCCGAGTCATAAAAATTCGAGCTCGATATCAAAGATGAAGAAGAAGAAGACTATGGTTATGATATTTTCACGTCTCAGCGCAGCTTTTATACTGGGATTTATAATTTTGTATTTTTTTTTTACGGCGCTAAATTGGTCCGCTCTCTCATCCTTCTCGGTAGCTTAATTGCCTCATTGTTCAGTAGCGAATTGGTGTTGTTGTCGGCCCTCCTTTCTCTCTCCTATGCGATGAGTGCAGCAGCAAGGACGACATGGCGCCTCTATTTTTTTTTTTTTTTTCCATTTCATTTCTTTTTTGTTTTCTCTCTTAACGAGTGCACACACGGATTCAATTTCATTGATTATATTTATATAACATACATAGACGCACACACAGCCCAAACCGCGCTGGCATTCCGCGTCGGCCGCAACGAAATATAACAGCGGGAAACGCGTATAACATAACAACAACAACAGGATAGCTCGGCAGAGGAGAGCCGTTGATGGCACAAATGAGCAACTAATGAATTGCTGCGGTTCTTTTTCCCCCTTCAACAGAATAGGACGCACATTAAAAAAAAAAAAACGTAATGGGGAAAATCGTGAAATTCGTGGAAGAATTTCAATCGCCGCGCAAAAATAAAATTAAAAGGATATAAGAAACGAGAGAAGGATATTGAATGGCTTATGGCCATTTTGAATTTTGCCGCGCATTAAATATAGCGCTCCATTTTCCGATCGTTTCGGGCGAGGCATCAATTATAATCCGCGCTAAATCACATTTGGTGATTTTCTGCTGGTCGAAATGTGCATATGTTACGTGTACACCATACCGTGAATCGATATTCGATTTCCGAGTCGTGTACTTTATACGGCGTCCGGTTGCCCTCCTTGCTTGATGTGTGTGGATAAAAATATACTCACTCTGGATTGTACTTTGGCCGTTTCTGTAATATCCTAGCCCAGTCTTTTTTTGGAATGCGCAAGTCTTCAAATAGCCGCGCAAACGACCAGTTTTGTATTTTTATTTTGTTTCAATTCTGCTGATATGGTAAACGGAGAAGAAGAATGGGGTGGCCGAAAACGGAGAGGTTATCACGAGAAACGGGTGGTGGGTGGGTGGCGGGTTATGTGTGCTGCAACAGAGTTGCTGCTGTTATAAGATCCGCGGAGGAGTGACTGATGATGGCGCGCTATTTCATTTGATTTTTCCTTAATTTTTTTGTTTTGTCTTGGAATGGGGAAATCTATTAATAGCAGCCCCACCCGGGAACAGTTATAATGTATAGCGATCTCTGATTACGTCCATCTTTCTCCTTATTTTAGTTCGTTTTATTTTCTGTACACACACATTTCCTTGTAAGCGGTTATATGTATATAATAGTTCCCCCGTTTTTTTATAGTCAAGGTTGGGCTTGGCTTATATTCTGTCCAGGGTCTCTCTTGTAACAGGAGAAGAGTGCCAAGTCAAAGTCCCTCTCTCTCTCTCGAGTAAGAGAGAGCCATCATCATATTGTCTTTTGACACTGCCACTTGTAAACTAGATGAGATATTTATAGCTTCTTAATGGTCGCTCCATGTGTTTTGCATATAGTCTCTCGAAAAGGATTTCAAATTTTTGCGCAATATGTTACCAGCAGCTCCGTTGGCATTTCCCCTCCGCCGATGGCCTTTTTTTTTTCTTTTATTCCCCCCCAACCGACAAGTTCGAATGGCCGATTACATTACGGAAGGTGGGCAACGCACAAAGTACACTGGATTTGATGAAGGTTTTATTATAAATATAAGCGCCGCTGCTGGAAAAAAAAAAGGAAGCGAAACAAAACACGGACCGACTGCTGCTGCTGATGGCCGGCCAAAAAAAAAGAAATCAAATAAAAAAGAGACACACACCATTTGCTGGTGGAGAATAAGAGTAGGCGGAGACCAAACTGTTTCGTCTATACCCGCACCGTCGTTGTCTATAGAAAACGGGAGAGAATAAGAGAAGGAAGCGAAATTAGCTATACGTGAATTTATACGTGTGTGTGTGTCTCTTACATTTAAACGCCTCCGGTGATGTTATATGGCCGGGCAAAACATATCATTCAAAAAAAAGAAGAATAAGAATATTATAACCACCTTTATTTCAATCCTCCCACCGTCACCACCACCACCACCACATTTGAACAAAAAAGAAGATGGCGAGGGACCCCTCAGAGCAAGAGCTCTCCTATATGGCAGCCCCCTAAGACCCCGCTGGGTGTTACGTGTGTGTGTGGGAGCTCCAGCTCAATTCCGTTCTATGTGTGTGTGTGTGTGTGCACTGTGCCTGTCTGTTGGATGCGCGGCCGATGCCACCGTATTAGTTTACTGCCGAACGCCGGCCCGACCGGTCACACGTGTGTGTCGTCGTTGTTGCATTATTATTCCATTTTTTAAAAATTGATTTGATTTTGATTTTTCAAACTTTCTGGTGGCGCTGAATTCAAAAAACACGAAAAAATAGGGCCGACGGGTGTTTTGCCAACAGCGACGGCGCAAGATCAAACGTCCATCCGTCGAAACGTTTCGATAACAAACCGCCGTGTGGGAGGAGTGTGCCGTGTGTGTAGGAGGAGGAGGCCTGCCTTGTGTGTGTGTGTGTGTGTGTGTGCGCGATCAGTGGTAGCAGCAGCAGCAGACCCCCGCTGTTATTTAGACGTCCATCAGTTTCCGCTCGACGCCTCGACCCTGCGGACGAGAAAAACAAAAAATCCCGTCGCCTTTCGTTTTGTGTTTTGGTTTTTTTGGCGATCGAGTTGAACTTTGATCGTGAGCGATAATTGACACCGTCGTGTGGAGTCCATCCTTCTTCTTGCTGTTAGACTCGGTGGTGTACAGTTGTGAGTGCCGTTTTCGATCGTTTTCGTGTGGGCGGGCGATTTGAAACACAATTTCAAAAAAGGATTCCGAGAAACAGCAAAAGTGTCAGGTGCGGATCGTGATCGGGATGGAATCGGCAACTAAAATGAAAAGCGCCTCAGTCGTCAGGTCACCGTCGACGTCGCCCACCGATTTGTCGCTGTGCAGCTCCAAACGCAAAGCCATTTCGCACCAGTCGTCCAGCCATCACCACCATCACCACAACAACAACAACAACAACAACAGTAAGCGATTCCGGTTGTCGGAAGCGGCCGAGTCGGCCGCCGCCGCCGAGGCCGAACACCAACAACAACAGCAGCAACAACAGAGAGGCCGATCTTTGAGTAAATCAACGGCACTGCCGGCCACTTCGTCTGGGGCCAGTTCGCCCAGCAGGGCCGGCAGCCTGGATCACCAGCAGCAGCAGCAGAACGCTGCGGCGGCTAAAATGCTGGGCATGCCCGACCAGAACACGGCGTCCATGTTGGCGGCCATGGCGTTCGTGACGCGAGCGCGATCGAGTTTCATGATCGGCGACATTCTCAACTCGTCGAGATGGACGGACCAGCCTCCGCAGTCGCAGCAGCACGGCCAACACCAGCACCACCACCACCCACTGTTGGGCGCCTACCACCACCACCAGGGCGGGTCCCATCCGGCGGCGACGGCGGCGGCCCTGATGGCCGCCTCGGCCGCCGCCCATCATCACGTCCCGCAACACCTCAATCAACTGCCTCACGGCCTGCACGGCCTCCACCATCACCACCACCTGCTGCAGCATCCGTCGGTGATGGAGGCCGTCCACCAGCACCACCACCACCAGAGCGGAGGAGGCGGACACAATAAGAATCTCCTGCGCCAGCCGAGAGACGGGCACAGCAGCAAGTCGGACGAGGAGGAAGACGACGGTGACTCGGAGGTCGACGTCGAATCCAACGCCAGTTACAACAGCCGTCAAACCAACAGTCGTGAGTTTTTTGTGTCTAAATTCTCTTTTCCTTTATTTTCATGGGCGTTTTTTTTATTATTTTAAATTTGTGAAATGGCCGACCGGGATGGCCCTGGCGGTGATTGGCCGGGCTCTCAGCACACACCTCTATCATTAGCTAGAAATACAAATACAACCGTGAGCTGAGCTGCTGAGCTGAGCTCAGCAGCAGTTGTGTAGAGATAGTACTTGATTGAAATCATCATGGAGCTAGTCACGCAACTCGCCAATCACTCGTCTGACACTTTCAATCAAACATTTTTTGTTTGGGCTTATTTTTTTTCTGTGTATGCTTATGCAGTAGATTTGAGATTTATTTTGTTTATTATACATACACACACCAAGCGATGGATTCTTTTGGGTATTCAGAAAAGCGTCGGCTATAGGGAAATTTTTCTGTGCGTCTTATTTATGCCCGAAGCTCAAAAATTGTTGTGTTGCCAGTGGCCTAATCAAATCGATGAATTCGTAATGGGGCTATAGATATGCATAGATTGAATGGCGGCTAGTATAATCATCATCGTTTTTCTGTTAAGGGTTCTCCATGTATAAACCAGGGGGGAGATTTACGATCTTAACGATCGACTCGGACTTTTAGCTGACAGCTTCGGATAGTCGGATAGTCTTCAGAAGCCGCTTGGGGTCTCTGCGTTCTCGTCTCTTTTCTAATATAACTCTTATCTTCGTGATTGAATAAAAGGCCAGATAGATTTGCCCAGTGGCAGAGGTTTTTTATAGGTGTTGCGTGCTGGTTTTCCAATCCAATCAGCGGGCTCGCCAATCAACCCCATTGTTATACTTTGGCAGATACTATAACAGACAGAGGCTGTGGGGGATATAATGAAACGAGCGGCGATCCCATTTTCACGGTGAATCGTGAATGAATTGGCGGAGCCGATGAAATGGCCAATCCCAATCAAATCCGTCCAGGGTTGAATGGAAACGGTGGACAGAGTTAATCGAATAAACCAGTTTTTGATGAAGGTGGTAGTCTGGTAGATCTCGTCTGGATAGAGACCAGGAGGGATTTGTCGACTGTAATAACAAAAGAGGCGGACGAATTAGTTTGACATTGAGCAATCGTTTGTTGGGCTGTCTGTGTGTGTGTACGTGCAGTGTGTGTGTTGTCTTTTTCCTGTGTGTGCGGGATATCTGCCCGCTGATATCTCTCTTTTTTTCGCTGCTCTGCCTAGGCCGGAAGTTGTTTTTGTTTCATGCCGGATTGGAAAAAAAAAGAGCCGAGGAGAACCGCACACACACACAAACGCAGACAAATCAAAATCAAAAGAAGAGAACGGACCTATCCGGTCACGCACAGTCCCCCCTCTTCTTCTTCTTCTTCTTCTTTGCTTCTTCTTCCTTCCTTCCATATAATCCAGCCATCCATTTCCATAAAAAAAACAACTGCATCATGCGATCAAAGTTGAAGGGCTTTATATATATATCTACTCTTCTTTAGTTGGCTGGGCTTGTTACACACACAACATGGAGAGACCTCCGTGATGTTGTGATGCAATTGATATGTCTATTTTTTGTACTTATCCAGAGGGCACTCTGGTCGCAATCACGACTTCAATAGCCCCTGTGTCGAGCTATGCATATTGCTTTGTACCGTATGCACTGGGGTCCAATTGAATTATCCTCCTCCCTCTTATTATTTGGTGTATCGTTTCTTTTAAAAAATTCAAACGCTCCCAACCATATTACTCTTATTAGGTAGATTGGACATGTGTTATGTTATGTATGCAGTCAGAGGACGCCAAATCGTTGATTATTGCACATGAAATTGACTTGAGGAAAAAGAGAGAGAAAAATCGGAATGGATAACGAAGAGCGCACGCGATCGCCGGTTTCCCCTCGCGATCATTTCGCTACGGATTATACCGGCAATCAACTTTGGAAATCAGGATAAAAATAAATCAAGTCGTCATCGACAGTATTAAAAATTTAACAGCACTGCGGAGATCAGTAAACAGAAAAAGCGCAATGAAACAATGTCAATCGGGTATAAAGAAATTAAGATAATTGGTCTATAACGAAATACTTCGATAGATATTCTTTTGGGTGAGACACTGCTATGGGTGGTACTGTCCCCGGCGTATGTATTTTACAAAAACCCCAAACTTGACTTTTATTTCACAGTTTGGGGCAGCATTATTATAATAGCCCCTGAATTATGTAACGATAATAGTCATTGCGGTCCATCTTGAAAAGTGAGCGGTTGACCGAACGGAAAATAGAAGAAGAAAGATAAAAAAAATGATCGCTACAGCGCAAGGCTATAGCTATATGTGCAGGGGGAAAAAAATGGAATCGATCACCATCAAAGTCGACAATATCGTCGGTGCGGTTAGACGCCTCACCCGCCTTTTTGTATTCACTTGCCAGAAAACATTTTCTTTCTTTTTTATTTTTACCTTCTCGCGATCGGTCGCCATATTGATTATTATATTATACGATACTTATTGTCATGTGTGCGTGCATTTACCGTTGATGGAAATAATGACGGGTGTCTCCTCTGTGTGTGTGTCTATGTGTGTGTGGGTGGGTGTGTAATCAGCAGCTGGGAGAGTCCATATAATAACTAAAGCTCCGGCCATTATCGTGTCGTTTCGTCCGTTACGATTTGCAGTGACGAATAAGGAGGACGGAAACGAAGAGGAGACGGATGCCGACGAGGAGGAAGAGGAGGAGCTGAGAAACGCCGTCGGCGGTAGCGGAAAGGTTTTGGGCGGAGGGTCAGCAGCCGGAGCGGCCGGCAAGAGCGGAGGAGGCGGTGGCGGCGGAGGAGGTACCGGAGGCAACGGCGGGGGAGCTGGCAATTCTTCGTCGAGACCGGCCTCGTCGCCGCCGTCGCCGTCGTCGTGCGGCCGGAAGCAGCGCAAAGCCCGTACGGCCTTCACCGACCACCAGCTGCAGACGCTGGAGAAGAGCTTCGAACGCCAAAAGTACCTCAGCGTTCAGGACCGGCTGGAACTGGCCGCCAAACTCAGTCTGACCGACACCCAAGTGAAAACTTGGTACCAAAATCGCAGGTAAGCTCATTTAAAAAATATCGTATCATTCTATGACTTCTACTCATAAAGTCAGCCCCTTAGAAGTTTAAAAAGTGCACAGAGGGGGTTTATAAGTACGCCAACTTGTGTGTTCTTATGGCAATTGCTTGCAGTTATGTGTGTACGTAAGTAAAGAGTCTATAGGGGCTTTGCTATCATCATTGAATGCTGTGTAGGAATATATATCTAACAATAGCGACGTAGATATAAAAAGAATCCGTCGTCAAATTCCCGCCGAGAATTCTATACGTCCAAGATAAAACTGGGGACGCGGAAATGGCCGGAAACTTTTGATGCGACTATAAAAACGTGGACTCGGGGCTAACGGTCAAGTGGAAAACTCTCGGCATGTAATGCACACACGAGAGAGTATATATATGTGTACGACGACGTTTGATGTCCATTGTGATTTTTTAACTAGCGGAATGGGATGAAAAAAAAGGGGAATGATAATGCAAAATGCGCACGCGCTCTCTTCGATAAACTCTTTTCTTCTGAGTCTAGATTTTTCGTGACGTAATAATGCATAGAGGGTTTTTTATTAGACGAAGGGGGCGAGTCGTTTATGCGTATTGGACTTGCTTTGCTACCGTGGCCAACGCCCTTTTTTTGGGGGGGGGAGGATATTAAATGTCGTGCTCGTTCTTGTCCCTCTCTCCCGGTTGGCGATGGAATCTAAAAGCGGAAGACGGCCCACATTTTGTGAAAGGTTCTCTGTGCGCATTTTTTGTTGCGGAAACCTACGTTGCTAACCGACGTTTCAAGTTGAACTGCGTCGTTAGTTTTATTTTTTCTTCGTAATCGATCAAGTCCGCATGCAGTGGGAAGTCAATGAAAATTGGGGAAATATGTAGGTCGGCTACCGAGAATCGCTAGAGTTACGTCTACCGTTGAATGCTACTGGTGAAAATTGATATTTGTTAAGACCATTATATCCTAGTAATAAACTGACGAATAGAAGACATACGAGTCTTATACCCGCAGGGTTAAGAGAGAAAAAAAATGTTTCGATCAACTAATATTCAAATCGTTTTATAAAAAATGCTAAGCGTACTGTACTTTCAGATTCTCAATTTGTAGAAAAGTGAACATGCTAGAACTGGCAATTAACCACATCAATGTTTATAATATATTTCATTTGTTTGGTAGCTGACCATAACTTGCTTTCTTAACGAAAACAACGTTTACTATCTGATATTTAGACAATTAATCGTATAAGTTCAAATATTGTCGTTAGAATATTGAGGGTGACATTATCATGCAACTACACTCTAATCCTTTCTTCAACTTCAAAGGCAGAGAGCAAGAAGATTGATGTGACCTACGGTTTCACTCCAAGTCACTAAAGTTCTCATCAGATTCTTCTGACTCTCTAGCTTTAATTGATAGAGGGATGATAATTGACATGATGAACGTCATCTAAAATGAATAAATTAATCTCGTAATAAATAGTTAATTAGGGGTCGCAGCTATGTGGTAAAAATGCGTAAAGTAAAACGTAATTTACATCTGAATGTCGCACTCGATAAGGGTTAATCGAACATGAGACGTCGCGCAATTAACACTTTAATACTGCCCATTTTTTTATTATTCATTTTCATTCGAATTATTAATCTGTATTCTTATTCTTCCAAAAAGCCGTGGAGTACAACTTAGAAGAGACCGTGAGTCGACTAACCCGCAGGGGTTGGAGGGAAAAAGTTTGTTATGATCGATTTATAAGGTTTCAAATCTTCTTTCAAAAAGTGCTAACTGTACTATACTATCAGATTCTTAATGTGAAAAGAAGTGAACTTATTAAAACCAGCTATAAAGCACACCAACGTTTAAAAAATATATCCATTATTCCATTTGTTTGGTAGCTAGCAATAATTTACTTTCCCAACGATATATATGTTAGCTAACCCATTAAGAGACAGTATTTCGGTTTAAATATGTACGTTTTACTTTTTACTCAAACAGAGTTGCGGGTCCCGCAAGCGATGTATTCGATGAAGAGTCTCCTAATGGAATGAGAAAAGATTAAAATCAACTATAATTTAAAGGTTACTGGAATTAACCGATGGTGATAGTTGTTTTATTCTATTCAAATTCTGATCTTAACTAACTTAAGACATTCATTATTTAAATTGGTACTGATACCTAAATATAAACTTGACTAATGTTGCATGGTATATGTGGTAATAATGCTCAGTGTAGGACATAAATAACATTAGAACGGCACACTCGATATCAGTGATATAAATATGACACGTCGCGCAATTTCTACTTCAATATTGCTCATTTTGTAATTATTCATATTCATTCGAAATATTTATCTGCATTCTTCCAAGCCGTGGAGAACATTTTAGAAGGGACGAGTCGTGAGTCTTACCCGCAGGTGTTGAAGAGGAAAATACCACTTTGATTAATTAATACGGTATCAAAACGCCTTTAAAAATAGCTCACCTAACTGTGTACACTGTACATTCAGATTTGAAAAAAAGTGAACGTGTTAAAACCAGCTATAATGAACAACGACATTGGAAATTTATTTCATTAGTCGCGAGTCTTATCTGCAGGGGTCAGAGAGAAAAATACCGTTTTGATCAATGAATGTGGTTGCAAATCGCCTTCTTCGTATTGTTAAAAGTTGATATACCGAACACATCAACCGGTTATATTAGAAGAGAACTAGAAAAATATATGATGAGATAAAGGCCATAGCCTTTACATCCCGGGATGGCCATCACAGTATGGTCGGTTGCCGGAATCATAATTCTATATGCTTTCTTTCGTAATATAACTCTTCCTCTTATATTTAAAATATAAATCAATATCGAAATAGGAAGACAGTTACCGATTGGTTCTGTATGATAAAACTACTATTACCTAAACGTAAATAACATCTGAATGGCACCGTCAATGTCAATTATTTGAACATGACACATCGCGCAATTGGAACTTTAATATTGTTTATTTTTTGAATATTCATAATAATTTATATTAAAATTATTATTCTGAATTCTTCCAAAAAGCCGCGGAGTTTAAAATTTAGAAGGGACGAGGGCAAGTGAGTCTGGCAAGTCTTATCCGCAGGGGTTTGACAGGAAAACATTGTTTTGAACAATTAATACGGTATCAAATTGCATTTAAAAATAGCTTACCTGACTTTACATTCAGGTTCTCGTTTTGAAAACAAATGAACATGTTTTAACAAGCTAAGATGTACAATAAAATTGAGATAAACTGTACTATTTCCTATCAGTTATTAAAATTTCGCTTTCCGAATTGATAATGTGTTCACTGCGAAATATTATACTACCTTTTAATTAAATATTTTATCATTGATAACCATTGGTGATACTCATATGTCCACCATAGCGATATTATTGTTTCGGGCAAATTTGGCATTGGTTAGCCCGCAACCCGATGCAGTCAACTATCACGACTCATGAGGTCTTGTTCAGAAATTATAAGAGTTACATCTTAAATATAAATTCAGTACATTGGTTAAACTGCTTTGAGAAAATGCGCAACGTTGATGTTAATGAACATCCCAACGGCGCACTCGATATTTGCTATTCGAACGAAACACCTAGCGCAATTATTACTACAATAATGTCCATTTTTTTAAATAATCATATTCGTTCATATTATCAGTCTGCATTCGCCCGATAAGTCTTTGAGTAGAATTTAGAAGAGACGAGTCGTGAGTTTTTACCTGCAGGGGTTAGAAAGAAAAAAGTTGTTTGATCGAAACGACAGTTTATTCGAACGGACTTAAAACATTATTATAGCCCGTGGCTACTACACTAAGATTCTCAATTTGAATAATGAGCATGTTTAAACATGCTGTTATACTTAAGGAAATATTTAAAAAATTGTGGTTTATTTTGTTCCAATTTAAATCCATACCATACTAAATGTATAGATTCATTATTTAAATTTGATAAGACTTGACCGAATAAAATATTTGATATCGTTGATACATTGAAGGGTTGATTTAATGAAATCACAGAAGTCTGAAACATGCCCTCTGATAGATCCCATGGGATTTAAATAATAGTAAGATGCTACCAGCTACCTGACCTCTCAATAGTTCCTTCACGTAATTGAATCAAAAGTCCTAAATAGTATACACTATTTTAACCGTTCAATTTTGCATGTTATTACCACGCCGTTAAACCTCTGTAAATGTCCCAATTGGGCTACCCCATACTTGTTGCCCGAACAAAATTACAACGCCCAACTAATACCGTAATAATGTCCATTTTAAATATTCAAAATTTGCGACTTCATTCATTCGTGAAAATAAAATGACTGGCTTTCGTCAAACAAGCAGTGACGTAACGTTTTTACAAAATGCCAATGCCGGGGTTTTTATAACATAAAGACTAAAAAAAGGCGTGAGATGAAAGCGACTTTGATAGTCAATTAGCCATTTTATTTGATTCAGGTAGCCAAAGGAGAGAAAGAGGGTTAGTTTTTGGACTTTTTGGACTGCTGGAGAATTTTCATCAATTCAAGCTAAAAATCCGCAATTAATTCAAGTATGTGCGTTGCTTGAATGAAATTCACTTCTTAGATAGTTGAACATTTAAAGTAGAGTATACTTGTATCCGGAGGTGCAACTGTTCAACATTCATGACGTTACGAATCGCATTAACGGGCAACATGCAAAAATGTTTTTGCCAGCTATACTTCTAACACCTGCTTATTATATAAAATTTTACTTTTTACTTTCGGGATGAGTGTGTTTTTTCATGCCTAATATCTTCGAGCCGAGTGAGAAAACTGGAAAAGAAAGTTTCATATCAGAATATCAATTCTCGACATGATATCATTCCTTTGCGTTTCAAGTTTTCCTTCACCAAAACGAATGTGGGCATGAATCAACCGATAAAATGTTGATGATAAAAACCGAATATATGCTATTAGTCGTCCTATATAATAGTCAACCAATTGGTACCTGAGAAAATTTATAGAGTCTCCTATCGGTTATTACAAATGCAGGCTACTGTACAAGAGATTGTAATTTATTGAACAATAAACAAAGCTCATAACTGAAAAATCAGACCATATGAGATTATTTTCAGTGAAAGACATCAGTAGGAAAAAACCAAATGAATGAGGCGCATATATAAATCACAGCCGCGATCGAACGTCATCCGTTCAATTTTGTCCGTATTATCCATTTATCATCGAAGATGACAGCCGCAATTAAGGCGATTTAATTTAATTTTAACTGCCAACCGTGTACATATCTCGCAGAGGGGTAGGTCAGAAAAGAGATAATAACGAACTGTCTCGTTAAATTACTACCGCCACGGTTGCAGTCACAGCGTGTGTTATTGGGCGAGGCAGGGTTAAATCTCGGTTAACGGGCGTGTCCGACAGCTCCTTCTTCCTTTTCGCCCAGCAAAAAGGCTCAACGAAAAACAAAATAATCATCACAGTCCCTTTTTTTTGGCATGCCAACTAAAAGAACAAAAAAAAGAACAACAATAAGAATAAACGCGTCGCCGTCGCTAGACGCCGCCATCGCCGATTGCTGCCATTAGAGAAGAGCGGCGGCCCAATAGGAAAACCGCTCCTTGTTTTTGAGAGCCCTTTTATTCTTTTCGACGTTCCAATTCCCTCCCATCCGTCCACCCATCTCACCAGCCATAACCCTGATGTAATCTAAAGCACTTTGAAGCTCCCAGTTGTGCATGTGTGTGTGTGGGTTGCTGTTGTGTTGAGCTAAACGACGGCAGCAGCATCTCTCTCTCTCCCATTGCCGAAACCCGCCCAACGGCGCTAGATTCTAAATATAGCGGCCTATGACATCATCATGGCGGGCTTCTTTCTTCCCAACTCCGCCCATTGGAACAACAGTAAACACAGGGGGAACACACACACACACACAAAAGAGAGAGGGGAGAAAAAGAGCGTCGCAAGGGTGGAGGGGGTGTGTAATTGATCGCTTGGCACTTTTTTCTCGTCGATACAGAGAGCAGAAAAGAAAAAAATAAATCAAATAAATGCGCATGCGCGTCGTGAGCGACAGCATATATCATTGTTATTGGATTGGGCGCCAATTGGTATTCTGCGCAAACGCCAAAAAATGTGATACATACAAATAACAAAATATAATCGACACTTGGTCGATCGATCGCAAAAAGTTTAACTGCACAAGCTCCCAGCGCTGGCTGATGTTCTTTTTCGTTTATTTGTTTTTTTCTCTGGTAGCCATTCTTCTTCTTTTTCCACCTTGTTTGGTTGTTCAGTTAAGAGACTTAAGAGCCAATTATGTAACGGGTATGGAGTGCTCACGCGTCTCATTTTCCTTTCTATATTTTCTCGACTCGTAAGTCGTATACCCATCCAAGCCGGCAATTATACACTTTCCTCGCGTTGGTTTTTCTCTTCTTTTTATGGCGCTCTTAACGAGCACTCACAGAAGAAAACAATGATGATGGCATTTCACTTCGTATATATACGGATACATACTTACACCAACTGATGCGCCATTACGTCATATCGGATGTTGTATGTATGCTATCGCCTAAAGTATAAACTTTAACATCAACAGGAAAAGCTTGAACATTATAGTAGCAGCCTAGAGGACGAAATTTCCACCCGCTCTGGAAATGATATAATTGGAGGACTATATAAAATTACATTAGATGTGATACTTGCATGTTTTTTATTTCCTTCATTATGTTCACAACGAGAAACTTAATACATTATTTTATTATCCGAGTTAGTACTATAAGGAACAACGGTTTCTCATGGCCAACTAATTCGATTGTTAATACGCGGAATTTCGAAGACAACGTGCGCCATTTGAAATGCATTTTCGGTCAATTATCTTTTCTCAGAAACTGGAATCGAGAATACCGCCTTATTGAGCATATGTCGTTGACAGGGAAATGAAACTGTTTTTTTTTTTTAATTTTATTGTGTCGTTAAGAAATTTTACGAATTTGAGCTACTTTTATGGACCTTAATTGGCTTCGGAATCGGACTGGAATTGTGTTATTCATTATTTTCTTTTTTTCTCTCTAATTTCTATTCCAAAAAAAAGGACCAAGTGGAAAAGACAGACGGCCGTGGGATTGGAGCTGTTGGCAGAAGCGGGTAACTATGCGACGCTTCAGCGTCTATACGCCGGATCGGCGGCCGCAGCCGCAGCCGCCGCAGCCGCCTCGTCACCTTACGCTCCCTGGGGCTATCCAGCCGGACCGCATCTCAACGCCTTACCTTCGAGTGAGTATCCAATTACTAAATAACACTTACTACTACTCAGTGCATCGTATATATGTTTGCTTGTGGGATGGTTTAGTGTCTTGATTTTTCAATTTTATTTGTACCGGAATATTTTTTTCCCTTGGATGAAAGCTGTTATATGAGATGAGACAAGGAAAGCATCTTGCGTCTCTTTTGCTTTTGAGGGAAGAGTAGTGCCGACTGAGCAATAGCCGCAGGGATCGACGGGCAAATAGTTATTCTGCTACGCTTCGGTCAACGCATTGCGCTTATATTTAGATAAATAACTGACAACTCACCTTTTATTTCACATTACAATCTGTGAACGTCATATTACCATTTAGGTTTTATCGAAGCACGATTAGCGTTACCCATAATATTAATTTGGTACGCCAAGCGATGATAAGATATAACCTCATTTCACTTACTACAACGTATGGATAATTAATGATATATTACATTTCAATTGACACATTGACACATGCCATACCATCCGGCTTGGAATCCCATTACTTGCAACTCACCTGTGGAGGATGAAATCAAATATATGTCTGATTCTTAATTGTTCCGAACGTCTGGTAGCCCAGAGAAGGCAATAATTGACTCGATATATACTTGTAATATTCCAGAAAATAAAGTTCTAGGCAAGGTGAAACAGTGTGGTGATCGATTCGATCAATAAAGTATCGCAACCGTTAAATGTGTTAACTTATTAGAATAGTGGGTCGAGTATTCCGACCATAAGGAATGGCGAAACAAAACTCGCGTTAAATTTCCCATTGAAAATAATTCATATTAGCTTGTAGTCCATGTATATCGTCTATGTCCTAGTGGCAGCTGATTACGATAACCAAAGTCCGTAAGACAAGCTTAGATGATCCAGTAATTTTCGCTGGATGGTCGTTTCATGGTTATTGTAGAGCCTGAAGGAGGAAGAGTCAATTAAACAAGAATATTATACAATCTTTTCTCGTCCTAAATAGCATGGTTAAGAAAACAGTGTGATCGTTGAAGGCGAACGAAATAAAAAAAAAGGGCAAATCAACGTTTTTCTACGCGTTTATTGTCACAGATTTTATTTCCAAGCAGAGTATTTCTGGTATTGAGCTTCTTATTCGAAATTTCAATTAATGAACTTGATTACTATGTTATGTTTCGTTGAAATATGACTTAGAATTAGATGTGCCACCGCTGTGGCATAATT
This sequence comes from Daphnia pulicaria, assembly GCF_021234035.1. Lineage (NCBI taxonomy): Eukaryota > Metazoa > Arthropoda > Branchiopoda > Diplostraca > Daphniidae > Daphnia > Daphnia pulicaria. The sequence goes on from NC_060914.1 coordinate 9,415,629, forward strand.
ATGAATGTACAAATCATGAGTCATATTAAACAACTCTAATTCTTGGATTGTAATCTATAAGACCTGTAATTTTTTATTAACAATTGAAAATAGCATTGATCGTCATTGACGTCAGAAAAACTTGGATCATGTTTCTAAAAATGTACTAAATTTTCAGAAAAGAATGACGTTCCCATTCGCAATGACGATCATTAATGCTGCACAAGTACAACTGGAACTAAATCCAGAATATCAAGCTAGTACCACTTTACATCATGACAGTGTAACTGTGAAGTTGATACCTCAACGACACGACTAAATATTATCATTATCGTTTCCATAATAGTTTATATCCAATCATCGTTGAGGGGGAAAATAAGCTCGTTTTATTAATTCTCTATTTTTAAAATTAATCATCGAACTTTTGGAATATTAGCTGTAAGAAGTGTATTTATTTGTTATAATATCGCTTATTGACGTCGGTATCCAAGTAGCAATCGTAGCAATTTATTGGGATGATACAAATAACAACTCCCGTGTCAACTCCAGTAAGAAGCTCTGATTTTTCTTTTCTTTTTCATATCCGTTCATATCATTTAAAGCTGTTGAGAACTCTGATTAAGGCGGAAGAACTAATTAGCCAAGACAAGTCTTGTTGCATTGCATTGCATCGGGATACGTATATATAATTCCCGAGGGGTTGCCTGCATGGTAGTTGCGTGATGTCTGCCGTAACATATTTAACCAGAGATAGAGCAGCGTCTACAATACCGGTATATACAGTCTAGAATCAACTTTTTTTACACGGAACGGAATAAACACGGACCGGTGATTCCCCCCACTAATAGCTAATCTTCCGCTTCTTCCTCCCTATTCATTCGTGTGTCTATAGTTGTTAGCCGCCCGTTTGTGAGGGTTTCGCGTTTCACAGCTAGAGAGAAAACAACCCACAGGATATCCAGCAGACTGCAGACTATATAGACTACAGAGACCATTACGCATTCGTTCATTACGCTAATGCGCAACACACATTTCTCCCCCTAAAAAAATAAAAGCCGAAAGTGTTGCGAGTTATTTTTCGTTCGGATGGGCGAGGCGGCAAAAATTATTTTATTTTATTTTCCGGGAAACTCGAGCGGCGGTTCGTGTGTGTTCACTCTTGTGTTTGTGGCACTAAACGACGGCTTAGCACGCTTGTAGCTACATCAGTTATGAATGCTCCGCAACCGTCCAAGTGATGGCCGCCAAGTGGTCGGAAAATGATGGGAGAGTTTTGTAAGGAAATTCCCGCGGTTAAACGCTGTGTGTCTATATGTTGCCCTAACGAGACAAAAAAAAAAATAAACGAAAGTAGAGCCACTGGTTTTTCTTTTCTTTATTATAATCACGCCGAAGCATAGAGGAGAGAGTATAGCGCGGGAGTTTTGAAGCGGTGTGTACACACAGCAGCAGAGCTCATTTGTTAATATCTATTGTTATTTTTCTTGTCCGTCTTTTTTTCTGCAGGTGCTTTGGATTTGTATTACCGACAAGCGGCGGCGGCTTTGAGCCAGCGAGTTAGTCCGACCGCTCTCCAGCAACAACAGCAGCAACAACAACAGCCGCCCCGAGGAGGAGTCTACCCATCGTCGGCGGGAACGGGAGGCCCAGCGGGCGCCCTGTCGTTGTCTTTGCTGCCCGGCAACAACAGTCCCGGACAGCGCTCATCCACCTCATCATCGCTGTTGAGTAATTCGGCGGCCGGCGCTAGTGCCAACGCCGCCGCCAACGCCAGCAGCAATCTCAGCCGGCCGTCCAGCGTTGAGAAAACCTAACACTAACGACACACACGTCTATATATAATACAAATAACACACAGCCTCAAGCATTCCTCTGACAGATTCACTCGTGTTTGTACCTCTTTAAATTTTTTCGATCTTCTTGACACACACACAGACACACAAAAACAAACGTACACATAACGGGCCGGCAACAACCAAGTTCTTGTTGGTTTTTTTTTCTAACTCGTTTCTAAAATCTGTTGGGATTTTTTTCTCTTCTTTTAAAAAGTAATTTTTAATTAGCGCAATTTGACCGGATTTTAAATTCTCGTCTAACAACAACAACAAAAATCCCACGCCCGCGTGTTTTTCAAACCGACACGATATCCCATCCCTCTCATCTCCTCGTATTGTTTGTTTGATTTTAATTTTCTGAAATGATTTTTCCTAGTAGATTATAAATTATACCGACCGTGTATATTGTAATGTATCCGCTCTTCTGTGTTGCTGGGCATCAGTTGTCTCATTTTTCTCTATTGTTTCGCGTTATATACTCATGATGATATTCCTCGGTTATTATTATCATTAAATAACAACCGCCGGGAAAACGGGAGGGGGGGTTGTTTATCGCTGGTCTGCTGGATGCGGGAAAAAATCGGGAAATCGTGTATTTCATTTTCGAATTAACGGTTGTGAAAACTTTTTTTTGTTTGCTGTCAAACTTTCCCAATACGCGCGCTGGCGATCAATGAGTAGAGAAACGAACCTGTGTGCTGTGTGTATTTCGGTTGGAACAAAAAAAAATTTCTATAAATAGTTGAAAGATAATTGACAAGCGTCCAACAGTGCCGCAACAACAACAGCAACGGTAAACAGCGGAGAATAGCGAAGAGATAAAAATATAAGAGACCTACATGTTGGCGGGTCTATAATGCATTTGTTAGACGTCAATGACCCCGTCGATTGATTGATGATGTTCATATCATCGAGCTGAATGAATCCCCCCTCACAAAACCTTTTTTTTTTCTTCTCTATTTTCTATCGACTTGATTCGCATTAAGAGCGATGGCAATTTGAGAGCAGATCTATCGCAGCGTGTTATGTTATTATTACAACGCGTCATTATTGTTTGTGTGTGTGTGTGTGTATGTGCTCAGTGTGTGTGCGTCTCTTTGTGTGTGTGTATGTATTGGAAAAAAAGAGAAAGAAAGAAAGAATGGAAGAAAGCAAAGAAAAGAATCAGAGATGATATAATACATGGTACGATGTAATACGTGTGTGTGTGTGTGTACTATAAAGAGACACACACAAAAGAATCAAAGAGGAGGGGGTGGCCAATAGAAAAAGCACAACTGCAGTTTGGTCCTCGAGGGGTGGGGACCGGGACGGACGGGAGATATCCCATGGAGAATGGAGTGTATCCGGTTGTTACCGAGCCAATTTATGATGGCCACTGTGATATAGTGACGATTGTATCAAACACAAGAACACACACACACACAAAAAAGGGGGGAAAATAAATGTACGTCCTCCCTATATAGATCCCGGCCCCCTGTTCATCTATCTTTATCCTTTTTCGGCCCTCTGTGTGTTTTTGTGTTTGTACGTTAGCCAACAAAAAAAAAGGGAACAGGGGTGATGGCCTGATAGAATATATAGGAAGGAGACACACACACATAACACAGCAGCGAAATGAAAAGGAAATCAGTACAAATGGGATAGATATAATATACATCAAGAATGTCCCTAAGCTAATACATAACACAACGATTTTGTTATAAGCTCTTTATTATATCCTCGAGCTGCTTTGGGCATATAGATCTATTTAGACCCGGTGCCCTCCTCGTCCTCCCCCCCCCCCCCCCCCCAGCTCTTCTTTTTATCGACGGTTAATTTATTCATGAACGACGTTTGCTTTTTTTTTATTTATTTATATAAATCTATAAGAAAACGACTATTACATCAACCGGGGGGAGGATTCCGGTATATATTTACATGTAAAGGGTCAAAAAGTGGCCCGGAAACTGGCTAAACATATACAACTAGATGCCACACACGACCTTTTATAGGAGTTTAGGGCCTTTTATATGTCTAGATGGATCGGAACGGATGGACGCAGTCTCAAACTAGCCTAATAACATTTTTACAAGAGGGGAAATCAGTTCAGAGAATAATAATTCGAAAAGAGGAGAAGCAGCAGCAGCCGGACATTGGAGAGACCGGAAACTGGCTCGACCTTCCGCGTTATATAGTAGCTGGAAATCAGTTGAGCCGGCCAAGTGGAGCGCGAACCGAGCGACCGTGGCGAATCATTTTCTATGTATCCAACATCTATAATACACTCGAGCGGACATGTATTTTTATGTGCGCTGTTTAGATGTCTATATATACAGCTGGGATACTCTCATGCGATTACGTAAGTAGTGCCATCACATAACGAGCGTCTCTATAGGAAAAGAAAAAAAAAGATGTATGAGAAAAAGGACGACAGAGGGCCGCCGGCTCCTCCTCGGCCGGCAGCAGCACTTCCGCCACATTTAAAAGCCAGCAAAGTTTCCCAAACGTCGGCGGCTGAGAGACCCTTTTACATCCTTGGCTTGCCGTATAACATATACATAGACGGCACACATGAAAGCGACCGCCGACTTTCACGGTGATGTAGAGAAGCGCTTGACTCTATTTCGTCTTAGAGGAATATATAAAAGAGCCGAGCTGCTGAACGCGCAGACCGGGAAACTGCGTATAAAAGGATTTATATGTTAGAGAGATCTTTTTCGAGTTTTTTAAACAACTGCCGGCCCTTTTATATTATGATGGAAAATGGATATATAGTGCTATGGGCACTGGCGAATTCGTTTTCCCATTTTGGATGGCAATTTAGGCTAGACCAGGGTCTTTTTAACCTTTTTATGTTGTCATCTATTTTGTGTGTGTGTTTGCCCATAAAGCCCGAAGAAAAATAAGTAAGCCGGCAGCATCGATCTTTGCCTTGCTACTCGTTTGCACCGTTCTTCCGTTTCTCCCGTCAGTCGTCGTGCGGCAGCAGTTTACGCGTAAAAAGCCCTTTGGTGAGTGTGGGTGTATGTTTATTTCCGGTGCCGTTTTCTCCACATCTTTAACGATTCAATAGATGTGGCACGAGCCGGCCTAATCGATGGAAGACGAAGAATTGTGCAGGAGTAAAAAAATAAACGTATATAAGCTAATAGAATAGAATAGCTAATAGAATCAATGTGTATTGAAAAGATGCGACGTTGAAAAGTTGGCGTTAGTGTTATATAGTTCCGTACGTTCAAATGCACCAATCCGTGATGTATCTCATCTAATTTTTAATGGTTCTGTGTGATTTTTATGCTTTTCAAAACATGAGTATTATCGTTCTGCTGATTGGGCATTCATTTGTAATTGGCTTAGACCTAAAATTGTTTTTGCACACAGATTATACCCTCTGCAGTTTTCATGATAATGTCAGTAAAAACTAAGTGCTGAATTATTTTATAAATGGCTTTATTTTCGTTCAAATTGTAATTTTTACTCAAGTCAAAATGAACAACAAATTTGTATATTTTTGATGTCATTCTTGCATCAGGCTCCTGTTAATATTGAAACGAAAACATTTCTGAACGGTCAAAATTTGGAATGCCACAGTTAACAGGAAACCTAATCAGAGTGAAAATATGATACAAATAACCAAATAAATTCTCCGAATTATAAATTCTATTACAATTTCAAATGCAGTATAAGCCGAGATAAAATGACCCAATAGAAAATTTACCAATCTTGATTAAGTCTATAAATCTTGAGAATATTCCGAAGGATTGTTAAATGCGCAACAATGCTCTTTTTGTTAACGTCTCATGAGTTACGTCATTTTTATCAATTTTTGCTCTGTTCTTGGGTTTTCTAAATCTATAGTAATCATTTTTACTCATTTTTTGTCTTATTTTCTAAGAGGAAAAGAAAATAAGCTGCCTATTCTGAATTCCCTAATAATTATTCATGATGCGGATTTTAGCGAATTTTTCAGATTATGAGCATTATAAAGCGCAGGTGAACAAACACGAATGCACATATCAAATTTGTCTTAATAGGTGGGGGACAATTGACGTCATAGGAAACCAGAATGCATTTGACAACAATTATTTTGTTTAGATCGTTTTATAAATTGGTTTACTTTTCTTGAGTTGGCTTGTTCCGATGGAAGACATCTGATTTTACCGTCGGACTTAACTCTAAAGAGTAAAGGCGTCAGTGATAAATATGTGCTTTATAGTCATCTAACCATTTCCACCGAGATCCGCCCAGATCTTTACATAAACTAAATTATCATCTAAAATATTAATGTAGCCTATATCGTTAGATAGAATGATAAACGATTTACATAAGTTAAACATGGCTATAGATATTACATTTACTGGCAGCTTGCATCCTATATGATATAACCTGCTCGATCTTATACCATCCACAGTGCTCTTTAAACCATAGATTATTTTTACCAATACCATTCTTGATTCTTCTAAAATTGTATTGTATCCAGCTCTAACTTCATATCCAATTTCTCATTCCTTCCTTGACGTCGTGCAACGGCAGCTATTGAATTGAATCTTTCACCATAAATCTTCATCGAGTGTACCATTCAGCACGCTGTTTTATGGCAAATTTCGCTGTTTTTTTATATCTGTGCTATTGTGCATATTGATCATTTTGATGCTCATAAATGAACTTTATTAATCAACTGATGCAGCATGGAATGCTGCATCACTTATCATAACTTTTAAATATCGCACGCGTTGAGCTACGTATGCAAGGTAGTGCTCTGCTTCAACGCTGTTTAGAAGGCAGTTTTGGTTAAGGTGTTTCATTTATTCAATAAGTTTATCTGTAGGCCTGATCATGCATTGACATTCACTGATTAAAAAGATGAAATCTGCATACACAGAAGACACCAATTTAATCCCGAAAGGATGAATAGAAATGCAGGCTATATTTCACACTGAAGTTACTAGACATTAAATCTAGAATATAAATATTATCGTCATAGGATACAAGTCGATGTAATTGAACGACAATTTAGTGTAAAATGTTATACAATTCCATTAAAAAGATATAGAGCGTTAGCAATATACAAACTGAATATAAAATGAATGAGAACTCATTTGTTAGAAAATAGGATATATCAGCACATACATTCAATAAATCGGGAAAACCGAATAAAGTCACACATAGAATCTATCTCGAGCTGTAATCAGTGCAAGTAAACGAAAGGCCCAAGCAGGAAAGCACTAAAGTCTCTTGCTGTATCTGACATCCGCCTATACATACGTGGACAAGAAGAGCGAGAATGAATGCGGAACAAGATATTTAAAATTCTCATTAATGAACTTTATGAACCAACTGATGGAGCATGAAATGAACTACATCACTAAATACAACACTTAAATATCGCACATGTTTAGCTATGTTCGAAAGGTTATGCTCTGCTTCAACACTATTCAGAAGGTGGTGTTACATGGACTGTTTATTTTGGTTGGATAAAATATCTTCGCATGCCTGTGACCCGATAAGCACCTAACCCAAGAAGATGGGTCATGTGTATAGAAAATCACCGTACTACCATGATTATCGGTAACCTATCAGGCTATCAGGGAATCGTAAATAACCTCTATCCGGAAATTACGATTGCTGGCTGCAAATATAACTATCATTAACGAAGGATGCAAGACGAGATAATTTCATATAGTAAATTGTGTGAAATTACATTCAGCTCGATTAAAGAAATAAAACGTTAGCTATATTTAAACTGATTTTTAAATGCATTAGAAAACTCACTTGTAAGAAATTAGCATATTTCAGCACAACCATTCAATAAAACGCAAAAACCGAATAAAGTAGCACCGTTCTTCCGTTTCTTTCGTCGGTCGTCGTTCGGCAGCAGTTTACGCGTTATAAGCCCTTTGGTGTGTGTGTGTGTATTCCCGGTGCCGTTTTTTCCACATCACTAACGATTCAATGGATGGGGCACGAGCCGGCCTGATCGATGGAAGGCGAAGAATTGTGCAAGGGTTAAAAAAACGTAAATAGGGTAATGGAAATGCCTGCATCAATCTAAAAGGGGGAAAAATTCGCGTATTAAAAAGATACGAAAGTCGGAGAAAGTATTATATAGTCCCGTAGAGGTTCAAATGCACCGATCCGTGACAGTTATGTCTAAGTCTAATTATTAATGATTCTGTGTGATTTTTATGCTTTTCAAAAAATGAGTATTATTGTTCTGCTGATGGGGCATTTATTTTTAATTGGCTTAGACCTAAAATACTTTGTTGCACACAGATTACACCCTTTGCGATTATCGTGAGATTGTCAGTCTAATCTAAGTACCGATTCCTTTTAACAAAAAGCTTTATTTATATCTCAATGTAAATGACAATGTTGCTCTTCAATTCAAATTGCAATACACATGTAACTGATGTTTAAGTGTAAACATGCGGCCTTCATCAATGCTGATCGAGGCTTTATCTTATCATTGATGATGGAGAAGTTACATGTTAATCAATTGGAACTGTTAAAAGAGTAAATTTATAATTTAATTATCTAAAGGTTTTGTCTAGAATATTAATTCTATCGAAACTTCAAATGCGTTGTTAGACGAGATAAAATGACCTACTAGTAAAAATTTTACCAATCTAGACTAAGTCTATCAATTTAGAAAAATCCAGATGGAATGTTAAATGCGCAACAATGCTCTTTTTGTTAAAATCTCATGAGTTACATCTTTTGTTATCAATATTTGCTGTTCTTGGGTTTTCTAAATCTACCTAGTCATCATTTTTACTCATCTTTTTTCTTATTTTCTAAGAGGAAAAGAAAATAAGCTGCCTATTCTGAATTCCCTAATAATTATTCATGATGCGTATTTTAGCTGTTCTTTCAGTATGTGAGCATTAAAAAGCGCAGGTCAACAAACACGAATCCACATATCAAATTTTATTTTAATTGGACGGGGCTGTTGGAATTTAATGGGTACTAGTTTGAATTTGTCAATAATTATATAGCTTAAATCGTTTAAAGAGCTAACACTTATTAATTTACTGATGATCAAGTTGGAAAGTCTGATTCTAGAATTATGGAAGAGCCAATCATACTTCTTTAAAGCATTTAACAATAATGTGATATATCGTTAATGAGGAAGCAGATTTTTGACTCTACCGACTTCTTAAAACATTTTCAGCGATTATTTAGATGTAGTATGGACTAGAAGTCATCTAGAATATGAATAATTATCATTTGTTGGAATGATTAACGAATAACAAAAGTTGAACTGTCTATGGATGCTACACGAACTGGCAGCTTGCATCCTGTATGATATATTCTGTTCGATCTGATAACCATCCACAGTGCTCTTTAATCATAGATTTGTTTTTACCAATACTATTCTTCTAAATTCGTATTGTATTCAGCTCTAACTAAAAATGCAATTTTGCATTCCTTCCTTGATGTCGAGGAACAATTGCTATTGAATCTTTCGCCGTATAATCGCCATCGAGTGAGCCATTCAGCGCCTGCTTCTTTTATGGAAAATTTCGCTATTTCTATATTTATGCTCGTGTGCATATTAATCATTGAGGTTCTCATAAATGAACTTTATTAACCAACTGATAAAAAAAGAATACTCCATCACTAAACAAAACAATTAAATATTTCGCATGTTTAGCTTCTTACGCAAGGTTTTGCTCTGCTTCAACACTATTCAGTAAGTAGTTTTATTTAAATCGGTTCATTTTGTATCAACTTAATTCAACTGTGAACCTGTCTCTCCAAATAGTGCCTCTATGGCGCTATTTGGCTCGGCTCACTATTTATCGGGCCACCAGCACCTCCAATAAATAGTCGTTGCGAGGACAAATATCACGGTGGGATAAAATTTAACGTAGAATAATTCTTTAATATATATGATCGACAATGAAAGCACGACGATGAAAAGTAATCACTAATGTTATATTAAATCATAAGTAACCATTAAAAGTGATAAACTATAACATTATCTAAAATGAATTTTTAATGAATTTAAAAGCTCACTTGTGAGCATTTGCATATTTCAGCACAAACTTTCAATAAAACGCGAAAAATCGAATCAAGTCACACATTATAATTTATATCGAGCTGTAATCAGTGTAAGTCAGTGCAAGTAAACGAAAAGCCCCAGCACTAAAGTCTCTTGCTGTATCTGATTTCCGCCTATATACGTACGTGGACAAGAAAAGCGAGATTGAACGGAACAAGAGATTGAATGTCATCATCATGTCGACCGGAACTGCTGATACTATCCCTTTTATTTCTATTTTATTTTTTTATCCTGTGCATTTTTCCATGTTTTTATATATTGAATGGGGTGCGGGGATTTGTGCTGTGTGTGTGTGTGTCTGGTCTGGTGTCAATCGGTGTAATGTGTCCGGAATTGGAGTGGGCCCTTTTAACGCGGGAGTCAAGCCAAACTGTCACGCTGCCACGCTGTCCATTTCCTGTCGCCGCTGGGCTTTTGGCCTTTTGCTCACAGCCGCGCACAAATACATCTAATACATATAACTATCACTCTCTCTAGCTCTATTATCCAGCCAAGTCTAGACAATAGACATTTATAGCGTATATAGCATGTACATATATAATATAGGCGAGAGCGCCAGTGATATGCGGAAGTGGTCAGCAGTGACGTGCGGACATCCGGAACCGGCTATATGGAAGCGAATGAGCATAGAGCCAAAAAGCCAGCAGAACGAGAGTCAACTCTTTTACCGAGGCTATAGCAACAAAAAGCTTCTTATTCTTCTTTTATTTTTCATGGATATCACAGCACAGTTGCTGATGGCGGACTTGTACGGAGTCCGGTCACTTTCCGGCAGCGCGCGACGTCGTCCGTCGTTGATGGAGTGCGACTGACCTCAAACTTCCTCCTTTGTCATCCGTCACATAATACCCTCGAGTCGTCGAGTGTATGTATCAGCTATTACTTTACCCCATAAGATATGATGTACGGGGGGGAGCAATAAGACCCACACATACACACAGAAAGAAAAAGGAGAGCGGGGGCGACGAGAGAGGGAGGGGATTCGTGGGTGTGTGTGAGAAAAAGAAGGAGCCCTCCAAAATGGCCGCGGTTACATTACATCATCACTTTACGGATATCGTCCAGCTATTTGTCTATTAGACCCTCTCTTCTCTGGTGAAAGGGGCGGTGCCTGTACACAACAGCATATCACACGACAGCTCATCAGAGAGCCACTCATCCAGCGCTATAAAAACCATCAGAGAATCGAGCAACCGGAACCGGAATTCTATCTAATAAATATCCGGAGAGCTATCTGCTGCTGCTGCCGTTTGCAACGCACACTCAAATCAACATTCGCCGCTAAATGGACAACCAAGAGGTGCCGACTGCTATAATACGCACATCCAGCAATGGATAGATATACTGCCCAATAAATTATATAACTCTTCCGCTCGTCGTCTCCGTGCGCTGTCTTCGAATTATATTTCAAAGATAGAAGATAATAAGAAATAATAAAAGACCCTGTTATGCTACTGCTGGCCGCGGGCGCGGTTGATAGTTTTCAATTGACGGAACAGGAGCCGGGGGGTATCAGGATATGGGGTGTGTGTGTAACGATCCGGCAAGTCACTACATTAAGAGAAATATTACAAGACCCCAAGCAGCAGCAGCAAAAACGAAAAAGAAGCGCGCGCGCGCGCGTGCGCCATATAATAAAAAGAGAGCCCAGCCGAGCGTCATCCGCAATCTTTCAGATTATCACCGCTCGATTCCGTTCCGTATATACTCCATGGAGTGGAAGCAGCTAACTACGCCAGCGTGCTGTGTGTATAATGCACAGCAGCAGCACAGCAGCAACTCCCGACTCCTCTCATCCATTGAATTAGCTCTTGGCACTTCTCTTTTCTTCCTTTTGTGTCGCCCATTATTATATACCCCGGCGCCCATGTCTCTTTTATTTTCCCCCCCATTTTATATTATTCGACTGCAATGTTGTATATAGACAGCCACTGAGAGTGCAGCTATTAGAAGTTGGCTCCGGTTCTTTCGTCTCTCCCGTTTTATCCTCTATGTATAATGCCCAGACAGCCAATGGCCAAAAATGCTGATGGATGTTTATAGACTATCTAGACTGTAGACGTGTAACTGCTCATCGCTTAACCTCATCCGTGTATAATAGGGCGCCGGTCACGGTTTTTACATCGAGCCGGAGGGACCCATTTGGGTGCGCGAAATCAAATCGAAAAACCCCGACATTTTAGAGAGGGAATCAATGCGAGATATGAAAAGAGAAGGGGGCCACTTTTGAAAAAATATAAAAAGGCGCCGTCGAGTGTGTACCGTGTCCAATCGGACACACCGCGCGCACGACGGCGTGCACAATCGGGCGCAGTCGCCTGGCCGTTTCCAAACCGCTCTCGGTCTATAGTATAGTGGCAGCACGCGATCATCATCATAGACTCCATCAACTTCGCTCTCCAGCAGTATATATATGTATTCCTCTCTCTCTCCCCTCTGTATATTTTTCTCACTCTATTGCTCCGCTCACTAGAGTCCCTCACTATATGCTCACGGCTGTTTATCATCAACAAGGGCCCGCGATAGCGATATAGCCGTACAGACACTCGAGATGGGAGTCCACTTCACGCTCGAGTTGGCCGAGTCTACCGTCATCACGTTCTCCTCTTCCTTCTTCTTTTGAATCTATCACGTTAGATGGGTGCTGCCGAGACTCTGAGGGATACGACGTGTCCCGAGATCCTAAACACTCTCCAAACTGGGCTGCCATGGCTGGGCTGCTGCTGCTGCTGCTGCTCCTCTTCTCTCGCATCCGATTCAATTATTAGATCCCGGCGGAGCGTATAAGGAAAAGCTCTCGGCCATTGTTGTTATATTATTGCTTTTGTTAGGTGGCCTGTTGTGTTGTTATTGTGTAAGATTAGTCTCGGCTGGTGTATTCCATTTGTATTAAAGCTCCCCCGACGTATAACATATTCAAGGTAAAGGACGCTGCTGCAGCATGCTGCTGGATCCCCCCCCCCCTTATCAAAATGGCTGGCGCATTAAGGTCTAAAGAGGTCCGGTTGGACAACTCGGGAGTGAGGAACCAGTGTGAGCACTCGGCCAAGAGTTAGATAGAGTTAGATGGGGGGATAAGTGGGTAGTAGATATATAGGCCCGGCCCCCTTCTTTATTTTTCTTTTCGTTTTTAGATTGTGTTATATGGACTCTCGTTGCGTCAGTTTGGGCCAGGTTAGCTCAACACCCTTAAGAGGGAGTAAGCAGGGACATGATAGAGAGTTAAAAGGATAGTATAGCTGATGCAAACGGCAAGTGACACCACTAGCAGCGTGGCGATGAACAATTCAGCTCGTGAGCAGCTCACAACAAAACACACAAGGGGCTTCTCTTCTCCAGAGGAAGAATAAAAGAAAAAAAAAACACCATACATAGGCTGTGTGTGTGTGTACTGTGTGAGTATATAGGGGATGCTATATAAATAATAACGTTAGGCGACGCGTATAAGGATATAACTCTCTTTCATGACTTGCTACTTTTCTCCGAAACGTTGTTGCCCCAACTGCGCCTTTACCAATGGCACCCGGTTGTGTCTTATAATAAGCTTTTTACTTTTGGAAAGGAAGAATCTTTGGAAAAGTATATAGAGTTTCGACGGATTGGCTGGCCGTCCGACCGTGAACGAAAAATCCAATTTTCAACCGAATAAAACGAACGCTAGTGCGCCGGCATAACTATTAACTCACGCGTAAATACACAAGTTGGGGAAGTTCGGGAAATAAATTTCAAACGAATTTTCTTGTTATAATTGACGGGACTCCAGATAAAAGGATAGAATTTACTAATCTAGGTGTCGGGAGAGTTAACGAACTGATTTACAATGTGCTGTCACGACAGCTGCTGCTGCTGCTGTTGCCGCTGTGTTAGATTGTGATGCATCGATGTGTGTGCCCGCATCTATTCCGTTTCCTGGAAAAACTAAAAACCTCTTTATGCGTACTACTTTATATATGTACTCTCCGCGCACTTCAACTATTTACTTATCCGTTTTTTGTTTTATACGAAATGACTCGACACGTTTCCTGTTGGCCCCAAAATGATCCGTTTCGTTCGGGAACGCGACGGTGCAGCATGGGCGAGTGTATCTATCCGGATAACAATATGGCCATCAGGGAGGCAGTTCAGGGCCATCAAGGATAGCAGATTTTATGGCCGAGCCTTTGCGGGCTGCATTGTCTGAATAATTGCCCGGCTGTATAATGAAATGCAAACCATCCGCGCGTATACGTACAGTATCTATCTGAGGAATAGGTGGGTGTAATATAATATAATATCAGAATAAGGACGAACGGCGGTGTCAACTGTTGTTTCGCCGTGTCGCTGGATATATATGGCAACGTGCATGTTATGGTGTTTTAAAGTACGTGTGTACTGTACATCTACACACTCGTCTAAAACGGAAATGACAGTGACAGCACAGCTGCTGCTCTGTTTATTATACGCGGAGGGGGTACGGAGCACGTCTAGGCCGACCTCGTTAAAGAAGCGCTACAACTATAACAACGGCCTGTAAGCCTATATGTGTATTATTATTGCTGGTGTAAATAAAAGTAAACTTTCGGGTTGATGCGAGAGTTTCGGCCCTATTATGAGTTATGTTATTGATTACGTATTGCTGGTAATAAAAGTGACGTTTAGTGAAATATTTGTCGGAAGTTCATAACGCAACACAACACAATTCACTTACTTTACTACGACAGATTTGATATCTATTACTATTATAATTTTAGATGGTTTTACTTTTACAATAGCCTCATGAACATGCTGAGACGAATTAAGAAACCAATTATTTAAGGAGAATCGACATGATTCACCTTGCATAAAGAGTTTTACGATCTTCTCTGCATATACACGAGATCATTATACTTAACAATACTGGAAGTTAGAGCCAGAATTTAAAACGATTCCCTGAAGCACTTCAAGCGTAAGCATTCCATCGAAGTAGTTATGACAATTCCTATATTATTTGTATTGGTAACTTAAAATTGGAATTGACTAGTACCAGATAACATTGGGCGTGATACTCATGATTCCCGATGATTCCTAACAACACCTTTCGTCGAATTACTGTCATAAAATTGGACATTAACGATGAAGTTGGAGAATTTTGCGTGTTTCCTTGAGTCAACGTAATAGTGCGTCTAATCGTTGCTAATATTCGCTATATGTCCCTAACATCATCCCAGATGAATAAAAGTCTCATGGCTCTGCGTGTAAACGTAGAGAGCCCGTAATAAAATCATCATTTCAGTGTAGTCAAAATACGAACAAGGAAAGATAATCCTCACCCTTACACTGAACCATGGGAGAAATTCATTATGAATGTCACAAGCAAATAAACTGAGTTAAGGATAATAACCGGAGGGGATTTATGCAGATTTTCAGTCGAACCGACTGTAATTACCTTGTAAATTATTAAAAAAGGGTTCTTTGGGGATAATTGAATTATGAAATATGTCATGTATTACGTATTGCTGGCAATTAAAGTGAAGTTAAGCGAAATACTTGGTGGATAATTAAAACACGACACTGCGCAAGTGATTTGATTATACCATGACAAATTCGATATTGGTAACTGATATAATACTAGATTATTTTTGGGATGGGACAGGCGGACAATGAAAACCCTAATTTAACACTGATTACGGTGAAATCAGTAAATTTTTCATCTAACCATCTTTAAGTTCACAGTTTGAAATGTAAATTGGAATAATAGCCCGAATAAAAAGTAAATCCTGTAAACATTTGATGCGTAAACTGATCTTCAATATCTTACAAGACAAACCCCCATAACGAATTGAGGAATAAAAATAGTAACGCGTTTTTATAAGGCGTGATACTCGTGATTACAAACAACGACTTTCATCAATTTACTACTACAAAATTGGACTTAAATAACCGGATCAAGAAATTTTGCGCATCCCTGTATCAACGGAAAGTGCGTTGATTAATATTCAGTGGAGTGCGCATGAAGCAACAATCTTTTTCAGCGGTTATAGAATCATTTTTAATGGTTTTCCAATTTTATTAAATGAGCTTTATTATTCATAGAAATGTCTCCCAGTTATCTGCAGCGGTATGCTGCTAGCATGATTACTTGTATTAAAAATGTTAGTACGAAAAATAAACTTCACACACATTTCGTTGAACTAAACCCTTAATGATATAACCTTCCATTTTCAAATGATGCAGATGAGTGTCTTTTAACCTGAACCTATCAACACTTTCATAGTTCAACTCACAGAAACTTGATTTATGGATTGAGACGTTGAGGTGAAAGCTTCAAACACTATTCCGTGCCTTTCAGCTACAGCAGAAAGTTTATACACATACAGTAAAAACATCAGCGGACTTGCGTGATAATTTAACGAAAGCCATCAAACTTCTTGGAGTAACAGATGTATCCCGAGCAAAACAAGCATAAAAAATACAGAAAGCAGAAATCTAGATATTCCTTTTTTTTCAATTTTAACATGATACAACGTTACTTTCTTTTTAAAAACCTCGAAGACTGCAGCATGTGAAGCCCCTAGGTAATGCATATTACTGCATCGGGCATTGAACGAAATACTTTAATAAACATCAATCTGTTTCAAATCGATTGCATCGTTTGCAGTTTTACCATTTTCATTGAATGAACTTTATTAATGATAGAAATGTTTCACCATAATCTGCAGCGGTGTGCTGCTTACTTGTTTACTTGTAATATTAATGTTTGTTGGAACAGTGAACTTTACACCCATCTAGTTGCTATTCATTTTTAAGGCATTTCTTTACATTTCATTTGATAAAAGTGATGTGGCTAATTTCCTGTCATCGTTCTGATAAGGTTAGAAAAGACTAAGATATTTTCAAATCCTCTCTTCAGAACATGGCAGTAGGAATAACGCACAATCACAACCACAATTTAACTGGAGTTGGATCCAGAATTTAAAGATTAGTATACGTCCTATTAAGAATGGTAAACAAACATCTGTAAAAGCCAAATACTCCTTTACTAATGTGACCCAGATCCGATTTTAAATCATATTCCGACAGACAACATACTTAATAACACAGCTCTTTAAAAATACAGGGAAATATCTAACGCAAACTGTCCCGATAGTTATTTTTGGTGGAATGTATCAATCGTGCAGCTCAGAATCAAACGTTATTACGTGCGTTTCAATTGCAGCAGAAAGATTATGCAACATCGGGATAATAATTCGACGACAAGTATCAAACTTCGGTATTCCCGTAACAGCTGATGAGGGTAGCGGTACAGCTCTAAAGTGTAGATCAAATACAAACATATCCAGCAGCGCATTTTTTCTCGTCGTCCGTTCTCTTTGATTACGCCGGGCGCGGTTACGCGATCTGTTCTCTCAATGTTCCTCCTGATGATCCTCGTTTTTTTTTTCCTCTTCATCTTATCTTCTGTGTTATCTTTTCTCGGCGTCTGCTGTGCCTTCATGTTTCAGAACGTGCGCCGCATCAGATTGATCGTGTCACGCGACCGTGAGGCGCTTCCATCCCGCGGATATTTAAACCTCTCATTTTTTTCTCTCCCGTCGGTGGTTAATTCTTTCCGCATCCACCCTGAAATTCCTCTTCTATAACTTTAATGTTCCACTCTCCATCAAGAGACCAAACATCAAAGGCAGCCCCTTGTAATATTTTTCTTCGTCGTTTTTCTTTTTTTTTTTTTTTTCTTCTCTCTGACGGCCGTGTCATTTTGATCGACTGCCATTGCGCCACGGGGCCTCCCGAAAACGCGTGACACACCACTCTCTACCCGCCCAGCAGCCCAAAAAAAAAGGTTAGACATATAGGCTGCCCAGACTTGATGGTATGGCCACCGCCCTTTGATTCGTGCTAACAACACACGCCAAGTGCTGCCAAAAACTGAAACAAAAAAAGGAAATGGCTGCTGTTGGACCGAGCAAAAAGCAAAACAAAAAAAGGAAGCGAAACTCATCCATCCATTTTGTTTCTGGGCGGCCCTTGATTTGCATAGATGCATAAATATGGCATATGGCTGGCTTTCACAGTGATTAGCCTATACTGTGCTATAACAAAATGCACGCGCTAGACTTTTTTTTTGGGCCGTGGCTATATCTATTCGATGTAATGTTACATACAAAATAGCTGTGTATGTCTGTGTGTGTGTGTGTCTAATATTTGCATGTTGGTTAGAAGGTATTGACAGCTGCCGTGCGGTTTGCCTTCCCCCCGTGTGTGGTCAATCCATCACCTGATGTATATACTGTGTTATTTCACTGGACTTTTGAATAATAAGAATACGCTTATATGTGCCCCCACATAATATATATAGGCTAGCTCGATACACACGAATAAGGAAGAGATGATTACCTTTAGCGCAGCGCAACGACCGTATTTAAAATCATGAAGGAATATAAGAAAGGAGAGAGAGTAATGATCAATAAAAACTGGAAATCCTACACATCTAAAGCAAACAATCATTTTTTAAATCTATTTTTAATGGAATGACCGATTTGTTGATTGTGTAGACGATGAAGTTTTTAGAGAGCAGCCGCGTTTGCGCTATAAACTATAGCTGTACATATATACTCAACATTTGTGTGTGTGTCTATACTGTGAGAATGGGTTCTTTTAAGTAATCAGACAATTTTTTTATAGTTATTTTTTTTTTGTTTCATGTGTTTGTATAAAGTAGTTGCCTTGTTTGCGCTTTAGCAGGCTTCTGGGACGGGCGACTGCATTCAGTTATATAATTTTATTCCCACGAATGAAATAAAAGAAAAGAAGAAGAAAAAAATAGGAGCGCACCAGCCGCAATAAAACGTTGCTTTTATTTCGTTCGAATTTCAACGGAAAGTCGTCGAGAGGGAAATAAAACACCTTGTAAAAATGAACGGGAAAAAAGGGGAATGTTTGGGCTGGTTGTACACAGCACACACACACAACTACCCGCACCCGTGGTCTCGAGTGCTGTTGATTTCCCAACGGTTCCCTTCCAATAACTATACCAGCCCTTTCTCACTCACTCACTCAGTCACTCACTCAGTCACTTTTTGTGGAGCTTCTTACATATATTTTTGTTTTCTTGTTTTCTTTTATTATGTGTAGACGTACAGTTACTGTGCGTCTTTGCGCTGTATAGAACGAAGCGGTGCGCATATTGTGCACTTCTTTTGATATTAAAGAGCACGGCGCAGACAAATGCAATGTCACACAGCATGGAATTGTCGTGACACACGTACGTCCCGTCTCGCCACAGCAGCAGCTCTTCTTTAATTCTATTATTCCCACGGAGGAGGGAAATTATACATATGTAAGAAAGTCGGCGATGAGATAATTTTTTTTCCCTCTCTTATATATCGTTGCCTAGAATGATATTTCATTATCACCGGCTCGTCATGACCGCGTCTTATTTTTTCTTTCGGTATTCAATTCGGCAATAGTTTTTATGCAAATGAAATATTTTTCCAATATGTTAGTGTGTTTTGTAAGGCAATAAGATTTTGCCTTGAGGTTTAACGGTGAGCAATTGACGCCGTATACGTCCGCAGAGCGATGGCATACAATATTTTGAACGGATGCGCTATGAAAATTCATAATTGCTTTAATGAACGTGATTGATAATTGTTTCGTGTTTCAAATAGTGGACGTAATTTTGCTATGCAATCAACTACGCGTGTTCTGCAACTGTTAAGAGATTATTCTTAACACTAGCTGAATTACCATGGTTCTACGATTACATAATTGCATTTATTTTTATGTTGCAGACGAATAACTTACAACCCACGTTGAAGTATCTAAATATGTAAAAACATATTTAGGTAGATGCGGGAACGACGTGGGTTTATCATCTAATTGAACAAAATTACAGAAATTTAATCATACTTGTGATAAGAAATCTTATGGCAATCATTACTGTGTAAAGTTAATCAGAATTCTTATCTTGGTATTATAATCGCAAAATTGTTAACAAGAATCGATGCCGTTTAATGAGAATAACAAAGCTCTCGATACAAAAATCAACGCAAATGCTCAATAAAATGTTCAACACTACTCAAGAGTTTTTTTCTTGTCTTCACTCCAAATTGAGTTTTTTCTTGGAATATATTTTCAAATATTTTGGTGCTGCTCATTAGTTTCCACGATATTTAGTCTTGCATAGCCGAATGATACCGCAAATAGTGAAGCTTTAAAATTTACTACACTTGCGTTACATCGAATAGGAAGATAATGAACTAGTGAATGCGGTCTATATGTGTAACGAGGCAGAACGAGAACGGTGTAAACTTAATTAACAAGACTTCCGCGCCTCTCTAGCCTAGTTGCGTCGCTTTAATTATGTAAATGCAATAGTACCTTAGAATAGGCAGCCAGGTAGCGAGATTAAATGCAGATGAAAATAAACTGTGTCGTAGTCGTAATGTGTAATGGGATGCCTTTTAAGCTTTCCGTGGCCGAAGGGCAATAGCAGTCTAGACTAGCTACTGTTGGTTGATTGAATGAAATCTACTTGCATTTTTTATTTTAATAATCATTTCGTTACTCACATTTATATATCTAATAATGAGCACTGTTCTGAACACCATGTAAATGTGTTTACTAGTGTAATTCATCCATTTAACACTTGATTCCTTATATAAGCCCATGGTCCAGACTTAGCATTAGCGCCACCACGTATTCTATTTAATGATCATTTTATATTCGAAAAAAGTTTTGTTATTAATTTGAAGTCATAGACTTGTCAGCTTCGTCGCGCACTGCTTCGATTGTCTAACACATGTCGGCGAATGCACTGCTAATCGGACGACATTAACGCGAGCTATATCCAAATCTGATCTAACTGGATAACATCCAAGAAATTTAAATACATAACAAACTGAATTGCTCATGCATCATCAACTCTTTCTTCAAGTTATGCCATCTCTCGCTTAGTTAACATTAGTGGCGTGCATATCAGAAATGGTAAAATACATTGTCAATAATTAAGCTCATGTGTAATATTCATTCAACAACGCATTAGTCTAGAAATTTCAATGATTTAATGAGATATTTTAAATCTTGAATCACGCGGTTGCAACAAAATTTGTTTGTTTGTCTACAGTCAAATATGGCCTTTTTCTCTCCCACGATAAAGAAAAAAAAACACTAAATGAAATCTATCAACCGCGTTATATTTTTATTGTGGTGAATTCAAAGTCAAATACCTTTACCCGTCTCGCATGAGGGTCCAAAGTTTCTGCTAATACCCATGAGCAGAAACTTTGGACGAATATATTTGAAAAAGTCCATGGTGTCATTCGGATTGGCAAGATGCTATGCATCTTGCGAAGTTGCGATAAATATTTCGGGACTTTTATTTCATGAGCGATGTTAAGCGCGATGTGAATAAGAAGGAAAATGTAAATTGCGTGCCTATGAGTAGCCATCCTTATATATCGAGTCAAATAAAGATGTACAATCTCACCATTGTAATTTACGTCAGAATGTTCTTTAAGAAACTTAATTTTATTAGAGTGCGCAATGGGTACTTCTTCCTGATTCTTGAAAAATCCTGCGATTTTATTGACCAATTACTTGTATTCATAGTTGGGAAATTTCCAATCCAGGATACAAGAAGGAAGAAGTTTTGATTTACTGGTAAAATTCCAGAATATAAGGAATCCACATAGCTTAACGTGTTAATACAAAACATATTTCTTAGAGCGAAGAAACATATGTTTTTAATTTCCTCTGCTGCCGACAAATTTATTTAAGACGACGCTACATGAAATGAATAATAAAGTTCATTATCCTACAATTTCCGAATGTCCAAATGAAAGTTATCTTCTAGATTCTTTTTCCCACGACCCATAACGAACCTAACGCGCTAAGCTCTTTTTCTTCCCTTTTGAAAAATGTCAGATTTCCCTTTGATTAAGTTGTATCAAAAGTCGAGTGGAGGGGTATCCAGGGACAACATAAGAGCCTTCAAATCTGTGCCCACATTGAAAGGCGGGATCTAAACATTAAAAAAAATTGTCGAATAATAAAAACGACGGACACAGCTCTCGAATTCCTCTGAACGGTGCAACACACACGCATAATAGCCTATGAAAAGGATGAAGGCTTTTTCCGTCCATTTATACGACGATGAATCTGCAGAAGCTAATCAAAAGAGACATACCCAATAGCCTATAGCCTAGCTATAGCTCTTCTGTATCTACTATATACACACGCTCTTTTTATCATGTTAAAAAGCCGAGAGATTTATATACGACGGCCCTCGTGACGTCCAACAACGGCGGCAAAAAAAGAAACGTTGAAACTATCCCGAGAAAAAAAAAAAATTGTATTCATATTTTTTTCCATGTATATTTACTTACGGGCTATTGAGGGCCGTCAAGTGGACGTCTTCATCATCATCCTCGCTCTCTTTATTGTTGTCAAGGATTTCGACTTTGTTGGTGTTGAGGTTTGCGCGTGAGCAGCTCACGATTTCGCCGCCCATAGAACGCAGCAGGCGGGCACTTGAGGAGAAAGAAAAGAAAACGGTAGAAAATCGTGTACATCTTTTTTTTTTAAATAACTCTCATAGGTATATAATCTTCCATTTTGATTTTCAAGAGAAATCTTTTTGAAACCGTGATGTGGGCCGGTTTCACTCCCTCCAGGAAAAAAAAATCAATTGAACAAACCATGCTGGTGCTGTATAAGGATTTTCGTATGCACGGTACTAATCTCTTATATCCGCACAAAAATTAATAAATTTCGGGAGCTGCTGCTTTATAAAAGTCTTTTTTGTTCGGCCGATGATGGAGCGCTAACCGTTGGCCGTTCACCGAGCCAACAGCTCGTCAAAACTAGCCCGTTTCCATCTACTTAACAGTTCATCTTTCTTCTAGAAAAGGCAGTAGCCTATCAATTTGCCTTCATTAGCTCGGGTGAGTTGCAGCTTTTATATTCTGTCATCTTGACATGCACAGGGGGAAAAAAAATAATTCCTCCCTTTAGAAAATGTATAATATTTCTCGACATTTTTTGGGGGCCTTTTTTTCTTCTGTCATATTAAAAGGGTAGGCGGGCATAAAAGAACGCGGACAATAAAAGGAGGAAACGTCCTGGCGACATGAAAATCCCCTTTGCTTTTGCAAAAGCCCAACACAGAAAAAATCAAAAGGGAAAAGAAAATAAATTTTGTTCTCAAGATATTATGTTATATAAAAAGAGCAGGCCAGAGCACTCTATTAAGCGGCGTTTGTTGTCGCGCCGCTTCTCTCTCGCATCTCCCATAGTTTGAAAAATAAAAAGGGCGGGATTTTTGAAAAATAAGAGTTTTTTCTTGTGTGTGACAGCAGCCGACAGCAGCCGACGGGGTTGGAGTATAACTTTTTTCATATCGACCACAAAAACTTTTTTCTTCTTATCGCAGTCGCGTATGTATGCGACACATCATTGCTCTTCGTGAGGATGACAGGCCTCCGCTCCGGTTTGTTGTCACCGTCTCTTATTATGATTCTCTCTGCTGCTCCCGAGAGGTTCTTGTAAATATTTCTCGCGACTTTTTGACGATATAGAATACATACAGAACTTTATTTTTCCCCTTTTCTCATCAAATGTATATGTGTGCACTGCTGAAGCGTTTCTCACGTGTGTCGTTACAATTATGACACGGCGAACCGGGTCGCCACAGCATATAACCCCGGTATACAGTTCACTTTGGTGTTTATTGTGAGACAGCACAAATTGACGTGTCACGATCTAGCTGGAGGGTGCGGTTGGGTTTGGTGAGTATATTACTGAATCGATGCGTAATCAGCTCACAACTCTCGGATGTGTAATGATGGTATAGATACAAAGTGCGCTGTTGTGTGTGTGTTAGAATAACGTGTAAAAATATCTATTGAATCTCTCCCTTTTCTTTCACCCCTTTCAAACATCGCAGCGCCCCACCGAAATGTGTATTAGCCGACTAAACAACCAAATATCTATCAGATCGGCTCTATATGTTCACCCCTTTTTTTATTATTTCCCTTTTATATAGATTGTGGACAATAGAAAAAGTTGTATAGGCCTACATGTCCCGCTGATCGCCTTATTATTAGAGAGCCAATGTATAAAGCCGCAGCAGCAGCACTCAGCCTCTTGTTATTATATTCCTATATATATCGAGTTGCTGCTGCTGTGTGTCGTCGCTTGTCTTCCATGGGAAGTGGATTATCGAGCAACATATGTGTGTACATACTATACACCTATTTTACATCCGATAAAAGAATCAGCCGAATAATAAATCACCTTCTGTTGCTTTTATACACCCGAGTTATTGGCTGGGCTACGCTTCACATGCATATAGTATGGTGACTCTTAATCCAGATCCATCTGTTTTCGTTGGCAAAGCCAGAACGGGTACACGAGTGGTGTGTATTTATTTATTTAGAAATAAGAGAGAGAGAGGTACATGTCCTCTTTTGTGGGAGAGAGAGAGAGAGAGAGCCATGATGGGATGTATACAACACTGAATATATGTTTAGAGCGGAACGTTGACGAGGGGCTTTCCACTCGAATTAGCGGATCATCTTGTCGTTTTCTCCATAGCTATCCTATAGCCTAGCGCCCGCCGTTCATTCTCCCCCCTTTCCATCACGGACTCGATCTAACGGCATCAGCAGATGCTCTGCCATTGGCCTCTTTTGATCGAATGAATAACAAACATTTCATCATCACCGCAACAAAACTCTCCGGTGCGCATACTTTTTTTTTCTTTAAACAATTTCCCGCAGATTTTATATTAAAAATAAGAAAACGGTTTTTTTTTTAACAACTAAGCGATTTTAATTCTAGATGCCCGGCAACTAGCGCCACCGTCGTCATATGGCTGACTAAAACTATATAAAATCAGCAATCAATTAGATCATTTCTAGTCGAGATGATTCACTCTCTCTGCATGATGGCGGCGCACATAATATAAATATAATTTCTATACAAGCCGAGAGAGGGAAAGCGTTCCAAAACTGTACACACAGTTTGTTGAGAGTCTCGCCCAGCACATTTTTCGCTTTTGTGCGCTCGCTGGTGGGCGTGATTCGGGCCGATGGTGAGGGGGGAGTCTATAGATCGAATCCAACCATCCAGTCAACCGGAGAGAGTTGTTGCAAAATCTCTCGCCTCCGCTCCTATATTATAATATACAAAGCGGTTTTTATAGGTCCTTATCTAGCCAGTCGATGGACTTTAACAAGTCTAAAAACCTCGGAGGTCTTTTATAAGAATCATTCGGCTTCTGTGTGTGTGAGGTACCGCCACGAGCAACGAATCGAATTCACGGCGCATTATAAAATCAAAAAAGAAAAGGCGATGATTTCCGAGCCAACAAATCTTTATATATAGACGGCCACATCATCTAACACTCTCTCTCTTATTCTCTCCGGAGTTGCAGATAATAACTGTCAGCTGGCTTCATCGTTTGTTGAGCTCTCAGAGATGTTATATACGATAAAACATGGCTCCCGAAAATGTTATGCCTATAAGTGTTGATGCTGCCGCTCTTCATACATGTGTATAAATATACACAGTATATAGCTGACTCGGCGAACCCTGATGCGCAATGCAAATGAATTTAGACGTCTGGGAAATACCGCAAAGTAGCTTTCAAACGCTGGTGTAAATTTCTTTTGGCTCGGCTTTTTTTTTAGACGCGGAACTTTCAAAATGAAATCACGAAAAAAGAAACAAAAAATAAAATAACCCCAAAAGATTTTTAGATATATTTTTGGTATTCCTCCAACGCTTTCCCATCACGACGCCTGCCACTTGACTAAACACTCTCTTCGCCACATCACACGAGTCTTTTTATTTTTTTGTTATTTGCATTGATGTTGCATAAAGAGATGCAAATTGGGCTAATCCAACTGGCTGATGCCGCGGCCCAATTCCTCCCCCCAAAGTGACTCTCTCTATCTTTTTTTGTGTGTGCAGCATGTGTGGATGTATATAGACATCCGACTCTCTCTATACACGTCCATTATTCAAACATTTGTCGCTTTTGCTCGCCCGAGTGTGTTGATGGCTCGGCTGGGGCTGGGGTTGCTGTTTGGGGTCCGTCCCCTCCGCGGGGAACGTGAAGGCGACGAATCGCATCAAAGCCGCAAGTGTGTCAGGGCATCAGCGGGAGTTCTTCTTCATCTCTCCCAGCTTTTTTTTTCTCTTTGATGGAGGACCAGGGAATTGAAAAGAGCTCTCCCTCTCTTTCTCTATTGGGGCACTTTAGAGATAATACACATCACAAGAGCGCGGGCGCGCTTTATAGACTAACAGCCTACAACTCCCTATAGAAAATAGGTTTGTGAATAACAACGCCTATATATATGTATGGGGGAGAGGCCTAATGACTGACAGCAGCCAGCCTCTTTTATATCGTTTCGTCAGATATATATTCCATATAGCTTTTGGCTTTGAGATTTTGGCTGTGCTGCGCTGCTGTGGGCTCTAATGGCGGGGCGGTGGCGCTGAAGCGCGGCTTTTTTTCTTCTCCTGATGGAGAGAGGTACACTTGCGAGCAGACACAAGGCCGGGGCGGGGTGTCTGCACTACTGGGTAGAGAAAAGTGCTTATATCGCTCGTATATAGTGTGTATAAGGGCGGTGGGGGCATCACAGCGAGAAATCGGGTTATTGTCCATCAGGCCCAATTATCATCGGGCTGATGACCACAATCATAGATGGGGCCTTGGCTATATATATACTATACTATATAATATCTCCTCTCTTTTGATATATTTAGATTAGCCCGCATCTCATCATCCTTTCCTCCTCCTCTGCGCAGCATCATTCTTATTTTTCGGTGGGCGCTGCTGCTGTATAAGATATATAATATAAAATAAGGACATTTTGGGTTCTCTTTGATGGTATCCTATAGACCAGATCTTCCGCGCCACTGGGCCAATAAAAGGAATGCTAATGGACGGCCCAGCAGCATAGAATATATCCCTCATCCATTTGGGGGGCTATATAGACACTGTGTATAGCTCTACTGCTGTGATGATGCAATGAAGTGTAATCCTCTATAACATATCGGAGATCCTCTTTTCTTTCCCGCTGGATGACTTCTGCTTTTTCTATATAGCTCGCGCCAACGCTATAGCATCATCAGTCGCCGCCAGGGTTCTTATTTGATGTTTGTTCGTCTCTAATTTTTGGGAAAGGGCTCGCGCTGGCACATGTCAAGCCGAGCGGGTAATTTCGATGTGTATCGATCACGATCGAAAGAGCTCCCGTCCAAACAGCAGTTGCTGCTGTGTCTGTAGAGATAAAACAAAGACCAGCAAGTTCTCCATTTTTCATGGATTTCCATATCTGCGATTCAAATTTCCGATATGCAAAGAGACACACAATATCCGCCAGACATTTCCATCTGTGAGTCTCCTGTCAAAGACGGACCCTGAGTTATCGGGAAATTTCCAGATAAAAGGAGAGACATTTTCGACGATGAGAACGAAAGCAGGTGGATGTTTTTCCCTCTTCTTCTTTGATGGCCAGCAGCACTTTCATTGCTTATTCATTTCAAATTCCCCGCGCTAGCTGCTGCAATTGAAAGGGTGAAAAATCCCCCCTCATTGATCCCGCGACGGACAGAATAATACAATCACTGCTTCGTCTATTCTATTACAATTTCCCATTTGGATTGTGGAGATATATAGCGCTCAGTATAGGAAGAGAGCCCCCATTTTTGTTTGGTTTGCCAAGTGCCTGGTATAACCGACCGACGATGGACCGAAAACGAGCATAGCGTGTCACGTGATGAAAAGGAGTCAAAGCCTAAACATCTTCTGCCTTTTGCTGTGTATATAGACCCTAATATTACTGCTGTAGAATATCCCTAATAGAAATTTATATGTAGATAGCCAGACGGCTTATAGACATTCCGTGTTGGTCCTTGTTTGTTCCGCACACACTGCGGGCACGATATATATGACATCCGAGTTTGATTTATTTTCTTACTTCTTATAAACTATTTTTTTTGGTCGGGGTATATAGATATAGCTGCTGTTATGTTGTTATGTTGTCCTTATCTTTATTCGATTAGGTTGTTGTATATTGTTATATACCCGCTCACGACGATGATGGAGCCGCTCTTTTTGATCCATCTCGTCCGTAAAGGCGGCTAGACGATAGAGAAGAATGGGAGAGAAAAGAAGCGCCGCCACAGCACACGCCATATACAGTCAACAACTTCGTGATCAATAGGTATACATTATATATGTGATGTGATATAGCCCTTATATATTTGGCCGCTCTCAGACATCAGCAGCGGAGATTAAATGTGTGTATATATATGTGAGTGTGTGTAATATTGCTGTAGACACACTCAATTACTCGTATAATGTATACTATATCTACTGCTGCGGCTCTGTATGCGTATAATTTCTTTTGTTGCTGGGAACGGAATAAATAGATATATTTATGTGGAACTCTATGAAGATTGTGTGTGTATTTGATACTATACCGAGCGTGATATATCATGGGCCAGCAGGCCATATAGCCTATAGTGTGTGTTGGCCGATGTCGGGCCGTTTGGCGGTTAGATGGATGACCCTGACGAGGAATAATTCCACGTCAACTTTTTGACTGGAATAAATGAAGGAAACGGATAGTGAAATGAATAAATGACAACGGCAGTTTCTCATCAGATGGACGAATGTGTTGTAAAGGATTATTTTTTGTTTTTCTCAAAATAAGAATAAGAGAGTTTATGTGATGGCCTTATATTGTTTTAAGTGTGTTTATACATATGTTGGATCATTTTCGCTTCATTTTTTAAATCAGTTGTTGTGTGTAAAAAAAATTATAACTCGAAAACAATTCTTTCTATTTAAATTTTTGTTTTACTCTGCTATTGCTATTATATGTCTGTCGCTTAAGGTTATAAAACATTAAACCTCTCCCGTCTACACGATTTTTGTTATTAGGCTATTATAACATTCAGAATAAAAAATTTATAACAACGAAAACAACTTTTTTGTTCTTAAATAGAAATCGCTTCTTTTTTGTTTTGCAATTAAAATTAGAATTAACAAGAGAAAAAAGATTTTCTTTATTTTTTATTTACCCTGTTATATACGTCGTATAAAGATGTATACACACAGTATAGGCCTGGCTCTGGCTATACTGGCTGGCTCCTGTTGGCATTGCCGTGACCATCCTATATCAGTTTGAACGATAAGAAAAACAAAATCTGATCTAACAAAAGAAAATCGTAATTAACCACCCGTTGAGGGCCCACGATTTTCTTTATTCTATAATACCGCTGGCATCTTCTTCTTCATCCTTTCTTTACGTATTTATTTTTATTAAATGCATTAGACGATGCGGCGTGTATAAAAATACATCCACGCGTGATTCGTCTGTTTTGTTTTTTTCGGGGTAAAAGTTATTATATTATTTTATCCCTCGTCTCTTGTCTTTCATTTTTATTTCCCCAGTTTTCTTTTTACGATGATGAAAATCTGACTGGCCGCCCCAGCACCATCCACTTTATTCGTAAACTTTCGAGAAGTAGGGGATGGATGAGGGGGGGGGGGATAAAAGGGCTACCGTAGCTTTTTTCCATACACATAAATATGCTCCTTGTGATATAAGTGATGGTTTGATACCCATCAAGGAAAAACAGGGAGAAGAAGATGCGCAGCAGCAACCGCGCGCACGACCAGACCCAAAGCGGATAAAAATAATAAAAAATTATTCAAAAAAACAAAACTCTATCTCCCTACCGTTTCCATCGTATATAGTATGTATCTCCCCTCTTGAAATAATAACACGTTTTCTCTTGGATTTATATACAGTATTACGATCGTGAGCTTCTGGATTTATATTATACCTTTTTTTTGTTTTTTGGCCAGCGCCGAAATTGATGGAACATTAAAAGTAGGAAAAACTTTGAGAGAAATCTTGATGCCTAGGCGTAGAAAATGAAAGCAACCTACGTATAGCTACAGCTACAAATAATATTACCGAGTCGCCTATAATTATAGCACAACAGCAGCAACTCTTGAAGGGAATTTAAAAATACAAAAAACCAAATTTTTTCTCCAAGTGGGAAGGGATGATGAGAGCTGTTACGGAACATCATTCACCGGACCGGTTATATTATATTCGACAATGTCTACAGCAGCAGCCCAGTCTAGCTGCTGTTTTTTTCCCTTTTTTTGAAAATTAATGTACAGTAGTATTTAAAACAAAAAATATGAAAAGAATAATATTTAGGAGTAGAGCGATATATAGCCCTGTAGCGACTTTTCGTGGTCCGTCACCTCCCCTTTTATTTTTCATGGACCACCACCAGTGTGGTCCATTTTTATATGCGTCCACGAATTTCTTATAATTGGGGGGAAGATAAAAAAAATTAAAAAAAAAATTCGAAATCGAAAGATTTTGGGCGTGTGCTCCGGTCAACAACATCAACCAAAGAACACCTGCGCAAAAATTTTAGTTAATTAAGCGAAACCTTAGACCAATAAAAGAAAATGATTGATTACACAAATTCGATCCGAAAAAAAATTCTAGGTATACAAAATTTCTTGCGTAATAACTATACAACAAACATTTTTCTATTTTTAAAATTGTTTATGCTTGGGTTCAAGTCTGGCACTTAAATTTCAAAAAAAAAAGAAACACGCGCGCTCGCGGTGACACGTCTACTTAACCTGAACGACACGTGGAATGCCATAACGCCAGGAGCGAAATCCCCCCACAAAAAAATAGTTTAAAAATTTTTATATTTTCACCCTTATAATTTTCGATTTCTTTTTCAATAGGTAACAAAAAAAAAGGTCATATAAGATTATTCAAATCTATAATCTCCTGCGGTCATACGATATGCTTTTGCTCTCTTTGATGCCGATGTTGTTGTTGTTGTTGTCGTTTGTGTTTTGTAGACACACACACACAAGAGAAAAAAAAAAGAGGAGGGCGAGCAGATATATAGAATAGCCACGCCCTAGTTCGACACGGCATTCGGCGGTTATGTACAAATCCCCTTGGAAAGGAAAAAAAAAGACACCCCGAACAACACACAGTAAAAAAAAGAAGAATGGATGATGATGATAATAAACTCTGTTCAGCTCATAGTGTATGGTCCCTCTCCATGCACATAATTGTGATTGAATCACAATCAAAAACCCTCCTCCCCGTGGTGGAAAAGAGAGGGTGGATATATTTATGCATATATGTATCTCTCGACCCTGGCCATTAGAAATATTAGCCTATAGGGCACTCTGATGGTTTTGTATTTTTTTTCTTCCTTATTCTTTCCACGTTAACGAATGATTATAATACAATCGGGCAACATATCTCTGGATATATTTAAGAAAAAAAAGCAGAAGCACAAGAGATAAAAAGAGAGAAGAGAGAGAGATCCATTATGGATATCAAAGTAATAATTATATCGCCGAGCACATCAGCAAGGAGCTGCTGATCGTTTCTTGTCTATAGCGCATGATCCATTAAAAAAATAAAAATATAAAAACAAAAAAATGGTTGTCCGTGTTGTTGTAGTTGCACGGTGAATAAAAATAAAAATAAAGTTTTGATGCTGGCGCCTCCAGCAGCAGCACAGGCCCTCTGGTGATGTATGTTAACCTTCTCCCGAGTTATTTTTCTTTTTTTTTCTGATGGAGAGCTACTGTATATATCACAGCCCCCGGTTTCCGTGGGGCATCACTTGGGTAGGAGGAGGAATATGATGGAAAGAAGAAGGAAAAATCGTTGGAGATGAAGAGAATCCGGAGAGATGCGTATAGATAAGAAAAGTGGGCGTGGCGCTAATTCAAAGTGACGCGCGCGTATATATTTTTCCAACAAAAAGATATGATGGCCCTCAGCAGAGAGAAGCAGCAGCAGCTTCTTCTGCAGCACGAAACGTTTGACACAGATTACTGGGCTAAAAGTAATGACAGGTTTGGCTGCTGCTGCTGCTGCTCTCGCTTGGTCCTCGTATTCTTGATAGATTCAAAACTTTTTTTTTTATTTCGTTGGGGGAAAAGCTTTTTCTCCCTTGTGTGTAATCATCATCATCACGGGGGCTCCCGCGTATATATCTACGAAAAAAATAAAATTCCTTTTCTTATATTCCCCCTCTCTTCGTCCTTTTATTCCGCGTGACTGAATACCTTTTAGCCCTGCCCCGTAATGGCTTTTGATTATTTTTCAGCATCTATCCCATCAGCAGGCGCTTCAAGCCACAGCACAGCCAGCAGCCAGCCACCAAAACGTCCAAATGGTTTTGATTATTATTGTGTGTGTGCTGCTGTGTATGTGTGTGCCGGGGCTCGCGCGCTATAATATACATGGCGTCATTAAATATTTTTCCTTCTCCTATTTTGTTATTAAAACATTTTCGGCCTTGAATCGCGCGCCAATGAAATCGGCGGCAGACACGCCATTGCGATTCGTTTTTAAACGCGCTCGGGAAATAATAATAAAAAAGGGAATTATTATTATTATTATTCAGCTAATTTATATCGCTGAAATTTTTATTTTGAAGTTTATATTTATTTTTATATTTTCTGCACACGGGCTATTTTGGCAAATTATTTTGAAATAATCAAATTAGTCCGCTGCTGCTAATATTTGCTGTTGTCGAGAGGCAACGCCATTGCGAAAGAATTGATGTCCATCAAAATATGTGGCCGATGAACCAAAACACGAACATATAAGAAGAAGAAGAAGAAAGAAAGAAAGAAAGAAAGATAATGGGCCATCATCAGAATGGAACGCGCGCAGCCGACGGCAGGGAGCAACAGCAGCAACAGCAGCAGCGCAGGGCCGGCGCACTTTTATCTTTCTACCGAAAAAACACAAGAAAAAAGAAATAAATATCTCCGAAACCTAATAAACATGCGACCGAAACTGTTATATGTGTTATGTTATTCTGCTGGTTGGTTAATAGTTTTGATGCTCCTGGCGGCCCAAACGAGTGGGCCGGCCGCTAGTTTCTCTCTTGTAAAAGTATGGAGACGAGAGGAGAATAAGAAGCGAGCGGGCGGGACCCAACCGACCGAGAGGTTAAGCGATTTTTAATGACTCGTATATGTATTATATATACGCGGAGAGCTGATTCCTCCTCCTTTCGGTCAGCGATCTTTTTCTTCTTTTGCTCTTGTCTCTCTCTCTCCCCCCCCCGTGCTCGCGCATCATGATCATGTGATGGAACTCGAATTAAAAACCCACCATGGAAAAAGAAAAAAAGGAAAGAAAAAACATGGAACTTGCACCACCACCGCCGTCCGTTTTGAAACAAAAAAATAAAATCGTTCGGCTCCTGCCTGGCCTCCAGCCATTTTTTTGTGGGGGGGGGAGAGATGGTGGACTTGCTGTGCGCAGGAGTTTAAAAAATAAAAATATTTTTTGGGGTTTTCCATATAACTCGAATAACAACACACCCTATCATTTACTTATACGCGGAAGCTTTTTCCGAGTTTTGTGGATGGCCCTCCGTCTTCTTCTTCTTCTTTTTTTGTGTAACTCTCCAGCATCCCTCTCTAATACAATTTTAGGGGAGACGGTTGGGGGGAGACTATAAACAAAACACGGAGGGTTTTCCTCCTCCTCCTCCTCTTCTGTATACTTCGCATAACATCACGCAGGTAGATGGACTGCCAAGAGGCTATATCAATTTCAGCTCTTAATGTTCGTTTTATTTTTCAAAAAATTTTCTTTTTAATTCAATTTATTTTAGAATTATTTGAATTAATCTCAGTTTTGAAAAGGGATTTAAAACAAAATTATTTTTAAAATTATTTTATTATTTGATTAAATTTATTTTAGAATTATTAGAATTAATTTCATTTTAGAAAACGGGATATCAACTTGTTAACTTATCGGCATGTCTCGTAAATTTGTTGCAATTAAAAATTCAATTTATCGCAAATTTTATCTTAGACAATTTCCTTATTCGAAAAAATTTGTCGCGAATTATACAAAAGAAATTCAGGATTATTAAATGAAATAGCTAAATTATGGCTATTTTCCTTTATGTTGTGTGCTGCAGTAAACACCGGGCGCTAATTAGCATACGGCTCGTGCTGTACCTCGTTTGGAAAGACCTGTCGGCCTACACTTATACTTGTGTGTCTACACACAGCAGCACATCGCCCATGTGAATTCCCGATGGGTTTGGCACGCCAACGCGCCAAGCTCATCAAAAATACAAAACTAAAATAACTTGTACACACACACACACACACAAGACGCAATATAAAATATACAGCCTCAACTATCCAGAAAAGTTAAGGTTCTATATCCATATAGCCAGTCCCGGCCACCTTTTTCTCATTGATAGTGACGCGCCAAATTCAAAAACTTTTACATCACAGCACAACTCGTTAATTATATTACAACTCTTCTTATTTGTTGATGATGTCTGCGTGTTTATTGCTGGTTTGCTCTACATAGGTACTACTATTTTTTATTTCTGCAGCTCCGCCATGAAGTGACACCTAGTCGTCGCTGCTGTGCGCTGTCTGCTGGCGATCGTTTCATCGCGACGCGATAAAAAGGAATCTACTTTTGATGACGGGAATATATAATATTACATCTAGCGACTATGAGATACATCATCATTTGATTATAGCTACACACAGGATATAAGGGGACAGGCAGCAGGGAGTTAAATAGTACATGTGAAATTGCTGCTGTGTATGTGTATTATATTGCTGTGAATATATATAGCGAGGAGTCCCTCTTTTTTTACCCGGATGATTTGAGAAGTTTTCTGATTTTTGTTGACGCGTCATCGTCGGTGATGATGTCGCTATACTTTGAATCGTCGTGTGTCCACCCTCCTCGAAAGTACAAATAACTTTTATTTATTTTTTGCCCTATCCCATCAGATGAGGAACGAAGAGGATTATTGTTATTAAGTTTTCAAAGTGCGCGACGATATAAAATGACTATATATATTTGTGTATAGTAGTAGTATAGTAGTCGCCGGCGCGATGACCACAAAATATAGTTTCACGGCGGGAGAGTTTTTCGAATCGACTCGCCAACCTAATTACGACATCACGAGCTGTCGTTGGCGCTGTACACACATAGTTACACATTGTGACTCTCGTAATATCGTGAGTCGATCAACTATGTCCTGGCCCAACTATACATATAACAAACAAACTAGACAGCAAAAAAATAAACTATAGGCGGGCCATATGACACCATCAAGTTTTGGCGCCATTTTTGAAAAAAAGATTAAAATTAATTTTTTTTTTGAAATTCCCGCTAAAAGAAAACGGTTTAAAAAAAATCTAGCGGATGAGATCCATTTGAAATTTTCACGGTCGACAGCGTATCAGATCTGTCTGTCTCTCCCTCCCCCCTTTTTGTTTTCCAGTTGTTATTTGGTGGAGGGGGTAAGTATTGTAACAATACGCAGGGATGAAATCACCGGGTTTTAGATTTCCCGTGATTATGTTATAGCGCAGGGCTTTTTTTTGTTACCGAAGGGGGACAACATATACACGCACCTGCTGCCAAATAATAATGAAAATCAAAAACAGAAAAGAAAAACTACACTAACAGTGGGGTGTGTGGGTTGAGGGAGGGATAAAAACTAGATTGTTACATGAATTGTGTCTGTCTCTGTGTGTGTGACAGACCGGCACCGACAATAGCCCCCCTTTTTTTATTATTATAACCCCTCCGAAATAAAAAAAAAGAGCGCAGTCCACTCTATACTAGAGGTTGTATACTTATTATAAACTCTGATGGACTGTGTTATGCAATAATGGCTGTAGACCGCGCCTGTCGGTGTGATGGTCGGTCAGGAGCAGCGCGGGTTAAAAAAAAATAAAAATTCGAGGCGTCATGGCGTATTATATCGGACGTCCGGTATTGAGTGGGGTTTATCACCTGGCCATAACCACCGCGCGTCCCATCCCCAACTATTCATCCACCTTTTACATACCATTGAATTGCGTTTTTCTATATATAGCGTAGTCCTCTCCCTCCATTGAGTAGAGAAAAAGGTTGAACTGTAAATAAATATAAAAAAAGGTACAATGGACGTAGGCAGGTAGCGCCGCTCTAGACTGGCACGTCGAGATTTTTCAATCGCTGCTTTTTTTTTAAATTGGTTATTATTTAAGGGAGGAAGTAATGTGTTATAACCACTAGTCTGTGTCTGTGTAAGCGTGGCAGTTTCCTATATGGATGTGCCGTTTCTAGGAACGATGTACAAGTAGCGCAGCAGCAACTCTAAACAACTCGAAAAACTAACTGCTACTAGCGCTCGTCCATTACACAAAAGGTGGACGGTCACGGACAATGCCAATCCTCTGCGCCAGCGGGGAGGAAGCGAGGAGGAAATAAAAAAAGGAAACGAGAGAAACAGAAAAGAGTTCAGGAAGTAGAGTATTAAAAGGCGAAGCCTGCTTGGTTTGACGAAGCTTTATACAATAATAGATCGCGCTCCCTCACTGCTGCTGTATAGTGGGCTTCGTTTTGGGAACGGAATGATGACGTTGAAATCGGTGAAATCGTCACGAAATTGGGATGCATTCCAGTGGGCCATTTATGTATTTAATGTAGGATGGGGTAATAAAAGCATCCAAAAATATTTATCGATATAATATTGAATAAGACGGATTGAAGGTTTTTTAGAGGACAATTTCCATTAAAAGAGGGTATGGAGAATTGACTGCCATTACTAATCACGAGCTTTATTAATAACACCGATTTCTATTGGAAGATGTAGATATCTTAAATTTATTCACGTAATTTTCAGAATGAAACATAACTCATAATGGGATCGTTTACTGACGTACATTAACCCTCAACTCAATACATACATAGAATTTTTTTTTATAGTTTTGCCTGCTCACCACTACCGGAATTGCGAACAATAATATGGCTTGGTATGGTTCTTCGATGTCAAGCCTTTTCGATTGTCGCACATGAGGCAGCGTGTGAGTCTAACATCAGAACAATGAAATCAACTTATTTATTACACTTCACTATGTGCAATGAGATGGAGAAAACACTGAACTCAAGAACGTCATAAATGTCTGTATTATTTATACGCGAGTTGCGCTAATAATTTATTTCTAAAAACAAAGTATAGTAGTTTAATGTTCATTACGAAACAACTTAAAATTTTCAATAGGGAACATAGCAGCATGCAAAAACGGTAATTCAGACTATTTACAGTTGCTGCCCGTACTCGTCCGTAAAATTGTTTCACTAATTTTTCTTCGATATGTCGCTTTTCTATCAATAAAGACGTTGCACTTAATTTCTAATGAAGGACTATGGTTGATTGAATAAAGAGCTTTTATAGTCGCATCTTGATGTGTTAAATTTATCTAGTTTAAGCACTCATTTGTGAATGCTAACAATGTTTGAGAGGATTTCATGTCGCGAATATAATCCTTGCTGTTTAAAATTTAGAAACTATATGTTACACATTAATTTTATTATTTTTAAGAGTGCTGCATTGATTCATATTAGTTCTGCTTCAACACACCTTCAACAATTAGTCGGAAGAATTGCTGCCCCGCAATAGGTTGAAGGCATGCGATGTAGAGAAGCGAATCAGTGCTTTACAAATGTAACAGAAACTAAATTTTTAATCATGATATTATATTATACCTTGGTTGTAGGGGCGTGTCGATCAAGTGAAACGACGTGAAGGAAATTTTACTGTCGCACGCGCTGATTTTGGATTCTTCAACACGTCATGTTGTGCACAACAATGTTCACAAAGAAAAATTTTAAAATATTTATTGCGCAACGTTTGCGTTAGCAACTTCGGTATAAATATGGCCATTTGAGTAAATTCTCGCCTTTAGCAAAATTGTTCTTTGCTATTGACGTACTACGCCTGTGTATGGTCGGAACAGAATACCACTGCAGGATGGATAGCATTCATTTTAAAGAGTAAAATAGCTAACTAATATTGATAAAAAAAAACGAAAGAACTTGTTTTAAAATTATGAGCTTTATTCATCGTAACATGCGCTATTGAGCAATGCAAAAGTTTTTCCAATTATTATGCAATTTGCAATGCTTATCAGTTTTAAATTTTTTCATTTCTGTTGTAGTTTATCAGATTTTGAAAACCTTTAAAATTGTTTACTTTTGTCATTTAAGATATGAAGGTTATCCATTGTAAATAACTATTTCTTGATAACCGTCGGTAACTCGGTTGCAGATACTATTATGAGCGAGTAGATCTGCATCAGACGATACTGTTAAGATCTTTACTCCAATGGTCTTCGCATTACTGTAATTAAATCAAGAAATACTTTTGTGGCATCCGAAAATCCACATCTTGTGCGAGGAACACATTACATCACTATGGTACATAAATTCAAAAACGACTAGTTAAAATAGCGGTCTAATTAACAAATTTCAGCACGGCACGTATGGTGCTGTAATGTTCATAAACAAAAGCAATACTTCTTTCATGGATTAGAGATTTTTTAAATTAAAATACTTGTAGAACTAGGTTTTTTTTAATAATTTTTATTGACCGACTTATGACGGCTGCCACATTGGGCTCCTTTTATAAGAAACATTCCTTTTCTGCTAGATCTGTAAATATATGGTGACTAACTGATGACTAACTGCTTACACTAGTGCCATTGATTAAACTAGCTAAAGTATAGCACGTCAATAATTATGACAAGTATTTATTTCCCAAGTGAATATTCATTTTTTTTTAAATAAGAGCTTGCTTAAAAGTCAATAGTGACTTTCTATTGACGCTCTGGCAATAGGAGTACTCGGACAATGCCAGATGTGAGATATCACTCCGATATCTCAGTTTTTTAAAGGACAAATTCCATTACTAATCACGAGCTTTATTTATCACGCCGTTTTCCATTGGAATATGTAGATTTATAAAATTTATTATGGTTAACTTTTGAATGAATCTGATTTTAGAATGTAATATATTGCTGCCGTATAAACGATTTCAAATAATTTTTAATGATTTTGCTTTTATGCTTTAATACTAGTTATCATTAAATTCATGTATTGAAGTTTCATGTCACTTCAAATTCATCCAATTTAACTTATTAAACACTGTTTAATTAAGTCACAGGATGGGTCTATGACATCGTTTTCATACAAGAAGTAATGAAATTGTGATCATAAAGTAAAACAGTTTAATTATTATCATCGGTGTTTGCAACGGAGATGGAGAAGGCACAGAACTCAAGAACGGATTAAATAACAGAATAACTATACAAGTGATGCGTGAATGACTTATGACAGAGAGCGACGATTAGTTGAGCAATGTTCGTTACGAAACAACTTAAAATTCCCAATAGAAACCATAGGAGCATGCAATAACAGTAATTCATCCGATTTTTCCATTTGAGTAGTTGCCCATACCAGTCCGTAAAATTGTTCCCTGATTATTCTTCGATATGTCGCATTCTCGCTTTCTGTGAATAAAGACTTTGCTCTCATTTTCTAATGAACGACTATGATTGATCGAATAAAGAGCCTTTATTGCCGCATTTTTATGTATATGAATATGTTATATTTAACTGTCTATATACTCATTTGTGAATGCATGATTTGTTTAACAGTGCTGCATGCCACCATTACACTCGCATTTTTTTGTTCCCTTAAAAACGCTATTTGATTTTCGTTATTTCAATGTATACATGAACCGTGCATCGTCCGTGCAAGTCTACTGTAATTTTTACTCCAATTAGCACTCAAATCCTGCTATTCAATCTAGTTTGACAACTGAATTTTTGCGCGATGCTGGAGAAAAGCACACTGGCGAGGGAATACAGATCTCCTTAAAACATTGAAGCAGAAATCCAAGATTCATTCAGGATAATATCTAATGTGGTGGTGGTTGAGGGCTGTTAATTTGTTTAAATGGCGTTAATAAATTTATACACTCAAATGCGTTGCCTGATATTGGATAGATCGATACGTCGTGTTTGGCACAACAATGATCACAAAGAAAAATTTTAAAAATATTTTGTTGCGAAACGTTTTCGCTCGCAGCTTCGGAAAACATGGCCATTTTTGAGTAAATCCTCACCTTCTAGCAAAATTGTCCTTCCTTGTCGTTCTTAGCTATTGACGCTTGTCTACTCGCTTGTCTATTAAAATTATAAGGAATGCCTTTTTTATAGCGAGCTGTATTCATCGCACCACTCACTGTCGAGGGATGTATATGATTTCAAATTATTAACGCATATTTTCTATACGCCTTAATTTTAAATTTCGCATTTCTGTTGTAGGTTGTCGTATATTTTGGATACTTACGTATAATAACCTAGATTTCATTACATAGGACATTGTTGATGGAATATCAGACAGAAGTAAATCAACATAAAAAAGATAGCAGAAAAGCTTGGTACGATATACAGTGACGCCCTAGTATTCCAACTCTGAAGATGCTAAAGGGAAAACCCTTCTTAAGGCCGAAGTAAAATATATGATCCATTGTACAAACGAATGGGCTTCACATATGCCAGCCCATTATTTACACTAAAATAATGCCTATCGCGAATATCTGTCCACTAATTTAAATAGACTACAAAACATGTCCCGTGATATTGAAAAAACAAATAATTTGAAGGCAAATTTTTCCCGCATATTGATGTTATGCCTTCAGGGTAAATGCTCCAAAGAGTCTTGTGCTCTGTTAACCACTGTAGTTTTATACTATAGTCTGCATTAACATATGAGGGAAAAGAAAAGGAAAAAATAATTCGCTGAAAAAAACGTACAAAATCGGCTCGAGCGCAAAACATTTCTCACGTGCGCCAGCCAGCAGCCAGAGACACGTGAATAAAATAGAGGAAATTAAATAGATCGTTGGCTCTCTCTCTCGTCTCTCACTCGCAACACTGCTTCTTTTTACGTTGGATCTCAATTCCTTTCTCTACCAATCAGACTTTCTTGGATATCAGTCTAACTGCAATACGTGGATATGTAAGAGCCACATTGCTCAAGTATACATTTTCCACAAAACATATTCGAATTAATCGCTCAGTTTTGCTGGAGCTTAGTTGTCGGGCGTTTGATTTGGAATGACACACATGAGCGGCAGGAACTATACGCCCCTCGGCTCCTACATATGTAAAATTGAGGTTTATAAAAACAAAAACCGTCTATATAACAGTCATCAGTGTGTGCAATGGAGATGGCGACGACTCAAAACTCAAGAAAATTGTTAACACGGTACTACACGAGTCAGTTTTCTGTGTACAGCGTTGTCCAAGTGAAGTATTAAAGGGCGAAACCTTGGTTTTATGAAACTATATATACCATAATTTCGATTATTAATCACAAGCTTTAATTGTTTTACCTTATGGTGTTGCATCATGTAAAATTATCTGTTTTATTTCACGTGAATACACTAACGATTTACATATGAGATGTGATTCTTTGCTGTTGTACATAAGACAACGGCCTCACATTTATTTCGATATTGTTATTCGGCATTATCACAGCTAAACATTCTTCAGATTCAGCTTTTTCAGGTTTAGTGCATAGAATTTTGCACTGAGCGTTTAGCAATAAACCCCACTACAGATACAGTTAAACTGGTATCTCAGTGACGTTGGTTAATTTGTATAAGGCATATAACCCGACACTAGATAAATAAAAACAGTTTATTAAAACAACATCAGTTTATGCAATGGAGATGGCGAAAATTCAAACTCAAGCAGATCGTAAAATAATTTAATAAACAAACACGGTACAGCGCGAGTAATTTAATTCAGAGCGTGATGAGTAGTTGCACAATGTTCATTATATGAAACGAGTAAAAATGTCCAGCAAAATTCGGACACATTGCAGCACATAATTTACACAGACAATGTAAATCATGTGCCGTCCTAGCTATGGTTGCCCTCATTAAACAGCACATGAGTTTTTCTTGTTATTCTACGTTGTAGTGGTTTTTGTATTAATATAGACTTTACTGGCACCTCCCAAATGAAAAATCACATTATTGAGCAGTGGGCTTATTTTGTCGCATATGCATGAATGTGAACATGTCAAAATTATCTTATTATTACGTGTATTCTAGGTGCGAGCTAAGATTAATTGATTCCCGCAACGCTAATGAAATTACCACCTAGTGTTTCCTTCATACTAGACATTGATTTTAGTTTCTGTAGCTAAACTTAAACTTCCCTTCCTGATAAGTTTTCCAATCTTATCCTGAAGTAAAAGATATGATATGTATCTCGTATTCACGAAATAATGGAATCTGATTATTCAGGGGTGTAGTTAATTTTCAGTTAAACGAATGGTAACTTTTAATCTTAGTCATAAGTAAAACGATAGTGACAGAGGCACAGTAATGGAAACAGGTGAATATCCTGTATGATTATACTTGTACGTGTGCAATGTGTGATATTCAATAGGATATGTATACCCCAACAAGGTTCACAAAGAGAAATGTTTAAATGTTCAATGCGAAACGTGATTGAAGGATGTGAGTTTTTGAAGTGGTGAGCGCGCATCGGCAAATATGGTCGATTAAGTAAATTCTCGTTTTTCACCATAATCATTCTTTTCTCTTTTTTTTCTATTGACGATTGTCTGTTTATTTTCGGATACATTTTTCCCATCAGCCATTGCGAGATTGAGGAGTGAAGGTGCGGCCAAATCATAAGCGTTAAAAAAAACGGTTTTATATCAGGATAGACTTTATTAGCACCTTCTAAATGAACTGTAATTTTATTGAGTAGGTAGTGGGTCTTTTTTTGTCGCTTCTTGATGCATAGAATACGTCAAATTAATCTTATTGTCACGCAAATTGAAGATGCAAGCTAAATATAGCTGATTCCCGCAACATCATTGTGATTACATTTAGTGCAACAAATAAAGTACTGATTTATTTTTGAATTGAGATGGTAAAGTCGTGACGTAAGA
This sequence comes from Daphnia pulicaria, assembly GCF_021234035.1. Classification (NCBI taxonomy): domain Eukaryota; kingdom Metazoa; phylum Arthropoda; class Branchiopoda; order Diplostraca; family Daphniidae; genus Daphnia; species Daphnia pulicaria. The sequence continues at coordinate 9,458,354 of NC_060914.1, forward strand.
AAACCGCAATAAACTCAATAAACTAACGCATTATAGCGTAAAGTAATTTTTTTAGAGCGTGCTTGGACAAGCAGCGTGGTAGGCTACATTATTGTTCTTTACAAATCAACTTAAAATTCTCAATAGCAACAGTAGGATCCGCCCGGATCCGTCATATCAGAACACAGCGACTACTTTTAGATGATCTTTAACTAATTAACTAATTGCTCATATTGTGAAACATAATGTTTTCCGTATATTCGATGTGGTGCTTTTCTGGAAGTATTGAATTTGCTGGCCTTTTCTAAATGAATAGCCATATAATGGAGTAACGAGCCTTTCTTCAAGTTGGCAGCATTTGCGAATTCAGTTAGTTAAAGCAGATACTTACATACTGAGAAATTTCAAAAAGAATATTCAAATTTACTCCCAGTTATAAGTAATACTGAAATGGTTGAGAGGTGTTAATAAGGGCAGATCACGTTCGTGAACGAATAGACGCGTACGAGTGGATGTCTAATATTTCAACACTTCGTGCTAGACGAAACAATGTTCACATAGAAAAATCGGGAAATGTTTCACGCTGCAGCTTCAGAAATAATTGTTCACCCTTTAAAATTGCTTTTTGTATTTGCCGTATTGACGAACTTTAGTGCGTTATGTTAAACGCGTGTGTACTGCGGGATAGTACAGCGTCAAAAAAGAGGAAGACGTTATAAATGGTTAATGTTGATTTAAATAAAAGTTTTATTGGTTCTGTCGATCACGAGCTTGAACCAACGCAGCGTTCGTCACACTGGGAAGTGGTGGTTTACAAAACTTAGCTGCAATTTCTAGATGTGACACGGGTTATAATGCTACTCTATTGTGAGAGAATTTTTAAATACATTTGCCTACTGATGTGGATTATTCTTACAATTAATTTACTCTTTACTTCATGGTGTCTACACACTTTTACCTATAAATATCGCTTCTGTGTTTTTCTTGATATCAGAATTTATTTAAGAGGAACACGATGTGTTATCACAAACAGTTTGTAGGACACCATGCTGTATGACATAATTATGAATCGATAAACAAAAACATTATAATACGTTCTATGTCTCATGAAGAGATGGTGGAATTGCGAGATCGCTGTAATGCCTAACTTAGAAACGACTTAGAGTAAAGTAATCAGAACTAACACACATGCACGCCACGGACGGTATAGCAACGTTCATTTTGAAAAGAAACAAAACTTCGATGCAAAACCTTAGGTATTATGCACCTAAGGTGTTACGCGTTGAGAAAATTGTTTGTCCTTTACTTTCTTGTTAGTGGCGAGTGCCAAACTATTTTCCAGAGAGTGCATCGCGCCAACGTAAACAGCTAGAGATATAAACTATATATTTAATCAGAAAATTGTTTTTGTTAGACTATTTAAAGATACGGAGAAACTGATCAAACTTGACAAAATAGCACGCGAATAATGACTTAGAAAGAGTATTTATTTATTTCCCAAGCGAATAATCAATTTGATTTCATTACGAGCTTTACGTAATACCTGCCAGTCTCAGACAATCAGATTCTTCCGTACTTGCCCACGAATGTGTAGACAAACGATAGATTTTTAGCACAATCATCTATAGGTTACCGTTTTTTCAATAATGTTAAAATACAAATAAGGAATTTTAGATTCAGATTGGTAAGACTAGTGAGCAATCTCTCGAATATATCCATGGTAAATGACCACTTGAGCACTGTGGCGTGTAGATACATGTGTAACAGGCAGTCCAAGTTAGTTTTATTCGTGGTAGTAGTTTAGGGACCCGACGTGAAAAAGGAGTAATGGTTATACCAAGATCAATAAACAGCACAAAGACAGTTTATATAACAAGCCGTCATGCATTATATGGACTCAAAACCCAAGAAAACATTAAATCAGCGTATAGCAATCTCCTCTCTCTCCTCTCCATTGGGTATAGAGAAAAAGTTTGAACTGTAAATAAATATAAAAAAAGGAACAATGGACGTATGCAATTAGCGCCGCTCTAGACCTGCACATCGAGATTTTTCAATCGCTGCTCTTTTAAAAAATTGGTTATTATTTGAGGGAAGAATTAATGTTGTATAACCACTAGTCTGTGTGTGTGTATACGGACAATACTAAACGCCAAACTACTACGCCAGTGGGGAGGAAGTGAGGAGGAAATAAAAAAAAAGGATACGGGAGAAACAGAAAAGCATCAGAAAAGAGTTCAGGAAGGGAAGTATTAAAGGGCGAAACCTTGGTTGGATGAAGCTGTATCCAATTATTTAGATTACTAATTACAAGCTTGATCTATCACACCGTTTTCTATTGCAACATATAGATTTATAAATATTATTTACGCTACTTTCAGACATGAAACAGATTTTTAAATGAGATCGATTACTATCGTACTATCAACTGCGATTACTCATAAAAATGAATTTCTTTATGTTTAAAGTTACGCGGTTTCACATTCGCATCTTATTCATTGTGGTCGGGGCAGATATTCTAGAGATATTTTTAATTCGGTTAATCTGTCGTTGGCCTACAAAGAAAAAAATATGAATGTGAATGAGATTTTCAACTTAATTGAAAGTAAAGCAAATTATTTATATTCCTATGTGCTTGCAACGGAAATTGAGAAGACACTGAACTCAAGAACGTCGTAACTAACAAAATAACTAAACACGTAACCCGTGAATAATTTTTTTCAGGGAGCGACGAACATTTTAGTAATGTTCGTTACGAAACAACCTAAAATTTTCAACAGGGAACATGGCAGCATTCAATAATTTTTTTTTTTTTTTCCATTTGAGTAGTTGCCCATACTAGAAGGCCGTAAAATGTTTCCCTGATTATTCTTCGCTGTGTCGCTACCCTTACCTTCTATCAATAAAGACTTTGTTTTGTCATTTTCTAATGAAGGACTATGTTGATTGAATAAAGAGCTTTTATTGCCGCATTCTTATGTGTAAGCCTATGTTAGAGTTTTCTAGTTTATACATTAATTAGAAGATGCATAATTGATTTAACATATATTCATATCACCGATACACTTTCATTTCATATTCCTATTTAATGTTATTTGATTTAATTCATTTCAACTGCTTGCGACTTGAGGCAAGATCGATGCCATTTCTGATCAAATGGACCATCTATTGCTTCTCAGAGCTCCGGCTAAACTGCTCATGCCGAAGTTCATCAAGAGCAAGTCATCGTTAAGTTATAAAGAAATATAAAAGATATTTATGTATAATTGTGAATTTACAACCAAATTGTCAAGGCATGTTAATTGAATCGGATGGAGTTTTCTGAATTTTTACTTTCTCACGCGTTAATGGAGGATAGTTCACCACGTCGTGTTTGGCTAAACAATGTTCACAAAGAAAATTTTTAAATATTAATTGCGAAACGTTTGCGCTTGCAACTTGGCTTGCAAATTCGGAAAATATGGCCATTTTTGAGTAAATCCTCGCTTTCTAGCAAAAATGCTCTTCGGTGTTCTTTGCGTACGCCTGTGTATTGTTGGTGTGTACATCCTACTGCAGGATGGTACCGTTAATTTGAAAAAGTAAAAGAGCTGAACTAATATTGATTAAAACAAATAAGGAATGATTTGTTTTAATTACGAGCTTTATTCATCGCACCATACGCTGTTAAGGAATGCAACACAAAATTTTTCAATGCAAATTAGCTATCAATTTTTGCATTTCTGTTGTAGGTTATCAAACTTTGAATTCCTATAGAAATTGATAACAATTTTGTGTCAAGAATATTGCTGAATGCGCATGAGTTACTTTAAAATAATGAGATCATGATCTAGAACATCTAATTAAATGGTTACGTGAAATTTTCTAAGATGGTATGGGCCGAGAAATGAATGTCCTCTTAGTTCATCTTGACAGATAGAGGTCATAGTAAAATTAACTCCCAATATTATTGAGAAGGACAATTAACCTTTATTCTGTTAAGTTAAAGATACGGAAATTTGCAATATCACACAGACTTGCAGCTCACGATAGAAATTCATGACATTTTAGACAAAATAGCACGTTCATAACTTATGACGAGTGTTTAATTGTTTATATCCCTAGCGAATAATCATTTTTTAAAAACCAACTTTACGTATCTGAGGCAATCAGATTCTTCCGTACTTTTCCACGAAAATTTCGACAAAATAGAGGTTCTAAACACAATCAATTTGTTACCGTTACCATGAAAAATGTAATATTGGTGCCATTTATCACGAGCTTGATCCATTGCATTATAAGTTTTTCTGTGGTGTACATGTTCCCTAACTTGAACGGCAATTGTTTAATGTTTCACGATTTTTAGGACTACCCTGTTGTTATGGTTTTTTTAGAATACACTAACTTATAAAAACAGATTTTTATTAATTCTAATAGAACGAACTGTAACTGTAACGGCGTCTGACAGCACTTTCATGCAATCAGAGTTCATTTCTTTTACGGAGTACTGTGGACATACACGTGGATGAAATGAAATACTCACAATACGGATTAGGTATAGACAACCGTTCAATATGGAATATAGCGTCGTCTGCTATAAGACACATATCGTATATTTTAGCTCTCATCTACAGTAAAAATTTCAAATAAAAAAGTGATACCTGTATAGTGAGCTTAGGCTCAAATAAGAGATAAATTCCTAGTGCATCGATTGTGTGACTCTTTGGATACTTTCTGCCAACGTAATAATAATCTTCCCAACTGAAGGCCTACTCTGACAGACCCACTCATATTCTGCCTCAGGCAGAATTCATTGTTGTGGGTAAGCCAGAGAATACCTTGCTAGTCTACCTGGAACGTCCCCGTTAACTGGCATGCCAGACGACGAGGGAATGGATCTGGAAGGGACAGCAGGGGAGGTTAACGGTGGGGGGAAAAAATGCATGCACAGGAACTGTCAGAAGAAACTCACACAATTAGGCCCAGGTAACTACAAGTACTGCTCAATACAGTGCAAAAACATTTGCTCTCTTTTGCGATCAAGGGACAGATCAAACAGTAGCACTTCACAAAAGAGACAACGAACAGAAAGCGAAAGAGATTTTAGCAAAATGGCTCCAGAAGACTTTATTAGCATCATCCAAGAACTAGAAGCAGAAAATGTTGATCTAGCAGAAAAGTACAACAAGCTACAAACTGAAATGGACAAAATCCACATCCAAATCGGCAAAGGTACTCTTGATTGGATTTTTAAGAAAGACGAAACAGGGCAACAAGACAGCAAGACTCCGTTTGGGGCATCGAAACCAGCATCCTTCGCTGGAGCGGCCAAATCAGTAACGTTAATAGCTAAGCTGGACCCGGAATTAGATACCACCAATCTGGATGGTAAGTCAATGGATCAGTTTTTTAAAAGCAACGAACAATGGCCGACACTCCAACACTTCTCAAAGAGGAACAACCAAGCCCGCCTAGTTTTCAACAATGCAGCAGATGCCAAGAAGGCAGAACAGATCATAAAAGAAGACCCTAAACTAACCGGGACGGTAAAATCAATCGCAGAACAGAAATTTAATTACCCGGTTGTTGCCTTTGCCACCGGAACAAATGATTTAGAGGAACTTCAAACTGAAATTCCCTTCGGTTCCCGATACCTATATCGTCCATCAAAACCTTGATAGGAAAGATCATGCCTATGGAGCCATAATCCTAACTAAGCGAACGATTATGGTGGAAACAGTCCCAAACCCGGTAAGCAATGAATGCATAGGTATTAAAATAAATGTTGATGAGCCAATCTTTATCTTTTCAATCTACTGCAGGCCATCAAATAGCAAATTGGACGCAGTAATGAACATTTTTAATAATCCTAATTTTAATCATTTCAAAACAACAATAATAGGTATGGATGCCAATGCAAGAAATAAGCTCTGGGGAAGTAGTCGCACAGACAAGAAGGGAGTAGAACTTGAACACCTCATTATTAAAAATAACTTGAATATTGCTAACGTCCCAAATTCCAAACTAGAATATATTCCCTTAAAAATTTCTAAAGTGGATGTCACACTTTATGGAGACAAGGTAAAAATTTCGGGGTGGAAATTCTTGAACACTGTAACCCTCTCCGACCACCCATACATACACTTTGAACTTATGGTTGGCCGACCAAACCGACAATCAAAAGAACCAAAGGTACCAAAATTGAGCAACATAGATAAAAGTAAATTAAGATCAACATTGGATAGTGAGCTGTGTAATCTAAATGTAAATTGGGATGGTTTGCAAAGCGAAGCAGACCTAGATGGCATCGTTAATAATATAACTTCAATTATAGGTAATAGTGCAATTAAATCGGAACTGCCAAGAAACAAACAGAGCAAAAGCGAACTAGATTTTTGGACACCGGAACTGGATAAACTGAAGGCGGAGATGCGCACTGCAACGGCCAAGTATGAAAAATTTCTCAAAGCCAATAACATCAAGGAGAGGAAACGTACCAGTAAAGAGTGTTCACCGCAAGAAACAAATTTCCGCTCAGCCAAACGGAGGTATCAAAAAGTGCTAAGAAAAAGCAAAGGAAAAGCGTTCGAGAACTTTTGCACTATAAACATGAATAAGGACTTATTTAAGAGCCTAAGAATCTTGTCCAATAGCCAGAACACCAGCCAAGTGCCCACGGAACTTGTTGTGGATGGAAGGTCTATGACGGAAGAAGAAGAGATAATCAAAGAGCTAGGTAACAGCTTTTTTCCTGCCCCAAAACCAATTGGCCCAGAGCAGGAAGAAATTATCAACACGTATGCAAACTACAAGAAAGCAAGCGCAAATGAAGTACAACCAACCATTACAAGTGAAGAAGTAGAAGCAGCAGTCTTCGCACTAAACGCAAGCTCGTCTCCGGGCACAGATGGGATCTCAATCTCAATTATACAAGAGGTATATTCATTACTAGCTGATACCCTCCGGATCTTATACAATAAGTGCTTAGACCTCAAATACTATCCTAAGCAATGGAAGGACGCGAAGGTAACTATACTTAAAAAACCCAATAAAGAGTCATATAAAAATGTTAAAAGCTTCCGACCTATTAGTGTTCTGAATTCCCTTGGTAAAATATTTGAGAAAATTATTTACAATAGGCTAACATGGATGTCGGTGACAGAGAAATGGTTTGGAGAGAGTCAGCATGGATTTCGACAAGGAAGGTCAACAGTGAGTGCCATGCATTCTCTGGTAAGCACAATCGAAACAAACCGTGAAAGCAGAGGTTACACAGCAGCGGTTTTTCTGGACATAAGCGGGGCGTTTGATGGGGCTTGGCCGGCAGCGATACTGGCAGCACTGACCAAAAGGAAGTGCCCACTCTATCTCATTGACATAATCGCAAGCCTGCTCAAGGATCGGACCGCGATAATCAAAACAAATCAGGGACTTTACAAATGCTCAATACAAATAGGGTGCCCACAGGGCGGAGTCCTATCTCCATTCTTGTGGATCATCCTGGCGGAAGAGCTCATAAGTATGTCGTATCCTTTCCCCTATAAAATAATTGGCTATGCGGACGATATTGCTATCGTCTGCTGGCACAAAGTTATTGATATTGCCATAAGCAATTTACAGCTAATAGCTAACGACACAGTGGCAAAATGTGATCGCTATCTATTAGATATAAACGCACTCAAAACAATTCTCATGATTTTCTCAAACAAAAGAACAATAGAGCCATGTAACTTTAAAATCAAAGAAAACATTATCTCACCCTCTGCGACTTCCAAGTTTGTCGGTTTCGAATTAGATACCAAACTCAGTTGGAAGTCACATATTGAGGAAAAATGTCGGGCAACCCAAAGACAAATCCACATTCTGAGGAGATGTTTAAGGCGCACCTGGGGTTTAGACACAAAAAAAACTGGTCACTCTCTACAAAACTATTATTGTACCCAAACTCCTTTATGGATGCTCAGTGTGGTGTCGTGTTATTCTAATCAAATCATACAAGACCAAATTGCAAACTGTTCAAAGATCGATGCTCAAATGCATCACACGATCGCTAAAAAATGTGCCCTTAAATTCCCTTCTAATTATTTCAAATTTCTTACCTATCGAGCTAAAAATCCTTGAATTTTCTGTCAATTATTATCTTTCTCATAAACATGTCGAATTTTCTCCCTCCTCTGCCGCAACTATTGGTGCGGTACTGCATAAACAAAAACTCGATCAAACAATGGACAGCACGCGAAAATTCCACTCGCGAAGTCACCCACCATGGGAGCTGAGCAAACTGAACTACAGATCAGAAGATGAATCTACACTTCCACCAGAAGAAAACGGCCTGGCCATCTACACTAAAAGCCACAAATCTACAGCAGGAGTCGGACTTGGGATTGTCTGTTGTGCATCAAAGGTAGTCGTCCAAACCGCACAAGAGAAGTTAGCTGCAAACACAACTGAAAACCAGGCGGAAATCCTAGGCCTGCTAGCTGCACTACAATATGCTGTTGCAAATAAGAGCAACTATACTAGCTGCAATATTTTTTGCAAATCTGTCCCTGCCCTCAAGGACTGCACTAAAAATGAAAAACTGAACGAAGCAGCAATCACCTGTAGAAAGCTATGCTACGACAATCGGGACCACATTCATCTCAATCTAGTCGCTAAAGAAGCAGAAGGTATTGACCTCGCAAAAGAAGCAGCAAAAGCTGTCCTCAATCTTGGCTCTCAAGTAACTAAAGATCAACCCTGGTCAATAGAACTTCTCAAAGATAAGATCAAGACGGAAATTCAAAAGCTGTGGAGTGACGAATGGGCCGGCAGCAAAACAGGAACACACACAAGAAGATTTTTCCCGCGACCATCGGACGCCAGCTGCCTAAATGGAAGCTACATACATCAGGAAATAACCCAAGTCCTAACGGGGCATTGCAGACTTAATCACCATCTCCATCTCATCAAAACAATCTCATCACCGCAGTGTGAGTGCGGCCATGGCGACGAAACAGTAGAACATTTTCTGTTCCACTGTGCACGATACGCAAGTCAAAGATCACACCTCATCCAGGCGTGCTCAAGCAGCAAAAAAACGTTTCCACCATCGCTAGAGGACATCCCAAAGTTCCGGCACATATGGAAAGAGTTTAAAGACTTCATCCTGAAGACCGAAAGGTTAAAATAAAAATATGTAGTACCGCCCAAAGTCTCAGATCGCAACAAACATAAAGCCCATCACAAATCTTAACTTCTCTCTCTTCGCAACATTCTTAACTTCTCAGCTCGCAACAAACATAAAGCCCACCACGAATATTAGTCTTACCCATCACTAGCGAATCAAACAAATGCCCTCCAAGCCATTGCCTTTTCCAGCTCGTCTGCTCTCGTTCTGCCCTCGCTCTCTTCCTTCTCTCTTCTCCGTCTTCATGCCGGTCTTACCTTCTCCCTGTCACTCGTCAATGCGCAAAACCTATACGATATCTCTTAAATGATTTCTTGCTCCTTCTTTGTGACTTCAAAACCTCTGTACCAACGTGCTGTTTTATTCTGCTCCCGTATAGTTTTAAACTGATTGTATAGCTTTGTAATAATTTTATATGTTAATCACAACGACACATGAGCACTGTAACTGTATGGTCTGAGCTAAGGCAACACTCAAAACTGAGTAGGCCTTTCAATAAAAAAAAAAAAAAAAAAAAAAAAAAAAACCGTTCAATATACATGAATGAAAACCTTAAATTATAAAATTGTGAGTCCAATTTAATGCTTAACTTCTAAACAACTCAGTGAATAATGATTAAATTAACACATTATAGTACGTCACGTACGGTGCAGCAACGTTCATTTTGAAAAGAAATTCGAAGGATTACCTTAGGTATTGTTGACCTAAGTTGTTATGCATTAGGATTTTAATTTTTATATTTCCTTGTTAGTAGCGAAGGTTAAATTATATCCCCGATGGTACGTAACACCGTGCTCATGTCATCTAATGAGATTTAACAATATCTAGTCGGACAATTAGTCTTGCTTAGACTAGCTAAAGATCCGGAAACTTGGGATATTGTACTGACTAGCTTCTGACACGATTACTATATTTACTGATTAAATTGGACAGACGAAGAACGCGCATAGTTTTGCCGAATATTTATTTCCCAAGCGAATATTTACATTTTTCAAATAACGAGCTTTATACATATCGCCTTTTGGCAGTTTAGACAGTCAAATTTTCGGGAATTTTTCCACGAATATTGAGACGAAAGAGAGATTCTAGAAACATACATTTGCTACTATTTATTCATTATTACTTAACCTTTATTCAGGAATATTTTTAAAAGGACTTCGTATTTGGCAGCTGCTAGAATGTTAGAATCTCGTTATATAACGTCATAATGTGTAATCGCAACATGTTTGCGACATGCTGCGGTTACACTTATGATATGATACTGAGAATCCATATTTTAACATAGCTGTCCATTTCCACAAACTTGAATTAAACAGAAATCATTAACGTAGCATTCCTACTTTCAACATACGAAGGTAAAACTCTTTACTGAAAACCAAAATAATATATACGATCCTTCTTACATACGTAACTTGGCTTCACTTATTCAAGTCCAGTAATTTTACCGCAATAATGCTCTCAGTGAATATATGATAATATCGATCTACTAATGTGAAAAATACAAAACATATCCCGTGTTCATGAAAAAGAAAATTGATTGAAGGCAATTTATTCCCGCATATTGATATTATGCCTTCAGGGTAAATGTTGAAAAGAGACTTGTGCTCTGCCAACGTACATGTACGTATAGTCTGCGTTACCATTAAAAAAAGAAAAGGAAAAGGAAAGAAAAATTCGCTGAAATGAACGAACGAAATCGGCTCGAGCGCAAAACATTTCTCACGCGCGCCAGACAGACAGCCAGACACGCGAATAAAATGGAAGAGTAAAATATCAAATAGATCGTTGGCTCTCTCTCACTCGCACTACCCACAATTCCATCTATATAGGAGCCGAGGGGCGTAGTCCCTGGGCGCGCATGTGATATGGTGTGCCATTCCAAAATCAAACGCCCGACAGCTCAGCTCCAGCAAAACTGGGCGTTTATATCACGTGGAAAATGACCACTTGAGCTGAGCAGTGGCTCTCGTACTCACGTCCAGCACCCCCAACACCGCGCTCGCCATTGTACATCACAGCTGGCCAAAAGTTAAAAAGAAAAAAAGAGGTCAAAAAGACTTTTTCCTGTCGTATAATAAACTTTTTTGTTGTACACGTATAAAAGGTGCGGACGGGAAAAAGAAAAAAAAGGGGGGGGAACAGCAGCAGGACGTTGAAATAAATGAGTTTTGATTCATCACGCCGTGTGTACTGCTGCTGCTGCTGTTGGCGGTGGTGTAATATAAATCCGATCGATTTCCGGTCAACAAAACACGTCATAACAACAACAACACACTTTTAGAGCTCTTTTGCAACGAGCGCGGGAAATATAAAAACAAAAAACGACAACGTCCATGGTAGAAAAAAGAAAATGAAATAATAAATCCCGCCGGTGATTTTTCATCAATTTCGCCACCGACATGTCCGTGTCATATACATTATACACATCGGTGCGGGGGGTATATAGGTAATACAGTATATACATCTATTTCATGTCGTACACAAACGTTAATAAAACTTTAGACGTCTAGCCACGCCCCAAATCTTATATTATATCTCTAAATAGACTTTGTTTTCGGTTATTTGATCGGAGCCTAGTATATCTAGATGCGCCAACAGCATATCATAAAAAGACACACGACGCTCTCCAGTGTGTACGTGTGTGTGTGTGTGTGCATAGATTTGCCCGAAATTACACGAATGTTGGTAGAGCCCAATTGAGACTGACGACCCGGCAATAACTCGACGCCGTCACGCTATATAGTGCACATACTACATGTATATACTGTGTGCTGTACACACATAGAACATTTGAGAGAGCGATGGCATCGCGTGGGCAGGGCCGGCTCATCACATCATTCACGAGCCACTGTCGACTCATCGACGTTGTTGCTATTATATTCTCCTTTGATGAATTTGATACGTAATATACCGAATGATTATTACACACAGCTATATAGAACCGGAACATTTGACGGACGGGATATTATTATTATACCCAGTAGCTACAGTATATATGTGGGTGTGTGTGTACTTACTTGACTTTACCTTGACAAATGATTAGACGCAGATGGAGTCTCGGTACCTAGTCAGCGCAAAAGTTTTCCTAGAAAAAATAAAGGGGGAAATAAAATTGTCGAAATTTCTCGTCAAACTAACAACTCGGTGTTGACATAGATAGCGGACCGTTGGCCCACGTCTCACGCCGATACTTTTTCGGGGTAAAATAAAATGATATTTTCTTATTTTGGTTTTTCTTCCCAGCGGCGCGGCTTTGGCGGCGGCGTTGTCGTCGTTTTCTGGGAAACACGTCATCGATCCGTCCGAACAATCAAGTGTATTATAGCTTAGATATATACGTTTGTACCATTATATATGTACAGTTTCGTTTGATATCTCACAAAGCCGGAAATATATAGACTCTCCGGCTTAGAAGTTTATTTCCCCCCATCATCGTGAAAAGTGGGTATACGACAGAAAATGAAAAAACTGTTCACCGCAGGAAAAAACGAAAATTTCACATCCATCGACCGAGTGATGGTCTCTTAGACGCAGAATAAATACAACGATATTATTTGATATTATATACCCTTTGCGGTGGAAAATAAAATAAAATAAGAGAATGTTGTACATGTAGAATTGTAGATATATACCGGGAATTTTGACGGTCGACTAACGCCAGACATCGTTCACCCAATAGTTACATCATTAGGTCCAACAAAGGCAGACATTATAGACGCGGTGAGTAATCTATCGTTCAATTGTGTTTTGGGGTAATTCCAGACATTTTAGTCTTTTTTCAATCGATCAGCCCGCAGCAGGAGTCGTCGTCGTCGTCGCATGGGAAATGTAATAAATATTAAAAAAAAAAAAAAAACAGGGAAAGAATATAACGACACAGCACAAATTTGGTCAGTGAAAATGGGAAAGGAAACGATCGGTCTGCGGGGTGAGTGGGAGTTGGGTGGGGGGGAGGAATGATTAACATGAAGATTGATAACACGTGGAAAACAACAAAACAAAAAACTGTCTCTTATCCGTCTCCGGTTTGGACTTCTTCTTCCGACATTTTTTAAAATAAAATAACAATTATTCAATATATTAAGCCTATCAAAAAATCATTTCTCGGATTTCTTCATTCTCACGGAAAAGGGAATGACACCAGGAAACAAAAAATCAGCAGACGTCGTATAACAACAGCATTTTTTGACGTTTAGTTGACAGGGCCATCTGGAAATATATATAATATCATATCATAGCAATTAAAATTTAGAAAATCTGAGATAATTATTTCATCACCTATATTTTTGTGAGAGATATGTGTGACGGGCGACTTCCTTCTATAACGCCACTGTCAACTCGCTCTGTGTCGACGTCATAATTTCCATAGAGGAAATAAAATAAAAAACTCAACTCAACTAAAAAAAAAAGAAGGAAACGGACAGTGTTGGAGGGGCGGAGACAGGTTCAGCCGGGCGTCAACAACTCCACATACTTTCCAGTTATTCTTTTCTAAACTATATTATAGCCTATGTATACGGCACCTTACAGGCTACCGTGTGTGTGTGAGACAAGTCGAAGAAGAAGGACAGGTGTCAGCATGTTATACTTCCCTTTTTCTTTTAAATAAAAACAGCAGAGGGGGATAGGCCGACAGGTTTTTTTCGGAAATATAAAAGTGACGACTTGATGTTGTTTTGGAAAAAAAGGGCTGGCGCACACATACATACAGACACGCACAATATAGTCCCTAAGAGGGGGGTTATGGACTTATGGTGAATGTGTATGTCTATTATAGAGTCTCCCGTGTTCGACCCCACCCCTTTTATCACGCCAGAACGAGCAGCATTGCTGGCCTCTTGCGTACATATAGCTCCTATATAGTCAAAGATTATATAGAACTGAGGGCTCTTTATTATTTGTTTAAAAGCTAGCTTTTTAAAGAAGCTTTTCTCACATTTTTGAACTTTTCAAAGAGAAAAAGGGCTATTGGATTAGAGTTGACGTGATACAGACGGTTGTAGAGATGCGCACGCCATAAGAAGGCGCCGTTGTCGATTTTCTTATTTTTTTTTTTTTTTTTTTTGAAAATCGGAGAAGTTTTGTTCCGTCAAAGATTTGATTTAGATTTTTCAAAGGGACGAAAAGTGTCGTTACGTTAAGCAGGCTTAGACTAATTAGGTTATAATATCAAGTAAAACGGATAGAAATTTTTTTTCTGTGTTTAAGGAGACTATGTATGGTCGCGTGAGCTAGTGGAATTTTGTTGCATTTTTGGCGAGAAGGAGAAAGTCCGTTTTTGTTTGATTTCCTTCGTGCCAAAATTCACGCACGACGTGAGCGTCTTTAAATCGGGTTCGCTTCAAATCGTCTAGGTGGCGCTGGTTTGAAGTGGCGACGAAACTGAAACAAAACGAAATTTCTCGAATTTTATAATTGCCAATCAGAAAAGTCAATGATCGGATTTCAAGATTGGAAAAATGCAGAACCATCGTCGGATTTAATTATATTAGCCAATCCCATGCGTTTATTGTGAACTGATATTGACAGGTGATTGGCCACTCTCTCGAATATTCGAATGCTGATGGGTTGCACCATGACACAGCACCGGAGCTCCGCCAGCGGTTATTCCAAGAAGAACGGACGTTTCTCCATATTTGTTCTTTTAGAAGTCGTGCTGCATTTCATTTGCGCAACATTTATTATACACTCTGTCCGGAGACCGCAGCAAAATAGTTGACGTAGTGTAGGTTTTATCAAGTTCCGTGTTTTCAATTCGGCCTTGTCTATAATTTTTGGAAACATCTGTCGTCGAATTCTTCGTGGAAAAGATTTCGCCTGGTTCAGCACCTCGGCTGTTTTGCCACTTACTTTTTCTATATATTCCTCCATTGTTTTAAACTAACAAATCGTGTCCGCGTTTGGTTAAGTGCGCCGATTTTATTGCGTCGATGAATATAATAGGAGAATCGATCAAAGGACTATTCCTGATTGGGCGGAAGACATTTTGCGGCCAATCCAATTGCAAGCCTCCTCAAATTTTTCATTCAGTTTAAAGGCGACTATAATTTAATTTGATTTAATCTATTGAATTATACAATGAAATGACCAACAATAATTCGACAAGGGAATATTTGATCGGCTGTTTGGTCAGCATAAATAATTGCTTCGTCCTTTTTTTCTCCACGTTTTTCTCCAGCATGACTCCATCGCTCCTGAAACATGTAAATGATACGACAGGTGGCGCTGGTTTGAAGTGACGTCCGCGCTAAAAATAAATTTAATTTTTAATAATAAAATAACAATTTAAATTTTCAATGTCTGTTAACCACTGTTAACCACTGTTATAGAAAAACAAAATTAATCGCCCATTATCAAAGTTGTAAAAGTACAATTAATTGTCGCGACAACATGAATTCAATCAGCAAAAGGCACTTATAAAGATCGTTACAACAAAGCGTTAGGCCGTTATAATACCTATTGACTTTTGGGAGGCCATTCAACCGGCAACATCTTTTCAAAGAAAAAACGATGTCAATGATTTTATTATTTCTGGAAACGGTATAACCAGGTGATACACATTTCTAGGTCGCTCCAGAACGGACACCATTAACACATCTTTAAAAAAAAATAGAAAACCACCCTCTTACGTAACAAAAAGCCCCTAAAGACACAATTTAATTTACTCAAAAATTGAAACATTTCGGTTGAGGATTTTTGTCGAGTCCTTATTTTTCCTACCCAGTAACAGATTGTCAGTTCTTCTAAGGCTTTTTTGCGCTATGTAATCATCGGTGAATATTAAATGTTCAAAAAAAAAACTCCCGCGGGAAAGTTAAAAGGCGGACAAGTCTCAAAAAGAACAAACAGAAATAAATATTTTTTAAAAAGGGGGTTGAATGAGAATAAATACATCCAACAGAAGAAGAAGAAGGAACCGCAGCGCACATGCAGCAGACGAGAAGAGTCTCGCCCCCTCGAACAAACGATAATCTCGACAGCAAACGATTTCTAACATTTTTTTTTTCTCCTTTTTCTTTTGACTCTCGGTCGTTGTTTTTGTATCGTTACAAACAGTTTCGTGAATGCCATTTTTTTTCTTCTTCCTTTTAAATATGTGTGTGTATTTTTTTTCTCTTTGAAACAAAAATAAAAAATTGAAAAAAAAAATAACTTGAAAGAAAACAAAAAGGGGAGGAACTCGACGAAAAGAAGCCGCAAGAGAAAACGATGGAGCCGCGCACCATTTGGAAGTTACAGCAGTCGAGACTTTTCATATTTCTAAATATGCGCGGCGCTCATCATTGTGTGTGTACGTACATATATATAAAACAGCTGTATAGACACACCCACACGCGGAAGCTCAAATATTACATGTCGTGAAAAAAAATTCTATACACTCCGCCCATTTTTCTTTTTTCTAAAATTGACGATTTGACCAGATGATGACGTCTGTATAAAACCCATCGATAAATAAAAATGTTTTCGCTCGATATTTTATTTCCCCTTTTTTTTTTTTTTTTTTTTTTTTATTATTTTGGTTGCGGTTCACTGAACCGGTTGTTGTTGCTGTTGTGTTTGCTTGAGAAATACAACCGGAAAAGGAGACTCTGCTGTCCGGTTAGATTATAATAGAAAGAAAATGAATATATAAGCGACCGCCCAAGAGAGAGAAATAGAGAGAAAACGCGGTGGTGTGGTGGGAGAGGTTGGACCCTTAGTGTATATATTACTTATAAGTTAATATCTCTTTCAATATACATTATAATCATGGCCTCTATTTTTTTGTTTTTTTGTTTCCAGCAAAACTGGGCTGGCGGCTGGCCGTCCTTTTTTAACGGCGGCGCTGTGTGTGTAGCAGTTGCGTTGTGTTTTCCGACGCCACTTATTGACATTGACTACCTTCTTAATAATAGGTGGAAACGTGTAATGTGTATCTAGTCGGTAGTTGCGTCGTCCTTTTGAACGATCATTTAGAAACGGGATGGAAGGAAGGAAAACAAAAATACACTATACGGACGGGTGGGCTTATTTTCTTTCGTGGGGGGGATATATGCCCGTCATTAGCGGACGATTTGACTGCGGAAGTGGCAGGTAACAAAAAGAAAATGCTGTCAGCTAGAGAGAGAGAGAGAGTCAAGTGAGTGAGAGAGAAAGCGCGATGGGATGGTGTAATAATCATAATAATATATTTAACAAGAACAGACGTATCTATACTCAAATATATGGCGGTATTATATATAGAGAGAGATATATATTTAATAATGGCGGGCCTGTATAATAACAACATGGCACTCAGTTCCAACTTATATGTATAATGCCGAGGGGAAAAAAATTTGGGGCTTTTTTTTCTTTCATTTTTTATTCGATCGTCAAAAAATTCTTAAAGACAACGTGTGTGTTGTGTAGATAGTCATTATTATTCAGATATTTTTTTTCCATCATCGCGACGTCCGTCGTCGTCGTATATAATGTGTGGAAGTTATTTGGTTTGTGTGTGAACCGGTCTCGTCTCTATTATACACGTTTCTGTTTTTATTAGTTTTTAAAAAATGAATGTTTTCTATTTATTTTTTGGAAAATGTATTCAATTTTGAGCTATCAGTTGTAGTGTACGGAACAGCCCGAGGCTGTCATATATTATAAACTAAAAATATTTTATTAAAATATTTTATTAAAATATTTTTTTTTTGTCTGTGTTAAAAAAAATTAAGGAAATTCATTTAAAACAAAAAAACCTGAAATATTAGATTGAAATGATTTAATTTGATTAAAATAAAATAATGAAAATAATTGTTTATAAAATGGGTTAAAAAAATTAGTTTAGAAAACAAAAGAGAAATGGGCCAGATGAGCTCAAATAGACACGATTTGTCGAATAGAGTGGCACCATTTTCTCTCGTTCTGTCGTTTCAATTGGAATGACTCAAATAAAAACCACTCGGATTGTAATATGTTCCCTGATGTTCCCCAATCATCGGGGAAGTGACTCACGTCGGTACCTCAGCAACCGCATCAATCGCCCCACAATATAATAAAAAGCGTAACAACGTCATCGCGCAGTTTACCTCGTCTAGTTCCATTTCGACTGCTGCTGTCAAAAAAAACATTGTGTGTCTTGTTTGAATGGCGAAGAAAAGAATATACACACAACCGAAAACCGCTACACATATAGCTGCTGGATATATGTATATTAGAGAAAGAGAATGAGAAATAGACGTGGAAAGAGCGCAATGGCCCCGGTGTCTACCGTTTTCAACCCGGACCATAATATAACGACATGAACAAAATAACCGCCATTGCTGCAGCGCTCAACGTTGTGTAGTTGTACATTTCGATGGAAAATCCCCAGCAAAGACCTCCAAAAGTATTTTATGGCATATAAGAGAGAACTCAAGTCTATTTGTGTATGTGTACATAATATAATAGTAAATGCGTATTGTGGCTTTTCGTCAGTCGTCATCGCTATGTGCTGTCTGTCTAAACAAAAACCCAGTCGGTTTCCAGTTAGAAAAAAAAAGAGAAAAAAGGAACAAACCGAAATAAAAATCAAATGACTATAAGAGAAAGAGACTATATAATCTAGTGAAAAAAGAAGAAGAAGCAATGGGGGAAAAGAAGGGGGGATATATATACACGAATTAATGATCTGCATTTCTCATGTATTATAGTTTACGACCGAGTTGCGCTGCTGTTGCTTTATGGCTCCTCTTTTTTTTCTTTTCTTTCTTGTGTCTTCTTTCTTTTTTCTTAGTCATCAAAACTGGGGCTGCCTTTTCTCTCTGCTGTGTGCTCTGTTGTTTTGTCGTATATAAAAACGTCGGCTGGCTGGCTCTATATACTCCGCCAGCGGAGAGCGATTTCTTGCTGGTTCGGCTGTGGCGTTCGCATCCTCCCGCTGGCTCGTCTATTCGCCTGGCAGCCGCGGTATTTCCCACCACACCGCGGCAGCTGGGTCCAAGCGGCGGCCATTAAAAAACGGGCCGGCCGTTCGTGACGCTAGATGAAATACGCAGGCCAGCCTATATATATGTGTACTGTACACACAACAAGAGAAAAAAAACAGAGCTGTAAAAATTGCGCTTTTGAAAAAATAAAATGGAAAGTGTGTTGTTGTTTCGATTTTTTGAAAAACATTTTCAAAATAATTTAAAAGTTTGAAATTTTTCTTCCGCGATATGGGTTTTTCATACATTGGTAATGAAGGACGTGATGTATCAGAGCTCATGAAATACTCACGCATACAAAAAGAGAGTCAATAAAAAGAAATGATGACAATTTTAAAATTTTTATTACATGACATTGAAAAAGATTTGAGCAGAGGGGGGAATAAAATGTCCGGGGCTTTATTATATAGATTTCAATTGGCCGGTTTATGTTTCTAGTCGGAGAGGACACACACACACACATGTCGTTTATATGGCATCCGAGTCCTAATGAATTATAATGAATATCTGACTGCTTTGAGGGTATATACTACATGGCTTTGGCTTTATGATTATTAAAATTTCTTTTAATAACAATAATGGTTTTAATATGAAATCGGTCTCATTAGACCTCATAAAATGTCGGTCCACAATTGGAGGGGGCCATATTAGCTTTCCAGGAGACAGCAGAGCGGTGTATTCATACACATACACAGAAATAGAAAAATAAAATAAAAAGAAACGTATATAGCGTAGACGAGTGGCGCCTCTTGTCGAGCTGAGTGAATTTATATATTTCATCAAGAGAAAAAAACGTCGCCTTTTTGGCTTAAATGCACCTTGGCTACTCCACTTTTTACGACCGTCTAAAAGCATCTGCATCTATACAGACAGACAGCAGCGCATATAAATTGTCAGGTATTTTATTTTTTTGTCCTCCCCACCATCCGGATATGCTCTTATAGTATATCCGCGCCCTCTGCCGTTTGTGTTTAGACATATCAGCGGGGCCCTCAGCAGCTAGCAGCACCAATAAAAAACAATTAACCGATTTCCGAGTGACGAATCATTTTCAAATAGTTGAGAGGGAGAGAGAGAAGAATCGGTTCTAGAGAGTTTTATTGTGATGTTTGGTCTGCTCCTATGTAAAAGTATGGGGGATTGGGGCTACTCTGGTTATATTGTGTGTACTACAGCCCTTTGATATTTAGAGATCTATTTAACCGCTATATATGTGTGTGTGGAGGAGATATAGGAGAGAGACCATCAAGGGGGGAAATAAGATCAAGTGATGGTCATCACCACTCGACTGCTGTTGGCGGTTTGCCATCAGCCGAGAGAGAGATCGCTTCTCGCCACTTTTTCTTTCATTTTTCCCTTTTTCTTTTTCTTTTTATTGTCGACGAGGTTTATATATTTCGCCTTTTATAGATATTTTCAAGGGTTTCGGGTATTATATTGAAAGCCCTCCCACGTGTAAATCCAGACCACCACGACATTTTATTCAAATATCATCGAGCAATTTCACATTGGCATTTTTATAGTTTTCTTTCTTTTCAGTCTGAGCATTGGACGGGTTTCTTAGTTGAGCGGTTCACTCGGTCCAATTATTTGTTAATAGTCTGAACTTTAGACGGGGAATTTCAATCTCCCAAAGTCGCACAAAAAAAAATTCCCCCCAAAAAATTGCGCGAAATTCAAACGCAATTAAATGTTTTTTTCTTTTTTCGTTGGTTAAATTGATGGGAAAAAATGTAGGTCGTTAGGCAGCAGCAGCAGGAATACCGTGCTCGGTCAAAGTCGTAAACGGAAGCTCATCGAGTAGTAGTACACCTTTGAATGTATATTACTACCGCCGTGCTGTATATAATCTAACTTATTATACTCTGTGTGCTGTGTGCACATCAAATAAAAGCTATTCAACAAGGTCCTATAATTGAATTACGATCCCCACAGCTTCCTGCCCTTTTTCCTGGTTTGTGTTTCTAACTGTCCTTGTTTGTTGGTCGGTGGTGATTGAAAGAGTCTCTCTACTTTTATTTTTTTTTTTCGCTTGTTGGCACCATGCACACAAACACACAACACACAACCAAAGAGGGGTGGGATAGTTTTTATTACAGTCGGACGACGAATAACGTTGGCCCTCGATAGGACATCCATCCAATATAACAAACGAAAAAAGGCTCGTCCACACATGGATAAAGGGGCGGGATAAAATATATCAGAAAAAAAAGTCTGTAACGATATAGATGACCGAGAGGGAGGAATATAAAAGCTGCTATACTCACCCTTTTCTATGTGAACAGCCAAACAAAAAAATAAATGGAGAAACGATATGAGGTCGTTGAGAATCTAATAACAAAAAAAGGGAGGAAACGCGAGTCCAGACAGACAGTGGTGGAAACAAAACAACAAAAAAAATGATATAAGGCATTAGCATCACTTAGAAACAATGAGAAATATATATATAAGGACATGAATATAGCATGCAGAATATCTCTAAAGGGAGGTCGGACAAGTTTTAGATCTAATTTTTTTTCCCCCCGCTCCGTGATAATGTTATACTATGTATATATGGCCTCGATATGATATGTGACAGCGGTCGACTCCGCCCATATCTCGCTGCCTACATGGTGCCGGGGGAAAACAAAATAAAAATCTAAATCCCAAAAATCTGTTTCCACGTCTGTCTTGTTTTCTGTATAATATTTTGGGTCTGGCCGTCATATATTACGAAATATAACCAGATGTAATGGATAGACTGATGTATATACACATTCACTTTTATTGTACCCAATAATTCATGGGGGTATTGAAAAAATGTCAGCGGTATTTTCATCACTGAATCATTTGCTGCGCTGTCCAACCGCGCCTTTGTATCATATATAGTCCTCCAGTTCTTGAATAAATGAACACCTTTTTATTGATAATCTCTGTGTCTGCTGCCAGTTGCTGGGGTGCAGGAGGAGAGCGGCCGGCGCTGTCAGAAACGATTGAGACGTTGAAAGACGGAAAAACGAAATGTTTATACAGCATCTATATAAACTTGTGTGCATGCTGCTGCTGCTGAGGGGTTGCTGGATATCGCGTCGTCCAGCAATCGAAAGTGAATTTATAAAAAGAAAATCAGATCGAAATCAGAGCCGGTTTTATCCAATGGAATTTTCCAGATGAAAGTCTTCAATTGGATTGATCTTGTAATGTCGAGAGTTTCGGTGGAAAACGTATATGCTGGGAGTTGCTGGAAGCCAACCAATTTGTTAGAAGCGACGGATATAACAAGCCGAAACTGTCCCGTCTAGTAGTCGGACTACAATGTTATACACACAGTCGCATTTGAAGTCTTATAATCAAATAGAAGCGACACACTGAAAAATTAACCCTAATAGGAAATCGGGAAATCGTGATTTCTTATTCGATGGCTATTGCATTCACATGCTGCAGCACCGGTTTTCCCAGTTTTTTCCAGTTGGGTTCCATCAACAACCCTTGCCGGAATATATCCGTCAGCCGACAGCATATAATACATAGTGTATGGCAATCCTTTTAATGCTCTGACTGTGTGTGTGTACTGTGTTCCCCCCTTTTGCTCTTTTCCCTGTGAGGGACCGTCGCGAGCGGACATCATTACGTATGCATCAAAAGAACCGGCCCGTCCCAAAAGGGACCCCACCAAAGCTATCTGGACATGTATAACAGCACAGCAGAGATATCCGCATAGAGATGTCTTCATCCATGATTCGTTTGATTGACCGGCAGACCAGCGCAGCGACTGGACTTTATGCGGCTGAATAGCTGAGAGCAAGAAATATCATGCCCAGCACATGATGTGCTGGCCTCACTCGTCCCGGTGAAATATGAAAGAGCTCTCCTCTTTTCTCTTTCAAAAAAGAAAAAAAAAACTTCATCAAGAAATCTGTCCGTGTGTCCATTCCATTTTGCTTCCAATTTTCCCCTCCCTTGTATCCATCACGAATTACACTGAAAAATTCAACCCCAATTCCAATGGCCGGCTAACTCTGCTGCTGCTGCTGCTGCTGCCCCTTTTCTTTCTTTTTTTTTGAAAAATATAAAAGAATTTTTAGATCTATTTCGTGTGTGTGTTTGCGGGTCCCCTTCGCGTGTTTCAAAAAAGAAAAGGGCAGAGCGTATTACAGTAGTTTGTAATATAACAGGAGAGCACAGCAGCTATAGCTCAGCTTATTATTAATTACGCCAGCGGGGTTTTAGAGCAGAGAGATACTCCTGTATATATAACAATTGTTTAACCCAAAAGAGTAGATATAAAGGGATATGTATAGCGGCGGCATATCACAGCCGCGCTCCGTGGGGTATATATATATATGTACATATACAAAAGTCATATTTGTAATTTGGAAAGATTTTTTTTTTTCATTTCATTTTAACGGATAGACACACAGGTGTGGACGACATCGCCAGGAGCGGAGGGCTAGTCTCAAATAAAATGAATGAAAATAATCTCCTTTTGTGTGATGTGCATGATGGAGCTCACTCCGATTTACGAGTCTTAATTGGTCATTGAAAATGAAACGCTTTTTTTCTCTTTTATACAACGCAACACACGGTAGCAGCAGCAGCTATTGCGCAAAGAGAGTAGATATAGGCGCGCCACCAGCGGCGGCGGACCAGACAGGTAGGGGGTCTCTGTCAAGAAAAAAAGGACCCAAACAGGGCGGCATCATCATGTTGCTGCTGTATATAGAGAAGAATGAAAATACAGTAGCCAGCAGAAGAAGAGGGTGGCGAGGGGTTTCGATTACCTGGTCGCTTGAACTTAACACAATTTTTTTTTCTTCTTCTTCTTGTAATTGAACGCGCAACAATCACAATTTGAAATTACAACAAAAGGGGATTGAATTTGATTGTGTGGGAAGATTTTAATAAGAGCAACAAAAGGCCCAAATTGTTCTTTTAAATTTAAAGTTGTATTACATTTTAAAAAATATAAAAACAGATTTTGTATAGGAGAATAATATACAAGGTTGATCAATAATCGAAAAAGAAATAACCACCAGCAGCAGGAAATGCTTTTCGTGATCGTCCAAACTCATTTCATTTCGTGAATATTCATGAATGAATAAGAGAAATAAAAGAAAACGACCGGCCACATCTCAGCAGTGTATATAGCGCTATAGGTATATTAGTCGATTTTGATCCTTGAGGGTATTATCTATTTCTTTAAAAAAACCAAAAAGAAATCAAAAAGAAAGAAGAAGGAAAACACGATATCTAATATGCAGCAGCAGCAGAGGGGGCCATTGGAAAACTGGATGGGATGGGCGAATGGATCAATCAGTTGCAACTGTCTAACTGTGCTGGTCCACACACACACAAGCAGCACGGTATCAAAAAGAAGTTTTTCTCTATATCCCAGCACTTGTGAATCGAAATGCAATTGAACAAAACCGGCCCCCTTAAAAAAAAAAGAAACACTTCCTATATAGAAGAGAATATATCAAATATATAAGAGAAGAGATTCAATGAATGTCAGGTGGCCACCAAGTATATCAGGTAGAACAGCATTCGAAAAAGTCTTGTGCGCGCATGTGGGGTGGGTCTTTAAACTAGTAATGACTACCCTGAATATGTAAAATAGCCTTGAGATGAGAGACGTGTGTATACTGTATAGCTATAGCTATACACCATGTACCAAGAATATGAAATACAAAACTTTTCCGGGCATCGGCTTTCAAAAGAAACTCTCGGCAGCACATACGGTCGTTCCTATATCGATGTGGAATCTCCATTATTCACCATTTTGCTGTTGGAGGTTCCAACAGAATAAAGGACCAAATGGAATCAAACTCGGACTGGTATATAGCACATCAACTGCATGTATAGTAGTTTCCCATTTGATACGTGAATGTTTCAAACATTCAACCGAATCGGAGAACGAGCTGGAAAATCTAAAAAAGAAAAATCCTTTTTTTTTCTCTTTACACATGCAAAAGCAGCAAGCTATACGACTGTCCAGCAAAGGTTACTGGGGACCAATGACAGGCCTCCTGTTGTGTATATCCCTGTCATCAAGCGGGGAAATGTCTTGATCGCTGCTGCAGCTATATAATATGACGTGGAAGAGGTTTTTTCGAGCCCGGTTGCGTGATACATCAATTCGGAGTTTATATCCCCCCACTCTCGTTCCATATGTCATCCTGGCCGTGTGTGTGTGTATACAGCGCTTGACGTTTCGATTTAAAAAGGACTCGCGCATCATCATCCATCGAAAACAAAATAATGGAGCAATCTTTTTTCTCTCTCTCCCCCATCATATCTGCGTGTCTACTGCATTTTTGATTAAAAGACAAAAAAAATGTATAGGAAAAAAGCTATACCAATCCTCCATCCACACACATAGACACAAAAGTCTTTCCATTATTTTTCAATTTCTTATCGATGACCAATTGGAAAACGCCAACGGTCCACCAGATGGCCATTTCTCAATTTTCATTGTCTTTATTATTTTCTTGAAACGATTTCCACATTTTTGATTCCTTTGGGTTTCTTCTACAAGTTCTTTTACGATTTGTCAAAATTCCCCTCGTTCGCCGTGGTATCCCATGAACTTGTCACTAAAAGAATTGATGAATAAAAACGGAATAAAATGCTGTTGAACTGCTGCTGCTGGATTGATATGCAACGTGCGCATTGGAGAGAGAGAGAGAGAGAAAGAGTAGCTGACCGGTTTTTTGGGTTTTGTTCTTTTGATTCGTTTTTATTCCGTTTTTCGATCGAATATAAGAGACGGGGGGAAAAAAACATTGTAATGTAATAGCGTGACGTTTCTCGTTAATCACGCGGCCGTGACTTGGAAAGAAAAGAAAAAAAAAACCAAACAAACAAAATGCGCGGAATCAAAACAAAAACTATACGGGCCAATATAATTGACCAGGAAAAAATAAAACCAAAAGAAAACAAAAAATCTGTTCTCCGAAAAAATATATTAAAGATGTGATGCGCACATCAGATGTGTAAGATAACATATAAATATTTGATTGTCCATTTTTACGACGATTTAAATCGGCCGGCGGCGGTGGGAAGATATTGCGTGCGGGCAATATAGCAAATGTTTAATATCATTTGCAAAAAAATAAAAAAATAAAAATATAAAGCCAAAGCATTTCTAATACTAAAAGAACCCAGCACAGGTGAGAGCGACGACGAGTTATCGGCTGAGAAACCTGTGCTGCAGCAGCAACGGTCATCAATCCCGTTCGGGTCCCGCGTTTGATATCAAAAGTGCCGAGTCGTGTATGTGTGTGTACAGAAAATGTGGAAGTTGCAAGTTATTTCTTTTTGTTATTTTTCTTATATTATTCTCTAGCTACTATACCTCGAGGGGAATCAAAGTTCTAAACGCTTCGTTCCCACCATTTTTTGTTTCTTTCTTTTTCTTCGAATGCGCTAGAGCTGCTCTTGCCCTTTAGTCGTTTCTTTTCCTATTTATAATTCGTATCGACTTTTTGTTAGAGCGGGGGATTAGAAACGAGGTGGGCGGAGCCAACGGCTCGTTATAAGCGTTCTTAACACGCAATCGAATTCTAATTTCTTTTTCGCCAGACAACACAACACGATGGCCCAATTGGATAATATTATATCACAGCGCATAATATAAGAAGAAAAGAAGAGTCTCTCAAACGGAAATCGTTGATCCGGAATGTTTTGAGAAGCCAGAAATTTTGTTTTCTTCTTGTATATGTACATTATATATAGAGGAAGTCGTACGTGTATATACACGCGGAGATTACGTCTATGCGTAAAAGAAAAGGGGAGAAGAATAGACAAGAAAATGAAAAATAATCATAATAATAACACAAAATATCCAAAAGAGCAATAATAACACGTAATGGCCGCGCCGCGCTATATAGCCTGGGCTGCCGGCCCCCTTGTACGAGCTTCTTTATAATAGCCCTGTGTGATGGCATGACGCTGTTGCGCGCTACATGTCCGAGTTAAACTGTAACGAATGAGAGAGCGAGAAGCCGGGCAGCAATAGAAGAGACGAGATAGACGGGCGGTTTATATTATCTATTCTCGACCAGCAGCATTTTCTTTTCTTTTTTAATACTTTTGATAATAAAACACGTGAAGGAGCAGCAGCAGCAGACACACACGAGGGAATATATATACGGGATGAACTGGCCGTGTCATTACAGATTGAGCACGGTGATTATATCTCGTTGATGGCGATCAAAAGCTCAGTGGCGCAATCATGAAGTCTAGGCTGCTGCTGCTGGAGCAGAGAGCTATATAGCTTTAGAGGACGACCCGAAAGAAAATCTAAAACAAGGTCTATATAAATGTATTACGGAATAAAAGATAACCGCTAATTCAAAAGCATGTCTCCTCGTTTCCAAAAGTTAGAGAGAAAATGATATTAATTAATTTTTACAAAAATCTTATAGTTGGGGAGGAAAAAAGGGTTGAAGTATGTATAATAAAAACCGCTTAAATGAAAATATAAAGCGCGCTTTTTAATTTGAAGTTTTTCGGAATAAAACAAAACCCCCCCAAAAAAAAACGGTTTTTATTTTATTTTCTATCCCAGCACAGCACATCGCAGCACAGCTTTTAACCTTAATAATGTGGTAGATCAAAAGGCAGTTCAATGGGCGAATTTGACCCACACCCCTGATGCTAGATCGTCTCCCCTGTGTGTGTGAGAGAGAGAGAAAAACGACATGTACAATAATAAATAAAATAACGAGATGGAAAAATTCAGAAGAAAAAAAAAACAAAAAGTTATAAGAAGAAAATGATTAGCAGAGAGAGAGAAAGGTCGTGCGCTACCGTGAGAAAAAGCAAATGTTTCGGCTTGTTTCCTTAGATATGATGAGACACATAACAATAGGGGACACACACAAACCCTCCTCCTCCCTCCTTATCTTCCCCCCCACTCCATTTGAAGGAAAATAAAATGCGCAAGTTAAAAAACCTCTACTACTCCGCTAGTCCAGGAGAGAGAGTCTCTCACCTTGTGTTTGGCGTCGTCGCACCTTATACCTTTTTACCTTAATTGGTTGGCAGTTAGTTAGTGTCGTTGATGGGAATAATCTCGATGGCATATAGCCATTGTTCCCCCTTCTATATAATATGTGATTCCCTCCTTCTTCCACATGCACCAGCTATATCCTATATATGTAGTCTAAAGTGTAGTCAAGCTTTTGTTTCTTTTCTCTTTTTGCGCCGCGTATTGTCATAATTGCCGGGTCGTGGGAGAGGTGCCGCCAGCCGCAAAAAACCCCCAAAAAACCCTCCGTCTGTGCTGCTGTATATGTGCTGTTCTCTTCGTTATCTATTCTGATAGATGAAATATGTATTAAGATAATCACATGTGTGCTGCTCAAACAACAAATTTTTGTTTTTTTTTGTTTTTTTTTGGGCTGGTTGATGGTCGCGCCATTTTTTTTCAAAAAAAGATTTTCTTTTAAACGGGGACATATCACAGCAGCGCCTGATGTGTGGAAAAAGACAAAAGATTTTTATTTATTTTTTTAAGATTTGTAATATATTTTATCTTTCGGCTCATTTCAACAGCCACCAAACCACCACCTCATTACACACGATATTGTTAGAGGCCAGCAGCAGCTCGCTGGCTATATATCCAACTACACCGCAGAATCTCAAACACAGCAGCATGGAGCACAGCACAGCAGCACCGAAAAAGAAAAGAGAAACAATTCTTGTTAGATCTTGCGTGTAATTACGTCGACAGTCGACGCGCCGAGCCGCCATTGCACACGGATAGCGGTGAAAGGTTTAGCCAAGCGAGTCGGGACGATCTATCTACGTATAGTCCAGCAACACACTCGTCGGCCGCTGTACAGTGCTCCTCTAATCAATTAAAGACCTAGTTAAGCCGGCGATTATGATCATCATTTGTCTTTTTACTTTTCTATTTTTCCCCCCTTGTAATATCAACCGGGCGCTGGACAAGTCGAGAGACTTCGTTAATATGTGCTATGTTATGTGCTCCTGTGTGCTGTGTCGCTGGCTGGCTGTTGGGTCCACACATGATCCAATTATGTGTGTGTGTGTTGCCTACAGAGAGGAGCCGATCTGTTTTTCCCACGTATATCTATCGAAGAGAGAGAGAGAGAAAAGGTTTCGAACCAAACACAAACGCCGTTTCTTATTTTGGGCTGCTCCTACATATCCCTCGGCAGCCGCGCTCGTTGCCGTGTCTCACGCGGTGACAAATGGGAGAGAGAGAGAGAGAGAAGCTCGAGAGTTACTCCTTTATATGTGACTCGACTATAAGGCCCATTTATGTGTGCACAGGTGCTGTTGATAGGCGCCAAAAGACTTTCAATCATCGATTTTTCTCACCAGCGGGCGCAGGGTTGTATTTTATTCTATGTTTTTGTACTATAAAGAAGAAGAAAGAAAAAAAAAGAAGTTGCTGGCGCTGTGTGGCAATGAAGCCTCGTTTTCCGGCCTTAAATCCCAATCAATAAAACCAATTAGAATCGAATATAACAAGGCTGATGTGATGTCCTGGGTAATTCAGAGGGGGGTCAAACATTTATAGCGGTATAGTAGATAGACTATATCTTATAAACACAATATATAATGACGATGATATAAAACGTCGATGACTATAATGCGGCTATAGCGGCTATAGCCTATAGTTTATTTTATATTTGTCTGTCGAATTGTTGGATTATAGGCCGCCATCACATCATCAGCCAGTCCGCTCGTGTGAAAAACGTGACACGACAAAGTGGAAGCAGGTGCTACTCTGCTGGGCGATTGTAATAGACGACTGGGCTTATATAATATCCCCGGCCAGCAGCATAGCAAGTGAAGGAGAGGAGGACATCACCTTGCAGCACTTACATGTACATTTCCCCTTCAAATAATATCTAACATAACAAATGCTGTGCTCCCCCTCTAACTTCGTATCTATCGAAGCGCCAAACTAATATACAGACGACTAAACTCTGGGTCTCCCTTTTTTATCTTTTTGTGTTGTGTTTATTCCTATATATAAATAAAAAGGAACTTTTTATTTTTCCACTTGTCTACACTAACCCAACAGCACCCGGTTCCGTTTTTTTCTTTTATATTAAACAGCATCAACCACCCCCTCTCTCTCTCTACTAGACTCTGTGTGTGTATATAGTCTAGTAATGATTGTTTCCTGTGGCACTCGAGCGGAAATAAACGGCTGCGCATAATTACGCAGCAATTTCCGAACGAGTAATTTTTTGGGTTCCCTTATTTTACTCTATCCACCGGGGGTTGTGTATACGCGCTTCCTTTTGGGGAGGATTTTTAACCTACTTTTCATTTTTCTGCGTATTTTTCATGTTCCAAGTAAAATGTATTGACTCCTATAAATATAAGTATATCCCATCAGTTATGCTGATATTGGCTTTTCTGTGGAAACTATATTTTAATAACTCTAAATTCCCATTTGTCCAGATGAAATGTATAATTGAATGAAAAGTCGTCGGGTTTGAACCTGTAAGACTATTATAAAAAATGGGGTTTTGCCCGGCTGCATGCTGCGGCTGTCACGTGGGAAATTGACACCCATGCCATTAACCGCGTAATGCCCCAGTCGATAGACGACGCTGGGCAGTCGCCAACGATTTTTTCGCAATCGAAAGATCGTTATCTGGAACAAGGGCGAAATATTATTCCAAAATCGTGCCTCTTTTGATATTATTGCGTCTATTTTTAGACATTTCCTCTAATATAATTGTCGATGCCGGTCCCGACGTTCTGATCACGTTTCGCACATCCCCCGACGAATATAAATGAAAAGACGTTGAATGTGCGTCTAGTCATATTTATATATCTTTTTCCTCAATTGATAAAAATAACTTGGCCTCTTAAATTTGTAGAACGTTTTTGAAGGTTGACTCTGCGTCAATATAAGCAACGATTTATACACACACAGAGAAAAGAATGGCGCTGCTGGCTGATGTAAAAGAGTTGCGCTTCTTCCGCTGTGCACAGCCGCGTCTATTCAAATGGCCGTGAAGGGGCTTCTGTCGGCTGCCCATTGGTCGGATGGCCGACGTTGGGTGGGAGGAGTTAGGAGCGCACTCCCATTGCGGCTCCGCCTCTTCTCACTCTTCTTCCCTACAACGTTGGGCCCTTATATCCAAAGCAAAAGGAGGAGGGTACGATACATACACCCGGACCTTTCGGTAGGTTTTATTTTTCGCCTGGCCCCCGCCAGCTATAGCTAGCATAGCAGCCCAGCAAGCTTAGACACCAGCAGGGGCTTCTAGGCCGGACCACTTTCTGTGCTGGCAGTCAGTTCGTCCAGCGCATTCACAGCGATCAGACGTTATTAGTTTGCCTCCGTTAAACCCAGCACTATCGAATCTCTAAATTTATACGCGAAAAAGTTTGAGATTAATTCCCGTGTGCGTCGAAAGTGAACCCAAATTTTTATAAAAGTGCGTCGTATATTTGAATTTCGATTTTCTTTTTTTTAAATTGGTTTTGATATTTAACGTGGAATTTTGGTGACAAATCGCCGTGACTTTGGAATATGACAGTTGACATTGGACTGTCGCCAGCATCAGCCTTCGACGTGAACCTCCTCGGCGGCGTGAAATTGAAGAAGATCGGCAAGAATAAGATGACGGTGACTCGTGAACTGTCGACTGTTGACGACTACGCCGTCAATCAGAAGCAGAAACTTCATCACCACAAGCAGCAGCAGCAGTCCGAGACGGCCGAGGAGCCTAAAGGCAATCCGGATCGAGCCGTCATGTCATCGGCCACCAGCGGGCCGGCCGCCTCGTCGGCCGGCTCCACGACGGCCTCGTCGCCGTCGTCACAGGCCGCCAGCCGGCCAAAGTTCATGATCACAGACATTTTGCGCAACGACAGTGGGCCGGCAGTGAGTGTCAACTCGTCCGTTTACAACCCGTCCGTTGCTGCTGCTGCCCAGCAGCAAGCGCAGCAGCCGCCGCCCGGCTTGCCATCGCACCACCACCCGTTTTACCAGTTCAATTTGGCGGCGGCCGCGGCAGCCGCCGCCGCCTACGGCTTCAATCCGGCCGGAATGATGCCCGGCATGATGCCGCCGCTCCACCAATTCCTGGTCGGACACCACCAGTCCCAGCAGCAGCACCATCCGCACCACCACCACCCGCAAATGGGTCCGGTTGGGATGATGCCGTCCGGCCTGCTGATGGGCGGCGGCCCTCCCAACTCGGCCGAATCGTCACCGCGCGATTTGTCGTTCAAACGATCGGCGGCTGCCGCCAATTTCGCCAGCGACCCCAACGAGGACGACGAGGACGAGTTTGTCGATCCCGACGGCTCCGATCACGATCGCGACAGTCCCATCGGCAAAGCCGATCTGATGCTCAGCGACGACGAGTCGGATATCTGTAAGTTTTCCATTTCATTTGAAAAATATTTTTTCGATCGATTGTGACGATCGTTTTTCTGTGAGCGCTACGCTCTTCTATTCGATCGCAGCCTTGTGTGACGATGGGAATACAATGTTGCTGGGTTTTATTCCATCGATGATGAGCTATCGCTTTGATTTGTTTTACGAATTACCTGCACAGCGGGGAGGTTGACTAGGGTTTAGACATTTTCCATTAACCAGACTGGGCAATCGATGATTGTTAAACCCTCCCTTTTGCGTGATGTGGCGTCGTCTATAAAAGCCCCTGGGACCGTGATCACCTTTCGGATGTCGTCGGTTTGCTGGCCCTATTATACAACTTGATAGATTGGACAAACGTCAGGCAATCGGAAGAGTTTCAATAGCCTACCCTTTAGACGAAAAAAAAAGGAAATTTATTTCGAGTTGGTTGTGAGTTTCCGGGCCGGCGATTTTAAAGGTAACGGCAGACGCGGGCGATCGATGACCCGGGCACGTCGGGAAATTTTCCAATTAGATCGACAACGATCCAATGAATAGTCAACTGACTTTGAAACTCGCCGCAGTAGCTACCTATATACCTGTGCTGTTGTGTTGTGTGTCAAGTCAAGCCAAACGAACAAAAGGGGGGACGCGAAGTGGTTCGTGCAAGTTTGATCTATTCGGAGAGATAGATAAGAGGATAGGATATATAGCGACGGCCCAGCGACAAAACACATACAAAACCAACACACATCAGTGTGTGTGTGGGCGCATATATTAGCTTATATACAACAGCCATCACGATACCTAGAGTCTTATATAGTCTAGCCAGCAGAGAGTTTTCAGTGAACAATTGAAGTTTGAAACTGGCGGCTGGTATATATAAAAGACGGCGCGTGCCGGTCAACAGAACACCGACGACTTTCAATCTGCATAGTCGATGCATCACAGAGTTGACTTTTCTACTTTGAAAAAATTATCCAGCGCGGATAGATAGATAGTTTCTATCTATGTGTGTGTGTGTGCTTATTGTCCCAATGAACTTCTCCCTGCATATAGTCCAGTCCAGCGCATATAGGAATAATCAATGGGAAAACTCGTATTGTGTGCTGCTGTTATAGAGTCTAACACAAATATATATGATGGCCTATATGTATATTGCTGGAGCTGCACAAGTTTAACGCGCCACATTCAAACTCTCGTCGCTTTTCCCTTCGCCCAGCAAATGTCTGATGCATATTTCATCGTGCACTCTTGCACGTAGTATATATCGCATGCCTTAGACACTCACATATATACCTGCCCCGGTGTAATTGTATATAAAATTCGGATAAAGATAGACAGATACTTTTCTTGTGTTTGTTTAATATAATCGAATATACTGGCGGTTTGTTTCAAATAACATCAGATACACACAAGTGTTGGTGTAAACATTTGGGGTTTTCTAATAGAATTCGAGCAGACAAATTGACATAGCCAATAACAATCACCATTTGCCAGCTATCCTTTTTTATTATTATTCCTTATAATTGTTTTTTTATTATTTTTGGAAACATTTCCAAAAGGGGTCACAGACTCAACTCTGCGGGTTCTATACGTAGAAGAATGACTAGTCGAAAAACCACCTTTAAACGTTGGTGTTTTCTAGTCGATTCTTCTCAAATATTTCCAGAAGAATAAAAAGGCAACACCACGGGCTCTCGTTGACTAGTTGCTCCGCGGGGAGCAATTAGAGTCAGTGCTGGCCACACCGCTAGAAAAAAAAGCCTATACAGGCAGTAAATAGTGCTTCTATACATCAATCTATTTATCGTTTGTGCATATTCATTAGAAAAAAAGGGGGGAATTTGTGGGGGGTTCGATTTTCTGAGCCTATCAAGATTTACGAAAATCCTATACGGTGGCGTGTGCCGAGGGTTTTTATGGAAAAAAGTCAAATAGTTTCAAAAAAAAAGGATTTAAAAAAATGGTTTAAATGATAATTTGAAAGGGGGGACGACACATTGTGTGTGTCAGGAAGGATTTGTGAGACTCATCACCCGTGCCCGGAACCAATGGCAATTCATTTTGTATATTTATTCATTCTCAGAAAAAAAGGATTCCTACATGTATGAAAATTGATCCTGTCACTCTCTATATACCGTATACAATTATACATATATATGACGTCGATATACGTTTTACTTTTTAACGTTAAATTATTCGAATATAAGCATAAATAGGAAATGGAGAAACCTTATAAATATTAGGAAATAGACCAGTGATTTTTGTTCGTATCTATACAAGAAATCCCTAGTAGCACTGTGATATGTACACGTCTAATCACTTTTCAAGGGGGGGAGCTTCGGTTTGTTTTTCTTCATTGGCTTCGTCCTATATAGCTTCATCGTCATAACTTGTAGTATATACCTTTAATACCCTTATTATCAGAAATAAAAGAGCCAACGGGAATGGAGAAACCTTACGCAAACGTCTCTCTCTGCTGCTCTCCATTTCGTTGTGATTATTATTAACCACTTTTCACGGTGATTTGTGCGCGTTTTCGGATGAGAACTGGGCCAGCTGAATAATAATGACGCCACCTCCCCCTTCTGAAACCATTTTTATTTGACCACCCCGTACCTGTCAAAAACAAATCAAAGTAGATATTCTATATTTTTATTTTCCAAGGTTTTTCGGTTTAAGTCAGGTGGCGAATGATGGCAATCTTGGCTCGAGTGTGGAAAGATGGTCAAGAAATAGTCATCAATCAAATAATATGTCGCGCTCGGTCGGAGGTATACAGCTCTGTTGGGTCGGTATACGAAAAACATTTGTTTCGTTTTATTTTTTGGGCTCAGCACAGTTTGAAACGGAAGCTCAAAAGATGTACATGTGCCAACTGTTGGCCTTTTATTTTTCCAAGATATAGTCTTGACTGATTTCAATCAGGATATGTGTGTGCTGTGTATACCTGCGGCCTTGTTGGACGTCACACTGGGCTCCGGAATCATTCCTTCAGGGCTATAAACCAAGAAAAAACAAGGAAGTTGGTGGAAGGAGATGAGCAATTTTAAAAAATATCAACTGCCCCCAAAGGACAAATTTGTCATGGTGGTGGTCATGACCACCACCACCACCACCACCACCCCTTTTAACATCTCACCCTGAAAAAAATAAAATGAAATGAAATTATTTCGTTTTTGAACGTGTGCCCTGTTTCCTGCTGTATCTAACGAACCCGCGCGTTATTTGAACTTGACTAAATGCTGCCCCACTATTTCAAAAGCAAACCTTTTTCGGGTTTTCCGGAGTTAATGAATAGGCAGAGCCGCGGGTCTAAATGCCGGCCGAAGAAGAAGAAGAAGAAGAAGCCGAGCCATTTATAATTATTGTTAAATGCCCCCGAAGAAATTATTTCTAAAATAGAGCCCCTTTTTTTCCCCCTTAGTCTGTAGCTATAGTGTCAGTTTTGGTTAGAAATAAATAGAAAAAGGAAACAAGTCGGTTTAGATAAAAAATAAAAAAAAAGGGGAGAATATAATAAATAATGACAGGAAACAGTTGAGTCAGTTCAACACAACAACCCCAAATATATTTATTTCCCCGGCATAGTTTTTTTCTTATTTGGCCGCGCGCGGTTGTTATATAAGTGAAAGAACAGCCGTTTCATTTCGTGTTGTTCAATTGAATGGGAGATACTATACGAAATGATTCATTGGGAAACGAGTGAAACGACTTGTTGTTGTTCTCCACACATCCTAATTGGGTCCGTGTGGCAAGTGAAATGGACCCATTAATCGGAACGTTTTCCTTTATTTTATTTTATTTTATTTTCCTTTGCAGCTAAAAATGACGACGAAGATGGCGACAAGAGCAACAACGGAGGCGGTGGAGGAGGTAGCGGCCACCACCGCCACAATCACAGCGGGAGCACGGCCAGCGAGAGCGGCGACGGCCCCGGCAACAAGTCCTCGTCGGGCATGAGCAAGAAGGCCAGAAAAGCCCGGACGGCCTTCACCGACCACCAGCTGCAGACGCTGGAGAAGAGCTTCGAACGCCAAAAGTACCTCAGCGTTCAGGACCGGCTGGAACTGGCCGCCAAACTCGGACTGACCGACACCCAAGTCAAAACTTGGTACCAAAACCGCAGGTAAAAATCCTAGAAATTTATTGCGCGTTTATAGACCCAGAAAAATGAGACCATACCGTGACTCAATCCCGAGATAAATCACCTCAGGGCTTAAATTCAATATTTCGGATCAAAGCCCTCTCTCAAGAATAAGCCATATCTCTATAATATGAGGCAATATCCGGATGTGAACTCATAGAGATCAAAGATTTTACAACATTTTTGAATATTCAATTTTCGGTCTATAACGGGATTATTATTATTTGATTCGCGCTATCAATTGATTGCCATCGTTAGATTAGCACGCAGATCTGATTCAATTCGATTGGAATGACGTACGTAGCCTATACGTTTTATTGCCACAGATTACATTAAATTTCCGAATGAGACAGCGGGTTTTTCCCAACTAATATCTACCGCAGAAAGATGAAATAAGTTTCCTATCAGCGACTTTCCTTTTTGTTTCCCCCCCCCCAACGAAACGAAAAAAAAATCACACGTTTATTTATTATACGAGCCTCTGTGTTTTATTACAACAATATTTGATATTGGCTAACGTACCGAGGGAAAATAACACACAACAACAACACCAAAAAAATAATCCCGGTGATTTAAACGCGTTTCCCACCTCGGTGGTATCTAACTCTTATTAGAAAACGAGGAAAAAATCGATCCGAAATAAGAGAAAAATGTTTTTCGGATAAAAATTTTTTGTTTGTCTCGAAGAAAACGATAATCTCTTTTTAATCGTCGCTTTATGGAAATTGTTTATATATACATAATATTTATTAGCTTCTTTTCCATCTCTGATTTTTTTATTTATTAATAAGGTAAAGGAAGAGGGGGGGGAATTACATATGAGAGAGAGGAAAAATCTTTGCTCGCTCTTTTGATTTTATATTTATTTATTTATTTGCGTGTGGTTGTTGATGTTGTTGGTTTCTCGGATAGTGGGAAGGATTTGTTGTGTTGGTGTAGTTATAGCTGGGCTTTATTTTTTTTAATAGTTGGCTGCCCCTGTGTGTGTGTGTGTGTTGTTTAGATTTCCTTTCATTGGCCATCGCTGGGTCTTTGATAACAGGGGGCCCCCATTTTTATGTATTATCATACAACAGTGTATAGGTATAGGTATACACTGATGGACGGTTTCGAGCTTCTGGCAGCATCCATCACGTTTTTGTGATGATGGCGGTCCAGCAACAGCAACAGCCTCAGCACATATCATCATCAGACTTCTGTGCGCTTCTTCTCTCTTCTTTTCCTTTCGAATTTCCGAATGTATCCATCTCTCAGATACCAACGAGGCCTCATTACCAATGCAAATGAGCCATCCATCTTTTGCTCCTCTGCGTTCCTCATAGGAAAAATCAAAAAATAGGTTATAGAGCTATAGAAAAGAGATAGATAATATGCACACACCCCTATAATTCGACTATAGAGCTGCTGCTGCTGCTGCTGCTCTCTAGATCGTCGTCTTGTGTATTATATAGCCGAGAGCGGCCTCCAAAAAAATATTTCGTTCGGTTCGTTATTACAAAAAAAAAATCAAAAGCGGCCGATGTACACAACACGCGATCAACATTTCTGAATTTATAATTCGACCAAGATTTTCGTTTATTTTTTTATTTTTATTTTTTTAATTGAATGATCCGCAGTCGTCCGTCAGAATAAACCAGAAGACCAAAAAAGATGGCCAGACGGGAGATATCAAATAAATTTAAAAAAAAAGACCAGGTGCTGCTGGGCGCATTTTCCTAGAAAAGCCAAAAAATTTCAAAAAACGGTTAACTAATAATCAGGAAAAACGATTGAGGCGAGACAAAACCAGAAGGAGGTGTCATGTCCAACGCGAAGAAATCGATTGTTAATACAGAATCACACACAAAAAGAGATAACAGCTATATAGCGAGAGAGAGAGGGAGAGAGAGCTATAGTGCTGTAGACACACTATTCAAAAAAGTTGCCCAACCAGAAGATGAGTGGATATGTACATTATTCAGAGCGTGGAGACGGCCATTTTATTCGATGTCTTTTCATACGTGTTTAGCTGGAATCGAGATAGGCGAAAAAACGAGCAGAGCGTGTACCAGTCTGTGCTGTCTGTGTGTACTGGGGATATGCTATATCTCTCTCAACAGAATAAATATAATATTAAAGGTGGTGGTGGTGGCGACTGGCCGGCGGACGAGAGAAACGG